>NC_087207.1:10755237-10842737 GCF_015104395.2 Macrobrachium nipponense
GCCACCCTTCAGGCAGGTATTTTAATAAAACGCCTGGCGAAACAATGAAGGAGTTTGTTGACTGAATAATGCTCTTCCTCCTCTGCGGCTGATTGTACAGTTTGGTTCTGGAATGACTTCAGCCTTTGTGTGACCTTCCAGGCCACCTCTCCAGACTCTCGTGCCCCCGTAGGAAGGTATTGCTGTCAGTGCACCTCACGGGGTACGTTGCAGGCATTACTAAAGTTTTTTTGCAGTGTACCTTCGTCCCCCAGCTGCTACCCCTTTCATACCCCCATTCATATCTTTCTTCCATTTTGCTACCCACCCTCTCTTCCCCAATTATTTCATAGTGCAACTACGAGGTTTTCATCCTGTTTCATCTTTCAAACCTAACTATTCACTTTCCTTTCCAGCACTGATTGACCTCAGAGGTCCCGTGCTTGGCTTTTGGCCTAAAGTATATTCCATTCCATTCCAGACTTGTGTGAGTTCGGTCGTTCTTTCTACTTCTAAGCTTTAGAAATATATTTCTGCTGATGTTTTGTTACTGCCTTGTTTAACCCTTCTCTCTTCACAGGACGATCTGTCGCCAACTGTACTCGTGTAAAGTTGTTATTAGGGGGCGCTAGAGTAGAGTCACATCAACCGACATCTGATGGTGTAGGCCAATCCCTTACAACGCTTCTGATTGGCTGTTGATAAGCCAAATCGCAGGGCTGGAAACTCTCTATCTCGAAAGAGAGTTCGCATAGACAGGTTGTATATGTTCCACCTCAAAACTAAGGGATAACTTTTGAAAGATATATCCCTCAGGAGAGGTGGAACATATATCCCGCCTATGTGAACTCTCTCAAGAGAGACTGAGAGTTTCCAGCCCTGTGATTGGCTTATCAACAGCCAATAAGGAGCGTCGTAATGGACGGGCCTAGACATCAAATGCCACGGTTGATGTGAAAACTACTAAAGTTCCATCTTTCTTTTAACTAAAATTTTGATGAATGACTAAAGAACAACAAAACAGTGATAATGAATGAATAAACGAAAAGCGACGGTGAAGGAATTACAGAAAATGGCAGAATTCCCACAGGAAACGATTCGTCTCATCCAGTGAGATCTGGCGCCGCAGTCCCTCCTGCTTGGGGCTTCAAAAGACTCGATGCCACAAAACTCCCAACTTCTCATTTATAGTCGAGAGAGAGAAAGAAAACTGGGAGTTTCTAGCTCTTTGATTTAATGGATGAAATATGGAAGTTTAACCGTAAGTTAAAGCATAAATAATAGCCAAGTATACAAGACGACCAAAGAAAGAGAAAACACATTCACACACTAGCGAAATGTAGGAATTACTAAAGCTCTTTCCCTTCCCCAATCCCCTCTGAGGTTTGTTCGTTCTTTCGTAAACCTTCTTAGGAAGTCCATTAATGAAAGCGACCCTCCAACGTGGGTCTCCGCCCCCCCCCGCCCGGGGTCCTCTCTCATTAGCCTTACTTCGTTCTATCGTGTCCCGCTGGGATATTCGAACCAATGCTGCCTTATTAAGAGCCTTGGTGAGATAGTAGGATTTCCCATTATTACGCTGCGTTCATTAAATGATGCTGGTTACGCTACCTTGCGTTGAAAGATAAGATACAAAAGTGTTGTTAGAATAATTATTCTTAGGTAAAACGACTTTTGGATAAGCGGGTGGTTGAATTCGTTGAGAAATACAGAGGAAAAAAGAAAATTCTGCATCCTGGAAAGGCTGGCAAAGTTAATTGACCCCCTGGTTCCCTACTCCCACACTCAACTAATTGCTAATTTGATTTCTCGTTTTGTTTCTGCTGTTTTTTATAGCGTAACATCTCGTGGAAATAGTTGGCAACTATTCAATCTATTCTATGTTATTCCTAATAACAGCAAGACGTGTCACTGTGGCGAATCATTTAGGAATTTCTCTGAATATTTTCAGTTTTTGTCTTAAACAAACACTATATTTTCAGAAGGCGGTGTTTGCAAAAGAAGCAAGTTTTATTCGAGAAAATAAATCATTCGTGCCTATAATATGATCCAATGTTTGTTTTATTTAATAAATGCTCTGATTTAAATCAACATTTCTTAGAAATCGTAGTCTTCAAACATATTCCACCAAACTGCTAAGTGCTTATGTTGGAGACGGGGTAACGCCTGCTGCTTTTCTTACCTTTAGACCGATAAACAGGTGATAAACATTAACCATAATTAAGTCCCTCCTCTAAACTAATTTTCATTGTATTAGACTTTTTTTAGTTTTTGTTATACTTACATCGTTAAAAACAGGAAACCTATTGTTAATGAAAGAAAGCGTCAGGAGAATTCATAAAGAGAGGAACAACCCCCACCCTCTTCTCTCTCTCTCTTGCTATATATTGTATAAGGCCTAGACCTATGAGCTGTGGCTGCATGCTACTACTATCAGTCTAAGATGTGTGAGGCAAAATAACATAAAATCATTCAATTAATTAAAATTTTTCCGTTAATATTTATTCGAACACATGATACTACTTCTATTACTGAGTTGAAAGACGGTTGTGAATATGCGCTAGCCATGTATAAATCAATGTTGTCAACGTGTTTACTCAAACGATGTCTCGAGAAAACTGATTAATTATTTAAGATCGATCCGGTAACGAGTTTTCACCTTTAAGCGCCTAAGCATTTTGGTAACGATGCGGGAAAGTTAACGTGGGTCTAAAACTGCATCGTCTTTCTCCTCATCCACCAAGCTTTAAGTTGGTTGTGCTGCTATTATGATAAAGACATAGGCTATAAAGTAAATTTTGTTTTGCTATGGAACTACCAGTTTCACGAAACTACAATAACTTAGGCCTACTGATTTATGGAATCTAGAATGTATTGCGTTCTTATCATTGTAAAGGCGTAATATTACGACTACTACTTTTGTGGCCCAAGAGTACTCACGTTGTTTCTCTAGTAGTGTTACGTAATCATCGTTCCTTTTTCTTCGTGTCACAATATTCTTCGGATTTTACTTTCCAAAGACAAGGAAGATCTTGATAAACTTGGATGAAATCCGCCCAGAATTCTCGATCGGCGTATGTTGTCATCCTGAGATGTTAATGCAGCAAGGGTTGCTAACTTGTTAACCAACTGAGACTCAGTTTCTGAGGATATGAATCATAATTATCATATGATGTAACCTACGATGTAGACTGGTATAGAAAGACCATATCCAGAAGGGAGTGGAAGGACATGTCTGAGGTTGGTGATGATGGTGATGATATCCCACGATGACTTTAAACACATCGCTACGATCTTCGATAAATCGAGTGTAAAATCGGGAGCCCTGAACCTAGCAATATCAGGTTCTTTTATGACACTTTAGTCAGGTTACCAGCAAGATCGCTCTATCACGAGACCCCGCCTATCCGGTTCCATCCACAAACCGATAATCGTTGCATGTGTGGCAGCCTATAGGATGGAGTTATGATTTTTTTTTTTTGTTTTTTTTGTTTTTTTTTTTTTTTTACTGTTAATCGAGCTGGTAGCTTCTTCCACTCTCGCTCCATTCTGAAGTGTAACCCTTTTGTTTTTGTTATGGAAACGCGCATGGATACATAGTATGCGTGTGTTATTATATAAAGTAGTATTTCCCACAGACAATCAGATCAGAAGTTCGGTTGACTTCGCCCATCTCTCTCTCTCTCTCTCTCTCTCTCTCTCTCTCTCTCTCTCTCTCGTGGAAAAAAGTATCATTTTAGGTTGCTAATGATGCACGGTACATGCACGAACATTTTCTTGCAAGCAGGCTATATCTGAGTGATCAAATCAAATTGTATATGTAATTAGCAGTGTTCACAAAAACATCGCTTGTTACCGTAGAAGAAAACAACACTGGCTATTTAATGGGTTTCGTACAGTCTTGTACCCTCGCTCTCTCCCTCTCTCTCTCTTGTGTGTGTGTGTGTGTGTGTGTGTGTGTGTGAATAAAAACTTACTGTTCCCGCGGTGGCAGTAATCTGAGTTAAGCTGTCTTTATGGCAGCAAGATCTCATTCCTTGTCAGCTCGTAATGTGTTCCTTAGGAACTGCCTGCGTTAAAGAATCGCCAGTAGGCTTGGGATTTCCATGAATTGTTCCAATGCAAAGAAGTGCCTGGTCATGGGGAGGAAGAGATAACCCCCAACCCCACCCCCAAGTGGTGATGCATGCGCCTTCCACTCTGTCTTGAACAGTGACTGTGGTACCGTTACGCGATTTACGAAACTTGATGAGGATAATTAATGGGAGTAAGTTGCAGACTAATTATTTAATGCTTTATACTACTGTACTTGATTTTTGTTATTTTCTCTCTCTCTCCTCTCTCTCTCTCTCTCTCGGCATTTCTGAAATCCTGTCCAGAATATACATTTCTCACCATACCGCAATTTTTCCCTGAATACGACGTTGCTTCCTCATTTGGCAGAAAGTGTGAAGCAATAAGAGACACGGAAGGTTTGTGTTCATACGTTACGTACTGTATCCCTAACCAACTTGTGCGAGAGGGAGAGGTTGTTGTCGACTGTATGAGTTTTCTCCCGGACCGGTAGTGGGCTAGTGCCGACAGTGCACCTCACGCGACGACTGTATACATTACTCAAGTTTCTTTGAAGCGTCCGTTCGGCCCATAGCTGCAACCGCCTTTCATTCCTTTTACTGTACCTCCGTTCATCTTATATGTCTTCCATCTTGATATCCACCCTCTCCTAACGGTTTCGTAGTGTAACTGTGAAGCTTTCCTCACGTTTTACTTTTCAAACCTACATATATAATGTGTAGCCTATGTGTGTGTGTAAATGATGCGTTGCTTGTCTGTAAGTGTTTGTGTGTAGTGACAGGTATGTATGAACTGAAAACAACATCTTTACATATGAGATCAACAAGGCTCTCACCGATTACATCTTCGTTAAAGTTTTTTTTTTTTTTTATTTGGTTTACATTCCAATAACAATTAAAATCTCTGGTCAGATCTCTTTGAAGGTCCTTGATTCCTTCCTGATTACTTTCGTTGCCTTATTTCCTTTCAGTGTTTCCCCCTAATCCGGTAAACATTTGATTGGGACAAAAGTCCGCTGTGGTCGTTGCACTTTTCTGATCCACAGATTTAAGCTTCATTTCAAATTTACGTCAGCTTAGACATTTGTTTTGAATGGTTGTAACTGAGTACCGATAGCAATGGGACTATAGTAAATTCACATCACCCGTGCATCTGATTGACTGTTGATAAGCCAATCAGAAAACGGGCTATTTACTTTACTTTAAAAAGCGTAATTAACTCATTTATATTTAAATTAATATTTCCTGTTTCAAAAGATCATTTGCTACTAAGGCAGATTCACATCAACCGTGCATCTGATGTCTAGGTTAGTCCCTTACGGCGCTCCTGATTGGCTCTTGATAAGCCACTCACAGGGCTGGAAACTCTGTCTCTCGAGAGAGTTCACATAGACAGGACGTATCTTCCACCTCTCCTGACGGGTACTTTTGAAAGACGTACCCCTCAGGAGAGGTGGAACATATATCCTGCCTATGTGAACTCCCTCAAGAGACTGAGAGTTTCCAGCCCTGTGAGTGGCTTAACAGCCAATCAGGAGCGTCGTAAGGGACTAGCTTAGACATTAGATGCACGGTTGATGTGAATCTGCTTTAGTAGCAAATTATATTTTGTAAGAGGAAAAGTTCATTTGAATATAAATGAGTTAAATCCGCTTTTAAAGTATAGTAACTAACCCGTTTTTTGCAGTCTAGAACTGCAGTCATCTTGTGTCGATAAAAGCAGTGGACCTCTTGTACTTATAAAAGCAGTAATCATTTTTGCTAACACTTCTTATCTTCTGGCAAGGGCTGATACTCAAGTCAATGGACGGTGCTGTGTAAACGTAAAAGATTCTCTCTCTCTCTCTCTCTCTCTCTCTCTCTCTCTCTCTCTCTCTTCGTAGATATATTACAAAGTGACTGAGAGTGCAGCCCTAAAATCTAAATTTACCTAGATACGTCTCTCTCTCTCTCTCTCCTCTCTCTCTCTCTCTCTCTCTCTCTCTCTCTCTCTCTCCAAGTTATGCCAGAATATTCCTCTTAAATCACACTCTATGGGATCACATTCCTTGTTCCCACAGGAGCCGTTCATTTGCAAGCGGGAGTCCACCAGAGTTGACCATCTCACCCAGAGTTCCTGCAGTTTCGTCCCTGATCCCTCTCTCTCAGAAGTCTGCAGTGGAATGCAACATCGTCCCATCCAGTGAAAAGTTGGACTTCTGTTTAGTGCTACTTTCTGAGGTAAGGGAACTTGTCGCTGAGTTGAGTTGAATATAAAATTTAGGCCAAAGGCCAAACGCTGGGACTATGAGGTCAACCAGCGCTGAAATGGAACTCGACAGTAAAAGGTTTGAAAGGTGTAACAGGAGGAAAACCTCAAAGCAGTTGCACTATGAATCAAATGTTAGGAGAGGGTGGAAAATGAAATAAAGAAATAGTATATGAAAGGAGGTACAGTAAAAGGAACGAAAGTGGTTGCAGCTAGGGGGTGGAAGGCAAGGTGCAAAGAACCTTAAGTATTGCCTACAGTGCACCGCATGAGGTCCACTGACGAAACTACCAAGGGGACTTGTCAGGCAATCGCTTTTTGTATTTACGTAAACAAGTAAGTCCAGTGGTCATAAAACAAAGAACCATTATATGTAACATTTATGACGTCAAACGAGATTCTAACCTACTTATGCATAAGAATCATCAAGAATTCGAAGGTCATCTAAAGCTTTTAGATGACCTTTGAATACTTGATGAATCTTATCTTGAAGGAGCTTTAGAGTAAAGCTCCTTCGAGATATATAGACTTGATCAAATTCATGCTGGACAATTCATTGATGCGAATAGAGTTGCTGCTTTGTTGAAAAGGGGCTCTACATAATGTGTGAGCAGTTAGTTATACGGAAAGTCAGGCAGAGCTCAGAAACGTTTAGGCCCTAAAGGAAAGTATGCTCGATTATCACTTTTTGTTTGAGGGAGGGACTATTGCTTCTTTAACTGATTAAGTCTCTCTCTCTCTCTCTCTCTCTCTCTCTCTTCTTCTTCTTCTTCTTCTTCTTCTTCTTCTTTTTTTTTCTTCTTTTTTTATATTTGTTGCCTATCTGCCATCCGTTCTCTGACTGTGCTCTTTCAGAGCTATTTTTTTTCGCCCTTTGTATATGCTCCGACTTCCTGTGTGTGTGTGTGTGTGTGTGTGTGTGTGAAAGAGAGAGAGAGAGAGAGAGAGTGTGTGTGGCACTGATTGATTTTTCCGTCATAACATGTTCCATCCTGATAAATATTATTCTTTATAATATCGAATTGATTAAATGCATCATGCTGGCCGCCACGTCATCTTTAATTCCATCATTCTCTCTCTCTCTCTCTCTCTCTCTCTCTCTCTCTCTCTCTCTCTCTCTCTCTCTCTCAAAAGTAATGAGTAATGCCATAGCGGTACTTGAACAATTGCCGTCACTTCCAATTAATTTCTCGTCTCTTCAGAATTCGATCGGTTTGCTCCATTAATAAATAGAGAGATTGAGGAGTATTTGGACCTCTTAAGATTATATAAATAATATGTAATATATATATATATATATATATATATATGTATAGGTATATGTATATATTTATGTATTTATTCATTTATGGTAGTGTTATTATGTAAAACTTTATGTGAATGATGTGATGATTCCCGTTCTTTTGTCCATCTCTAAGGAAATTGTTAATCCCTTTACGATATCAACGAGATCCTTGAAAGTAGTAAGACATCCCACTCTGAAGCATTAAAACCTTGGCAAAGAATCCCGTATTTCTTCTGTATTATTCCCTGCCATGACTTTGTGAGAGATGTGTATTTCTGGCGATAGAAGTTCACTCTCGACGTGGTTCGGAAGTCACGTAGAGCCTTTGGTCCCGTTGCTGAATAACCACTGGTTCCATGCAACGTACAAACACCATACAAACAAACAAACTGCCATGACTTTAAGTTTTATGAAGACAGATATAATCATATTACACTGGATGATCGACAGATACCTCTCATGCTGCAGTTATACAAAAGCGATCCGCGGTAATAAAGATTGTACAATATATCACAGTGTGTGTGTGTGTGTGTATGAATATGAGTTTGTGGGGGAGGGGGCGTGGCCCTGTTAAATTCGCGTTCGTCTAAAATTACTCGTTTCACATTGATCGTTGAAATTTGTAGGTTATCTCTACATAAATTTCATAATCATCTTCATAACTGTTGTCAACATGTACCGTTCTTCCAGAGTTTAATCTTCGCTGAGCCCGAGTCTAGATTAGAAGGATTATGAGATTACGGGACCAGTCTCAAAGGATTCCTGATAATCACGTCCGCTCTTTATTTCCTATCCTATTAATGGGCTCCTTCATCCGAAAAATGAAGGCTTTTCTTTGGATCCCCATTCTTTTCGTTTTTCATCTGGGAAAATTTCATCTTCGCTTTCTTTTATTGGGCTGTTTCGTTTCCTCGTCATTCTGTATATAATATGATTTTTTATTTTGTGGCGAAGAACATTTCCTCTTCAGTAATGCCAAGCCCATTTCACTAGAAAAAGCATGTTGAACGACTAAAGGAACACCGGTGGGGGGGTTGGCGGTGGGCGGCAGCAGGTCCCTTTTTCTGGAAGAGACCGAAGCATTGATTAAACAGTGTTTTTTGTCCCCATGCCCGCTCAGTTAAACTGTCAGTTGACCTGACAGTTATGAAAACTGCAGCCCAGTTGTGTCGTTGAAAGGACACAACCTAAACCCCGAAACTAATGACTTCCATGTAACTAACAGTTCTTCAGTTAAATGCAGCTCGTTCAGGTTCAGAACTCCACACGATGTTTGCTTGTTTCTAAATACGTTTTTGGTTGTTTATATGTATCGAGTGACAGTTTCTGTTGTTAAACTAGGTCTGTGGACCATGAGCTAGACCTTTTAAAATTTACGTTATTCTTGCTTTATTAACACCAGAAGCTGTACTGCCGAAATACTCTGGAATTTTTCCTTACTTCTGTTTTCCTGTCCTTTTCTTACCCTCACTTTTCTCGTATCACTGTGTCCTGGCGTTGAGAAAATGGCCACAAGGTTACCAGTTCCAAATGCGTTTTAAATTCATCCCCAGAACAAAGCACCAACTTTAAACTTTTTTTACAGACAGAGTTGCCAGGCTTTAACCTGTTCCGTCAGTAATGAGATGCTGTCATCACTTTTTCCTGGGTCAAATGAGGTTAGTCACAAGAGTTATTTGCAGGGTATCTCTGGAGGTCATTAATTACAGCGTCAAGGGAAGTAACTCCTGACGGGGAAGGCGTAACGATGTTGGCGAGACGGGGATGATCTCGGGTTTCCAGAACAGCCTGTGAAGAGTTTTTTCTTTCTTCTTTTTTTTTACTTATTTATTTTACTGAAATAGTCCAAGGTAATAAGATTCGAATCCATAAATTCTCAAGACTAAAATAATTTCAGGTTTTAGTTTTCTGTAAAAGAAAACTATTGAGATGTCTTTGGCTGTCCATCCGCACTTTTTCTGTCTGCCCTCAGATCTTAAAACCCACTAAGGCTAGAGGGCTGCAAATTGATATGTTGATCGTCCACCCTCCAGTCATCAAACATACCAAATTGAAGCCCCCTAGCCTCGGTAGTTTTATTTCATTTAAGGTTAAAGTTAGCCATGCATCGTGCGTCTGGCTTGAGGTGCCAACAGACGACGCACCTTTACTTGACCGCATCTGGGGAGCACTGAGCACTGCACGGTCGTCATTGAGAGTTTCATACTGCAGCACATCCAGAGTTTCATACAGCATTATACGCTGTACGGAAAAGTCGATTGAGCCGAAGAAGCTTTGGCGCATTGTTTACTTGTTATTTCTGTCTCTGGAGAAATTTTTGTCTTAGGTTCAAGAAATCACCATAGAATATATTTGAATATATCTGAAATTATTCTTTTGCAAGTAAATTGATTTCGATACCCAGAAGAAAAATAGTAAATTCTCCTCCGTTGAATAACCGTTGCCTGAGAAATTTGCATCGTAAGGAACGGATACCTAACAAAATTAACGGTCTTTGCCGTTGAAAGTTGATCTGCTCATATGCAGGAAGCCGTTGTTAATCAACCGCTTAAGTATTCGTTCGTGAATTTTAAGACGCATTGGGAATAAGGTCATTATCAGCAGCCTGTAATAGTTGCAACTTATTTTTATTGCAATTAAATTTCATCGGAAGGATTCATATATATACATATATACATGCGTACACACACACAACACATATATAGTATTTATGTGACCCAATGAAATGTTTTATTCAGTATGATTAATAACAATATCAGCAGGTGATAATTGTAGAGTACACTTCAATCAGTTGGGGAGAATCCATATAAGCTAATTTAATTCCTTGTCACACTGAGAGAGAGAGAGAGAGAGAGAGAGAGAGAGAGAGAGAGACAGGATTGGGCCTAACCTTGCCAGTATTGTTGAAGGATAAGGAATACCTTGTCGAGGCATAACCTCATTTATCATGTTATGATAGTATTTCTCTCTCTCTCTCTCTCTCTCTCTCTCTCTCTCTCTCTCTTCAAATAAGTACTACTCCATTTGGGTTGATAGAGACTCAGTGACTGAAAAAATTCTCTCTCTCTCTCTCTCTCTCTCTCTCTCTCTCTCTCTCTCTCTCTCTCCCAATAAGTACTACTCCCCATTTGGGTTAATAAAGCCTCAGTGACTTTGAAAAGGCGTTCTCAGATGTTCGTTACAAGGTCAACAGACAGAACAGACGGATAGAAGCGAAGGGGGCGGCGAGAGAGAGAGAGAGAGAGAGAGAGAGAGAGAGAGAGAGAGAGAGAGAGAGAGAGCGATGAAAGGCGCTCATAGCGCACAAACATCAGTCAAACCCCAGCAAATATTTTTTTATGTTTTATGTTTTAGCGAATGTTCTCCAAAGCCGTGTGCTTGACGAGAATCAATGACTTAATATTTGAATACCAAAATATTTTAGCCAACCAAAGCGTAATTCCATTTATACCGCAAATGTCAAAATAACGGAATATTCTAGCCAACCAAAGCGCCCAGAGAACTTCAGAGTAGCTCCTTTTCACACTTTTCGCAAAAGATCTATCACTGGAATTCCTCTCTGACTGACGTGATGGAACCCATCGCCCAGAATCTTTAATGCCAACTTCAATGCCGCTAATGCCAAGCGTTCCAGGAATTCGTGTTTGCAGACGATATTTAAAAGAAAATTAAAATCTCCCCCAGAGATTTAAATTTAGCGGCATTGAAGTTGGCATTAAAGATTCTGGGCGATGGGTTCCATCACGTCAGTCAGAGAGGAATTCCAGTGATAGATCTTTTGCGAAAAGTGTGAAAAGGAGCTACTCTGAAGTTCTCTTGGCGCTTTGGTTGGCTAGAATATTCCGTTATTTTGACATTTGCGGTATAAATGGAATTACGCTTTGGTTAGCCAAAATATTCTGGTATTCAGACATTTGTGATAATACTAATAAATGGAATTACGTCTTTGGTTAGCCAAAATATTCTGGTATTCAGACATTTGTGGCTATACTAATAAATGGAATTACGCTTGGGTTAGCTAAAACAAAATATTCCAGTGTTCTGACATTTGCGGTATAGTAATAAATGGGAATTATGCTTTGATTAGCTAAAACATTCTGGTATTCGAACATTTGCGGTATAGTAATAAATGGAACTAAATATCTTTATTCTAATCCAATATATTCTGAAATATTTCAAGTCCTACTGTACATATGCTTGTTTCAAGAACTCAAAAGTTCAAAGGCAAAATCCACGAAGGAAAGAGAAACGATAGTTTCTGCAAGGCCTTGCGATTTCTTGTCCTTTACTTAACAGGAGTCTGCTAAGTAAAGGGCAAGAAGTGAAAAGGCCTTGCAAGACTCCATCTTTTCTCTTTTTCCCGTGGATTTTATATCTATTTATTTATATATTATGACAAGCAATTGTATCAGTATAATAACAATGAAAACGAGTAAGATGACCACATGAGGTACACGACTCGAGGAAATTATTACAAAGACTGGCATCATTCAACAAATCACAAATCCCAATAACCTGATGAAACCAAAGTCTAAATCATAAATAATGCGCTCTGCAATTTCACCAAAGTCGAAGACATCAGCGCAAGAAAGAAGATAATTATGAAAATTCATTATATATCTGCGTAAGAGGAATCCTATGGCGCTGTAAATTATGGTGACTTTTATGGTTAATAATGTCATATTCAAGAAGGAGATATCAAAATATTCCTGCCTCTCTCTCTCTCTCTCTCTCTCTCTCTCTCTCTCTCTCTCTCTCTCTCACTCAACTGCAGCCCCATTTTTTCAAAGATGTTTAACACACTAATTATATTACTCTCTCTCTCTCTCTCTCTCTCTCTCTCTCTCTCTCTCTCTTCTCCACTGTAATCCCCATTTTTAAACAGATGTTTAACACTCTCTCTCTCTCTCTCTCTCTCTCTCTCTCTTCTCCACTGTAATCCCCATTTTTTTAACAGATGTTTAACACACACTCTCTCTCTCTCTCTCTCTCTCTCTCTCTCTCTCTCTCTCTCTCTCTCTTATTAGGAAGCAAAATTACCGTTCGTCACAGTAAATGAAATTATCATTTCTTCGCTATGAAAGGCAATAAAATTTGCTAAAAACTGTATAATTGTTCCGCTATCTCATAGACTAAATCCAACTTCTTCACGGTCTTCATCCCACTAATGACCGGACTTTAGTTGATTGAAAGCCACCTGTACACCGCTAATACTATCATTATTATTGCAATAAGGTTAAGCTTCCTTAAGCCCACACGATTCTGCAAGCTAATCCCTAGAGCGAATACAGCCGCTGGACAAATCGTATCCCAGCGCTAGTTCTGGATCATGACAAACTTAAGCATTTAATGCTTCAATGACGAGGAGTATTGTCCTCGAGGAAGTTAATTAGTTGGCCTAATCAAGTCTTGCGCAACTGTTGAGTCTCTGGCTTCTCTTCCGCTGATATCCTCTTCATTGTGAATGTTCTCGTGTGATGGAAAATATTAACTTTCAAAACGAAACAAGTAAAAGATGCAGCGAAGTTTCTTCGCCGCAATCGAGTTTCAGCACGCGGTATGAAAACTCTCGATGTGCTGCTGTAACGAACTCTCAGGCACGACAGGGCAATGCTCGGTTGCCTCCCCAGATGCGGTCACGTGAAGGTGCATCGGCGGCTGGCAGCACGATACCAAGGCATAAAAACTTGACCATACCCACTCTAATAAAGCTATTGATTGGCTAGGAGGGCTGCACTTTGGTATGTTTGATGATTGGAGGGTGGATGATTAACAAACCAATTTGCAGCCTTCTAGCCTCTGTAGTTTTTAAGATCTGAGGGCTGACACTAAAAATTGCGATCGGGCAACCAAAGCCGTGTCATTAGTTTTCTTTTACAGAAAACTAAAAGGATTTCTTAGTTAATTGTCTAAGTTTCCTTCTGTTAGTGAATTTCCGTCAGATTTTATTTATAGCTCAATTGTATTTTAAGCGCAGAAAATATTTAAACGAAATATTTTTTACCTACATTTAGTTTTCAATTTCAATATTGGTTAACTGAGGAAGGAAACTTCGGCAACTACAAAAACATGCTCGAAAAAAAAAAAGATGCATTCGTAGCAGTGATGAAAGCGATACATATCCGAGAGGCCAAAGATACAGACCTTTAATGAAAAGCCTGCCACATTTACATTCCCGTATGCAGTGTGGGTTTGGTGCAAAAGCCCAATTCTGGAATGCTTAACTAACCATTTTGGAGGCTGCGCTACTTATGACATTTTCGATTGCTCTACTACTCAGTGGTTTACATGGTTAGATCTGTACTTTTATACGAAATTGTATAAATGGATAATAACGATGGATTCTGGAATTAGGACATGAAATGATTATTAGGAAAAATATATACATAAATATATGTCCAATGTAGTACGAAGGAACTCCTACTTGAGAATATCCTTAACTCCACTGTAGAAAGGAAAGTGAAACAAGGACTTGGAACAAGTATTTTTGTAGCACATTCAACATTTTCAAGTAGAATATACTACGAAAGTACTCGTTCCAAGTCCCTGTTTCACTCTCCTTTCAACTGAGGATTTAAGATAGATATGTGTATATAATTTATATATATTATATATGTGTACTAAAAATTTAAATTATTTTCACAGAATTTTGTCATCATTTTGTAATTTTCTGGAATATCTTGTTGCCCTTCGTCCCCATATTCTCGAAAGCAAACACGGGCACCACCGACATTGAATTTGATGCTTTCAGCTGGAGCTCATGAAGCCTGACTGATTAAAGGAAACAGAATTATGCCGTCCCAGCACTACTGGATTCCACCAGGAGTCGTTTGAAGGAGCTGCCTCTTAGCCAAAATGGAAATGTAGGATCCTGCGGATTTCTCATAATTTTTTTCACTCATATTATAGCTCAAACAACAGGCAAAACTTTTTTTTTCAATCCTGAAGCCAGTGACGTCACTTTGTAACATCATAAGCACGAGACCAGTGGCATTAGGTGGCCGACTCGAAGCCTTCAGTTATACCCGCAAACAGGGTTTAATGATTCATGATATGATTCCAGACGCTGTCGTCATGAATCACCTTATGACCTCAACGTCACTTCATATTGTGACGATGAATTTTTCATACCAAATGATGCTAAGGAATTTGTGATATGTATTATAACAGGATTCAAGATTTTAGAGCTTCGGTTTCAAGCTTATGAACACCGAGAGAATAAAGAATCCAGGCATCTTCTAGATTGCCTTAGGAAGTTTCCAGGTCTAAATCCTAAGTAATGTCTCATAGAATAATGGATTTACAATTTACATTATCGACCCATTTCAAAATTTCAAGAATAACATTAAAACAGTTAAGCAAATTTCGCTATTTTCTTTGCAAACACGATTGTAATTTTTTTTACATATGGCTTAAATGATTAATGTTTATTTTCTATATGTAAGCAAAGGGTTTTATTAGTTTACCGTTCGTCTCCAACCTCACACCCCCACCCCCCATCCCCCACCCCCACCCCCCAAACAATCTCGATCTGCAGTGACGAGTATCAGCCTTGGTAAGAGTTTCATAAAGAATTATGTAGTCCTGTTGCATTAGTCCTGCTAATTACGAGGTAAACAGACAAACAAACAAAACGTAAATCCTTCAACTTCCTTTGTGTGGTATTGATAACATCTGCTTGAAAAGTATAAATTTATTGACATAGTCTAAAAAATTATTGTCTACGATCATATATACACACACGGCAAATATGTAAACCAGGCTACCTGTTAAAAAATTACGTTTTTCTCAAATCATGAAAGTGCAAAGCTTCGCAACTGGATGACATTCCCATGAGGATCCTCAGCTAAGAATAAAAGAAAACTTTGGCCCTCTTACACCAGACATTAGACGCCCATATTCTTTGCGAGATATACTGCAGGCAAATGGTCCAAACTGCAAGCGAAATCTATTTGGTTTTCTCTCGTTTAGCCCTGCAAATGTAATCTCCCGCTGGTTTATGCCTCAGTTTTATCGGCGGAGATCCTGCACGAAGTCTCGTCAAGTCGAGACATGCAAGGACAATAAAGGCCAAGAGGCTTCGGTCATTCCTTGAGTGAGGACTGGCAATCAGGGAGCTGTAAATACGATTGCTCTCGTTTAGTACAAAGTTATTTTTATAATGGTGAAGCAAATAAGAGTGACGGGATATTATACGTTATGGAGGAGTGATATGGTAGTTGCATTTGACAACGTCTTCGAGGGTTGCGTGAGAGAGAGAGAGAGAGATGACGAGGGGGGAGAGCGTCGTTGGGTTTGTTTGTGTTGTTTGTGATTCCGCCACAACGTAAACACCATCCGCTTTTTGGTAATTCAGTATAGATCAGAGAATTCAGTGTATAGATATGAAGCCTACCCTTCTGTTGATATAAGTTCTATTCATTGCATTATGCAGCTTCGTGAAGATTATACAAATATCAGTGACGTGAGATCGAGAGAATAGTTTTATCTCCTTAGACTTGGAGGTTCATCTGATCTTACTCTTCATGATCAGTACTGAAGTGAGCGGCGATTTCACTTGGTAATAATCTTACTTTATATCTCCGGTGTCATGATGAGTTCGCTTTGTCTTTTACTCGTTCTTACATTATCACCAAAATCCGATCTTTTTCGTCCAGAATTTTCATCAGAATCAATGACATAGCTTATTAGGTGTTAGCTATATTCCTTTCATTTTGTTCATATTTGAGAGAGAGAGAGAGAGAGAGAGAGAGAGAGAGAGAGAGAGAGAGGAGAGAGACCATACTGATATCAGTCCTTCAGAATAATCTCAACGTAGCGACCATCTGTCAGTGTATCTCTGTCCAATAAAGATAATTTGTTAAAAGATAGAAAAACGGTGCTTGTCTTTGGATGAACGTCCATCATTTATCAAATGCGTTCACAATATTAGAGGTCTTCAGGGGTTGAATTAAAAAAAATCGTGAGAAAAACGCGTTTGTAAATTGGCATTTTCAAACACGCATAATCATCACCCTTGTTAGATAATGGGGTTTTCGACCACTTTGGAGTCTACATATACAAGTACGCTTTTCCGTGGGTAAAGTAGGATATATTTTAGAAAACTTTGGAGCAAAAAAAAAAAAAATGTGACTTGGAGCTCTGGGGACCCTTAATATTGTGAACGCCTCTATTAATCATCATAATCAAATAACTACCTAAGATTTAGCGACATAAAAAAAAATGAAAATAAATATATATCGAATTTTGGAGATCTCCTCACTGCTGAAGAATATCTTATTCCAGCGAAGACGCGGATAATGGACGCGAAGGAGGCGTCATTAGACGCCCTCGAAAGTTTCGTTTTTCCAGGTGAGAACTCGATCCCCATAATGACCCGCAATGTTGGGACGTGAGGCGAAAATTGCAAACTTGTTTGCAGACGCGGAAGGAGGCTTTTCCAGGTGGGCTTCCATGACGCGGCTTTTCAATGATGTTTTCATTTTCCAGGAAAAATTCGCTTTCCGTCTTTTTCAACTCCTTTCTTCTCTCTTAATTATTATTATTATTATTAGTTCTTTGTTGGACGAGTCGATTAGCTGCTCGGCTACCGATATCAGGGTCTGGCTTCGATTATTATTATTATTAGTTCCTTGTTGGACGAGTCGGTTATATGCTCGACTACAGACCTCAGGTCTGGGTTTCGATTATTATTATTATTATTATTATTATTATTATTATTATTATTGCCTTGTTGGACGAGTCGGTTACGTGCTCGACTTCCAATCTCAGGCTCTTGGTTCGATTATTATTATTATTATTATTATTATTATTATTATTATTATTATTATTATTATTATTTCCTTGTTGGACGAGTCGGTTACGTGCTCGACCACCGATCTCAGGGACTTGGTTCAATTCACCGCTGCTCTGCCAACAAGGATTCAGCGGAATTTATTTCTGGCGATGAAAATTCATTTTCTCGATTGGTGGTCGGATCCCACAGAAGCTGGAGGTCCCATTGCTAAGTAACCAATTGGTTCCTAGCCGCGTTAAAGCATCTAACTCTTTCGGGGTAGCCCTAGGAGAGCTGGTAATTCAGCTCAGTGAGCTAGTTAATAAAATAAGATGCAATTAACTTATTTATTATAATTATTACTATTATTATTATTAAACTAAATGGCTATTACAGTAGCGTTACAGTTGTAGAGATTCTTCTCTATTTTTGTAATAGCGGCTTTTTCAGTACTACTAAACACCGAAAAAGCCGCTATTCGGAAAATGGAGAAGAATACCTACAAGCGTAACGCTACTGAAATAACCATTTAGTTTCAATAATAATAATAATAAATAATAATAATAATAATAATAATAATAATAATAATAATAATAATAATAATAATAATAATAAATAAGTTAATTGCATCTTAAAGAATGCTTTAGAGAGGGTCTGCTTCCATAGTATTATTATTATCATTATTATTATTATTATTATTATTAGTAGTAGTAGTAGTAGTAGTAGTGGTGGTGGTAGTTGTAATTGTAATAGTAGTAGTAGTAGTGCTTTAACAAGACCGTTTATGTCTGTGCTTAAATGTAAACTTATAACAACAAAATAGGAAAAAGATTTCGTAAAAAATTCCTTACACTGAAGAGCTCTGAAGCTAGATTGCAGGATAAAACCTTGAGAAACACTGAAGTCTTTTGTCCCCTTCTTCCCGAAGTGGGAATGGAACTGATAGGACTTTATCCTGCTTTCCTAGAAGTTCCTGAAGGCTAAGAGGAATAAAATCGTCCTGTAAAGGCCTTTTTACTACGAGGAAATGGCCGAAGGCAATTCCCGCGCTGTTTGTCTCTTGCCTATCTTCCGTCTAAAGGCAGCCATTATTGATGAAATCTTGTCCAGGAAGATCTTACGTTTCGTTGCGTTATTTTACGCCTTTCTGATTCCTTCCAAGTACGAATGTCGACGCCTTATTCGTCTTAATGCAAGGAAAAGAGGCTTTACGAAATGCGAACATTTTGAATACATAGAATTTTATCGATATTTTTTCCAGTCACATTTTCACTCGCATATTCCGTCTTTGATTCACGCTCAAACAAAGACAAAGAGAGAGAGAGAGAGAGAGAGAAGAGAGAGAGAATATGAAAAAGAAACGCCCTGGGAATGTCTCGCTTTCGGCCAGCGCAGTATTTTGGAATGGGAATATGACGTCCTCTCCCTCAAGAAATGTAAAACCCAAAAAAGGAAAAACTGGAATGGAAAGAACAAATTTCTTGGAGACACTTTTGGATCTCGAATATGACTTGGAATTAACTCCAGCACTTGTGTGACAAATGGCGTTTCATAGGCAAAGTAAAATATAGTTTATTTTTTTTTTTTTTACAGCTAAATTACTTTTTGGAAATTAGATGAATAGATAACACCCTCTTACCCTAGTATGTTTCCGATTCTCTCTCTCTCTCTCTCTCTCTCTCTCTCTCTCTCTCTCTCTCCTGATAAATGTATGGATTTAATGACACGTAGGAGGAAATAGTAAAAGCTTCCTTGCTTTCCTTGATTAAGGAATACAGAGGAACGAAGAGAATTTCCTGCACGGGCATTCCACAAAACGTAGGATTTGCTAGTTGGAATGTGCGTTTCGTAAATTTGACTTCCAAAAAATGTCGCAAGCGTCAATATTCATTTTCCAGAATTCTACTCTTAAAAGCTTCCTCTTTAGGGGCCTAATTCCGTCATCGTAATCATTATTTTGATTAATTTTCGATACATGCCAATACATTTCATATGGCTTTTATGCATTTCATCCTTTCACATATATTAATTATTTTGAATGTTGCGATTCCATGTATCTAAAATTCATTCAGTTTGCAATTTGTAACGATTAAGGCATTTGCTTTAAAAGTTGACAAATATTAATGTGAGCTGGTATTTTCTGTGAAATTCTGTTGCACTGGAATTGCAACATCCTTCTTTAAATTGCTTGTTATTGAATTTTCTATACAGTTTTATAGTCGTTAATTTGCAAGAAGGATTTAATACAAGGTCTTATTTTTTATAGCTACTTGGTAAAAGATGCACTATGACATCTGTCATTAATTCGATATGACTGCCTATTGAAATAAGAAGGTAACTGTAATATTGATATAATTCATTCCTTAAATTAATTTCTCTGCATGCAATCCATCTCGCAAGCAGGACCCAGTTGCAGGTGCGTATGCATTCCTTGAGCAAAGCTATAAATCTGTAGATAACACGTATCAGTTCCCTCGGATAAAGTTTGACTACCCAACAGATTTCTCTCATATTTCCGCTCGACCGGCACCGTCCAAGTCCGAGATTTATGTCTGAGATTAAGAGGATTCCGAGTTAAATCATGAAACTTTTGAAGGATGGGATTTTGAAGGATGCGTCAAACTAACGCTTTGACGCATTTCTTATTGGCGGTAGTGTTGGAGTGCTGAGTACATTCTTTAGTATATATATATATATATATATATATATATATATATATATATATATATATATATATATATATATATATATATATATATATATATATATATAATATGATATAATATATAACGTCAGAGCTTTCGAATGTAAAATGGAATAGAAAAGTTAGCTATATAATACTGAAAGCAAGTCAAAGACGTGGTTAATCATCTGTGCTTTAGATCTCAACAAACACGCTTGCAAATCATGCTTAAGCATCCCATTAACCCAAGATGTATTTTGTAATCTTTTAATTCCGCCGCATAATTTTCCGATTAGTGGTATGAGCGATGCAACATTCCTCTAATCCGCCATAATGCTCGCATCATCGCTAAATGTATTAGCTTTTTTTGGAGAAGGTAAAAACAGGGCTTTAGGGTCCAGACGTTTTCTGCTTCAATTGCATTCATCAGGGCTAAAACCCTGAAAAAATAAGGTGAATGTCCGAGGAAGAGGGATTAAAAACGGTTTTCTTTCATATATACGCAAAAGATTATTTTGCAATGTCCGATTAAGGCAGCATTAAAGTTCAATCATGTAAATGGTATGAACGCACACACACACACACACAAGCAAACATACACATACACACACACGCACATTTTATCTGCTTGAGAAGTGAGCCATAAGCCATATTGTTTTACAAATAGAATAACTTCGAAATAACTAAGCAACATAGGATTTGATATGAGCGCTGAAAGGGGGTGACCGTCTTCCATTCCCATATTGAGTACGTAATTTCTGTTCTTCGTTTGTATAATAGTATTAATAAATGTTAATTACGAAAATAGCATTCCCATTTTAAATAGGTTTATTGAGGGCATCAATGGACGTACAAAATACGGCTGCCTTGACCAGTTAATCGGTACTGAAATAAAAAGTTTTAGAAATGAGGGCGTCATCCTAGAATTTGGGCACGAGGTAAAATAGAACTGGGAAATAGTCCTCATAATGAGGGCAGTGTCAAATATGGCAAAGTACCCAATTAACTCATTTAAAATTTTGGACACAGGGAATTCAACTTTTGCTTTAAAGATGATTTAATCTGTAATCTCCAAAATATGAATTACAACTACATTATTATTCTGTGAGGCATGTAATAAGACAGATGGGTTTGCAGAAGGTAACTTGCACAGTACTGAATTATTAATTGCTTAAAATTCAACACCTCATTGGTTATTGCTATGCTGATATATTAATCACGAGAGAAACGAATCCACGGCTAAATATATTTACATATGTATAAAGATAAGTCTGTACTGATGTACATTTACATAACTAGGTATGTTTCTCCATTTCATGACTCACGCTACTGTGATTATTTGTTGATATTAATCAACTTAAAACGCATATCTCTGCGTAGGAATAATAGTACTCAGATGCTCGTATATTTGAATAAGGATCAACTTAAAACTCATATTTTTGGGTAAGATTACTAGTACTCAGATACTCGTATATTTGAATAAGGATCAACTTAAAACTCATATTCTTGTAACATATTTACTCAGACTCGAATAATTTGAATTAAGGATCAACTCAAATATATTTCTTGTAAGAATATTAGTACTCAGATACTCGTATATTTGAATAAGGATAAACTTAAAACTCATATTTTTTGGTAAGAATATTAGTACTCAGATGCTCGTATATTTGAATAAGGATAAACTGAAATCTCATATTTCTGGGTAAGAATATTAGTACTCATATACTCGTATATTCAAATAAGGATAAACTGAAAACTCATATTTTTGAGTAAGAATATTAGTACTCAGATGCTCGTATATTTAAATAAGGATCATTTTCACCCTCATAGAATACTCAGAAAAGAGAGCATTACAGTGCTCAAGAAATAAAGGGAAAAAGAACAGAGCATATCATTACCGTACTAATGCCCCCAAGGTTGGTAAGAGGGTCATATGGAAGACAAGTTCACAGACTAACGAGAAGGTGTGTCACTCCTCACAGTCTCAGAAGCCATTTCTCGGAATCTGAAATTTAGAAATATTTATTTTTGTAACATTTAAATCTCCCCAGGAACAGTGATGTTCATCACATGAAAGTTTTCTTGAATCAAGTCTCTGGCTTAAAAATTGCTCTTTCTCTCTCTCTCTCTCTCTCTCTCTCTCTCTCTCTCTCTCTCTCTCTCTCTCTCACCACAACATAAAACTATATTTGCCGAGAGAAGATACGGAATTACTTTATGGACACGATTTTCATGAAGAAATATTTCAGATAGAAACTCACACCTCCAGTGTATTCTATTTTCAGTTTGGTAATCTATTATGTGGGGAATCACCAACCATGTATGATGCAGTAAAAAAAAAAAATTGAATTTTGTTTCAAAATCTCTGTGAAAGGATTCAGTTTTAATCCAGAATATTTGTAACAAAAGCTTTCAAACTTTTCTAGTTGTATCTACTTGAGCAAAACATATAGACGACGTATTATTTAAAACCGTTAATATAACCGTTAATATTTTTTTATTTATCACTGAATTCTTTAATACTCAAAACTAAGAATGCAGAATGAAATGGTGCAGGATACCCATTCTTCCCGGATAAAACACATTACTGGAATCTTCCAAAAACGAACTAACCGTAAACGAATTGCGTTTACTGAAGGAATTTATGAATCCCCACAAATCATATCCCGGAGGGAAGACTGACCCTGGTGTCTTCCTCCATAAATCAGATCCGTACTCTTCCGCTGGCTCATTCCCCCCCTCCCCCCCCAAAAGGAAATAAATATGTATGCAGAGAGAGAGAGAGGAGAGAGAGAGAGTCCTTGAATTCGTTAAATTATAGAAGCCCAACCCTTGCAGAAATCAACCTGCTCCCAGCAGTGCTCCAAGATGTTTGATCCCCATCAGCAAATGCGTCCTTGGCCCGGCCCGGAAATTCTAAGGAGCAAGGGACCGATGCATTAAAAATTCATCAGCAATAAGAACAGTTTTTCTCCTGAGTTCGTTGACCTCCTGAGGGAAATTCCATAGTTCCTTCTCCTGTTTTGATTAAATTGTAAATAAATGGTTTCCAAAATGTTTAAATTAAGTACAAATAATCCGGAGGGATATGACGACTTGTCTGTTTGCACATTAAGCCGAGAGACTCTCCTGTTTATGGTTGATGATAATTCGGGTTATTTTGAAAGAAGTTGGGGGATATCTGATAGAGGTGCGTCTCGCTGTCTTATATTATTTTTGGCCGTAATAATTCTTTTGTTGATTTGTGTCTCTGTCTCCATGTAATTCCAAATATTATTCTTTAAAAAGTTGTAATTTCATTTAAAATTCACTCGAGACTTTAGCCATTTTCTTTTCTTTTTGAATTACATTTTGCTTTGTGAATATAATTATTTTCTTTTGAGTTATATTACTGTTATGAATAAGCTATTTGGTTTCATTTCTTTAAAATTCCTTTCTTTAATCAGCCGTTTCCTGTTTTCAATAATCAGTGCAAATCTGATCCCATTTTCATATATATTCTACAAGCTTATGTAGCTTTTCACCTTAGCCTAAATTATTGCAGGAGAGTACAGGTAAACCGAATTAGGCGCTCTGTAGGTAGTCGATTGTGGTGGGATGCACCCAGGTTGGTTAAATTGAGTGTACCTTTCTTTTCTGATATATACCTGTTCTCATTACTTTCACTAATAGACATTTTAATATGTGGAAACTCCCTTGTCAAGTTAATGATCTGTTTGACTTGTTTCATATGGCTGACAAGAGGTTCAGTGGCGTGATCGGTATTGTCTTGGCCTACCACCTCGGTGGCCGCGCGTTTGATTCTCAGGCACTCCAATGAGGTGTGAGAGATGTGTATTTCTGGTGATAGAAGTTCACTCGCGACGTGGTTCGGAAGTCACGTAAAGCCGTTGGTCCCCTTGCTGAATAACCAATGGTTCCATGCACCCACCTCAAAACATAATATATGCGTAATAGTATACATTATCCCCGCATTTTTCCCCAAGAAATGCAATATGTATAGCTATGGAATTTTCGACATCGCAACTTTTATTGTCCGACACGGCCAGAAAGCAAACTCTTACCCATGCGCTTTCGTGAAATGCTATTGTCAACATTTCCAGATATTGCAAAACTCTGAGCAATCACCACTTAGAGGAAAGGAATCAGCACACAGCGGACTCATCACAGCGGTTGTCAGAAGAAAATCCACCAGCAGACGTGTGCTCAAACTGCGACACAAAAAATGTCTAGTCAGACTCGCAAGTTCGGAAACTCACGATTCTCAAGAAAAATGGTCTAATTGACACGAAGTAAACACATTTCACAAAATTAACTCCAGGCTATGACTACTGTGTTCAAAGACTGTCCCGAAAACATTTCTCTCACATGACACTGCCCAATTATATAAAAAATATCACCTATTCGGGATAAAAAACTAAGATAAACTCGTAATTCGGAAATTATATGCCTCCAAAAATAACACACTTGTGAACATAGAAAATGCACATTTCCATAGGACTCGTAATGCAGTAATTATATGCCTCTAAAAATAATATCTCCATAGGACCACAATGCAGTAATGCCACTCGGCTCCAATTAGTCACGAACCCAAAAAGAAAGAACCACAGAAATCTTCTCTTGGCTCGAAAAAAATTCCCATAATTACAAAATAGGTCACCCGCCAAAGATTAATTCCACCTCCATATATTTCACCATATTAATAATAAAACCACTCCGGTGCTAAAAATATTTCCTCCATTTAATTAGTAACCACACCCACACCATATTCCCTTTTATTTCTCCGATAGCCACACGTTAAAAAAAAACACTATTCCAGGAATAAAAAAATATTCACCAATATTTCGGCAAATAAAAAATATTTACCTCTATTCCACCGATAACTCCATGTGGAATAAAGCATGGCTCAAAAAAATATTAAATCTTCAAGCGGGAATATCAAAAATGAAATCCCATCTCCAAAAAATTGTACACTCAAAGCATCCAGCTCACACACTCACAAATATTGCCCATATATCTCCAAAAATGTGTCTCCATTTGCAACAAAATGGCTGCAAAATAATTGAACTAAACATAGCTCTCACCACCATAGGCAAATATCAAATAGCCAAAATATATCTCCAATATATTATATCTCAAATTATAACTCCAAAATTATATACCTCCAATTATATCTCCAAAATAATATATCTCCAATTCTCCAGGGAATAACTCAATGTTATAGTAAAAAACTATAAACTCTCAATTATTTTGTCCGGCACGACTTTTACTACGTCGTGAAGATCGCAAGAATAAAATGGAACTTTAGCAAGAACAGAATCCTCACTTTCCCTTTCCATGAATTTTTGTCAGGGCGATAAAAGGAGTTTTATTGGACAATGACCTCCATGCTGCCATTAAGAGAGAGAAAGAAAAATTGAAATCGTCCCACTATGGCGACCTGGGAAATGTAATTTTCTGTCTATTTGTCTTCGTTACCAGTCAGTCTTTGGGAATGATATTCCACGAGGATAGAGTAGAGAGACGCCTGAAAAAGAGGGAAAACCAGAACTTCGAGAACTTGAAGTTGTTGGACACCTGGTTGTGGTATCGTATTACTCCTTACACTAAGCTCTCACCTACTGATTGTGCTGCTATAGTAGATTTACATCAAGCGTGCATCTGATGTCTAGGTCAGTCCCTTACGACGCTCCTGATTGGCTGTTGATGAGCCAGTCACAGGACTGGAAACTCTCAGTCTCTCTCGAGAGTTCACTTAGGTAGGATGTATGTTCCACCTCTCCTGAGGGATACGTCTTTCGCAATTATCCCTCAGTGGTGGAACATACATCTTGCATATGTGAACTCTCAAGCGAGACTGAGAGTTTCCAGCCCTGTGATTGGCTTATCAACAGCCAATGAGGAGCGTCGTAAGGGACTGGCTTAGACATCGGGTGCATGCTTGATGTGAATCTACTATAACATAGCCAAGAAACTATAATCTCCCGATGGAATATGGAGAGAAAGGAAAATTAGGCTTCCTTCATTAACAAGTGGGCTAATAATGCTCTTTGTAACCGTGTAATTACTCAAGCCATATACGGGAATCTTATTACTCAGTCTCCTTTAACGTTAGATAGGATTCAAAAGCATTATATGGAATGCCAGTAAGAAATTTAATTTAAACGTCTACATGACACAAAAGTGTCTCTCTCTCTCTCTCTCTTTCTGAAAATAGTTATGTATCCTACACTGACCTGAAAATAGTTATGTATCCTAAACTGACAAAGATGGTGGTATGTACGTATGTAAGTATTTATGTATGTATGTATGTATGTACAAACACAAATACTAGCTACATACAGTTTCAGACAAATATTTTGGCCGATGCTAGGGAAAAGCATTACACAATCATAATTCCCATGGGTGCATTGATTGACATCTGTTACTCAGGTTAATGTTTTTTACCAATAAAAAAAGGCAATACATTTTATTGGGGCCATCACAAATCATCATGATCAATTGATAAGGAAAAATACGTATAATTAAATGTCCATTCGCTATAATTCACGTGGATGATGCTCATTTTTATTTTTTATTATTATATTATTATTTTATTTTATTTTAAATTTTAATTTTAAATAATAATATTTCTATTTAATTTCTTTATTAATTTCTTTTCATATTTTTATTATTCCTTCTTTATTATTATCTTATTTTATTTTCATTTTTAATTTTTTTTTTATTCTATGGTTCTTTTTATTCTTTTTTATTTATATCTCCACTCATTTTGTATCTAAGCGCGCGAGAGGTAAAGTAATTGTTAAAGCATAAATATATAAACACATATATTTGTGTGTGTGTGTGTGTGTGTGTTTGGGTATAATACAATTACTTCCTACTTGAAAGAGAGACAGAGAGTAGGACTTCTCTTGAGTAGGTTGTGTAGTGTGGCGTTAACTTCTGTCTTCCCTGAGTTCCTCTGTCGTGGAAGACCTGCGGTGATAATTGCTTTTCTCGACATATCCTTTACAGTTGGAGAGGATTCTCTAATATTTCAACAACGCAGTCTAACCCCATATCTCTCTCTCTCTCTCTCTCTCTCTCCTCTCTCCTCTCTCTCTCTCTCTCTCTCTCTCTCTGTCAGCCGTTTAAGATGACAGTTCATATTAAATTTTTTGCAATTCTCCTTTTCAACAGAACGGAATAAATCCAGATGAAAAACTTCAAGTGAACAATGTTAGTTATAATGAGGAACCCTACGAATTATCTAATGCATAGATATACGTAGACCCAGGTATAAGTTTGAATAATTAAGAAATATCGGTTGCTTAAAGGCATCTTCTTGAAGGTAAACTATCGTGAGATCGTTTGCAAACCACTCCAGTTCTCTTTCTCTATTCAGAGGTGTGGGGCTGGGGAGCGTTGATTACTTAGTGAAGCCGAATTATTCAGATACATCCCGTTCAAACACATTATGTATTCGCGTCGACTCACACAGCGAACTGTGTAGGTAGTATTTAGTCGACTGGTCAATTGTAGCAAGGGTAGAAAAGGTTAGTTTGGGTGATTTTGCAGTGTACAGATGGATGTTGTTTGTTGTTTGAGATTAAGCTGGCCTTATGCCAGCACGGGCTTTTGCTCATAGAACAGCACGTAGGTCATATTGAATATTTTGCGGGAGGAAAGGTGAGATTTGAGGATGTGAAGTGAGCCTTTATTACAAATAGATTCCTTCACATTTGCAGTTTAGCATACTATTTTTTTTTTTTTTTTCAAATTTTAATCATTACTTTCCTCCACGAATAATAGAATCAACTGATATTATCCTTTAAGTTTTCCAATTTTCTTCCTTTACACCGTATTTAAATTCGTCTCACTCAGTTAATTGGATTATCTGCCATCATCAAGAAGGATCTTCATTAAGCTAAGAATTTCGACCTCTGGCTTATAACCGAGGGTCAAAGAAGCAATATTTCTTCTTATGATGGCGGCAGGACCGTGAATCATATCAAATGTGAAAGCTTTGGCAGTTTGCTGAAAATCTTACATCGTTTTAAATGTAAAAAAATAGATTTTTATACATAATTTGTCATATTAGAAAATCTGAAGATATATATATATATATATATATATATATATATATATATATATATATATCAGAGAGCAAATTCTAAAAATCTTTTGGTTCCATGCATAGCTTAAGTGAAAACCCGTCAATGGAGGAAATAGTAAAAATGACACGCCTCCCCCCCCAACCCCCGCCCGATCCCTCTCTCTCTCTCTCTCTCACTTCTCTCTCTCTCTCTCTCTCTCTCTCTCTCTCTCTCTCAGCCAGAAAAAAAATGATGACAACTAAATTTATAAATAAAAAAGAGTATTATAACACACTTATTCCGAAATTCATAATCCATTTAATGCATCGCTTTTAAACGCAAGGGTCCTTTCCATATATCATCTAGAACCATTTTCGCTTCCCCTCCCTCTCCCTGTTCTCCTTTTTCCCCTCATATTTTTCCCAGTGCCTTCCTCGCTTTCAGCAAATGTGGTTCTCGAATCCTTCCCACTCCACGGAAATGCAGACGAGTCCTTATTTCATTAAAGAATATGAAAGAAAAAACATGTTCTCCATAAACGATTGATTGAATCATCTGTTACTGGGAATAGAGAAAGGAAGAAGTGGAATTTGTTGTTAATATATATAAATATATATATATATATATATATATATATATATATATATATATATATATATATATATATATATATATATATATATATATATAAGTTTGGTATTTCTTTAATAAAAAATCATCAGTTTTGACATATCTTGACAAATCTCTAACAGCACATTTCCAAATATGATAAATTATGCTTTTTTAAAATCTTGATCGGAGTTAACTTGGTTACTAATTTTTTTTTTTTTGATACCCACAACCTCAACCTGCGTTACTTAAAATTTATTTTTTTTTAGATCCCACCCACATCGTGCCTATATCCTTCATGGCTGTCTCTAATACTAATGCAATGCAGTGTTCCTATTAACCACCAAACTCATCGACGACAATCTTTTCAAACTTGCTAATTAGCATTCCTGTGATTATAAAAAAAGTGCTAAAACCCATTAAACTATTGGTTGAAAATCCATGAATTCTATAGACCGGAAGTCTTTTGAATCATGGAAGAACATCATACTAAAGGGTATGCAGCAACCACCACCAATGCCCAAAACGCCCAAATCTTAAGGTATATGAGAAACGAGCTTCTGACCTGTGAGTATAGCTGATGTAAGCCTATTTACTATCTAACTTTGACTTTCTAATTGCAAGGTGTGATTCTTCTTCTTCCTAGCTTAAACCCATTTTTATATGGGGTCGCCATTGCAAATGAGTCGTCCCCACCGATTTCTGTCCTGTCCTCGTTTCTCATTTATACCTTTCAATTCCATATCTTCCCCTACACAATCACGCCATCTCTTTCTTGGTCTTCCCTTCTTCCTTCTACCCCGCACTTCCATTTCCATCGTATGTCCAAACATGACGTCCCCTCCCTTCGTAACAGGTGTCCATACATCGAAGCCTTCCTTCCTGTATTTTCTTCGATATTTCAGCTACATTTGTCGATCCTCTTATATACTCATTTCTAATCCTATCTTTTCCCTTTGTTACTCCCGACATCCATCTAACATTCTCATTTCTGCTACATCCATCTTCTTCTCCTCTGTTTTCCTCATACTTGCTGTTTCTGTTCCATATAACATTGCTGGTCTGACCACCGTCCTATGGAACTTTCCTTTCAATTTCAGAGGGACCTTCTTGTCACAGAGGACCCCTGATGCAGACCTCCAGTTTATTCCATCCTGCCTGAATTCGTGTCTCACCTCTTGGTCCATGCTTCCACTATCCTCTAATACGGACCCCAAGTACTTGACTTCTGTACTTTCTTTATTTCTTCCCACCCAATCTTATGCTACTTCCACCGTCCTCAGTAATACTAGAACACATATTTCTTCGGTTTTTGATCTGCTTATTCTCATTCCTCTCTCCTCAAGTGCTGCTCTCCACCTCTCCAACCTCCCCTCCAACTCCTCCTTCCCCTCTGAATATAACACAATGTCATCCGCGTATAATATGCACCATCATGGCACTGCTTCTCTAACATCCCTGGTCATTACATCCATCACGATGTTGAAGATGAATGGGCTAAGTGATGACCCCTGGTGTAATCCAACTCCTATCTCAAATCCATCCGTCTCTCCAAACCACTACTCCTCACTCTAGTATACACATTCCTGTACATCTCCTGAATAATTCTGACATACTTTTCCGGCACCATCTTCTCCCTCAAACATCTCCATATTTCTTGCCTTGGCACTCTGTCATAGGCCTTTTCAAGGTCTATGATACCAGATGCAGGTCTCGTTGTTTATCTCTGAATTTCTCCATTAGCTGCCTTATGCAAAATATTCCATCCGTTTGTGCCGCTTCCCTTCATAAATCCTAACTGTTCCTTTCCTATTCTAACTTCCTCTCTCAGCCTGCTATCTATTATTCTTTCCAAAATCTTCAACGTGTGAGACATTAGTTTTATACCTCTATAATTACTGCATTCCTGGACACACCTTTACCTTTTAAATATAGGTATCAATATGCTTTCCTGCCATTCTTCTGGTATCTTTTCCTGGTCGAATATTTTTAACCATCAGATCATACAAGATGTCTACCCCTTCCTCTCCTAAGGCTTTCCAAACTTCGACTGGGATTAAGTCAGGTCCTGTTGCCTTTCCCATTCCTCATTCTTTTTAAGGCTCGTATCACTTCATCCCTAGATATCCCCATTACCATTCCCATGTTTACTTGTCCATCCTCTCTTACAAGTCTTTCATTTTCTTCATTTAGCAGTTTGTTCAAAATACTCTTTCCATCTTTTCAGGATGTCTTCTTCCTTTTTTTATGACAGTACCATTCCTATCTTTCATTTGCTTAATATGGGGTGATGTCCTTTGTTCTTTTATTTCTTACTTTTGACAGTTTGAGCATCTTACTCAACCCTTCCTTGGTTTCCAGTTCAATTTTAAACCTCTTCATATGCCCTTGCCTTAGCTTGAGCTACCACCCTTTTTACTTCTTTGTTTCTTTTCTTTCTCTTAATCTTTCTCTGTCCTCCTCCAGCTGTGACTCTTCAAATCTCTTCTTTGCCTCCTCCCTTTTACCCTTCACCACTTACCACCTCTTCTCCCCACCACCAGCTCTCCTTTTCCTCCCATACTATTCCAGATGTTTCCCCTAGTATCTCCTTTCCATGTCTTCTAATCAACTGATGCTTATTTGCCTCCACCATTCTCCCACATCTTCAATTCCCAGATCAACCTCTCCCAGCACTCTTCTCCTGAACGCTCTCTTCTTATCATTATCCCTCCTTAACAATTTATACCACTTGATTTTCTTTACCCCCCGCCCCATTCGTTTTTCGTTTTCTTTTCTCTTTTCATCTTTAAATCCATACAAAGGAGCCTATGTTGGGGGGCCACGTGGTCACCTGGGATAACTTTACAATTCCTAACTTCCACCAGCCTGGATCTATTGTAAAGGAGGTAATCTATTTGTGTGCATCTACCGCCACTCCTGTATGTTATCAAGTGCTCCCTCTTCTTTTTGAAGAATGTGTTCACTATTGCCATATCAAAGGACACGGCAAAGTCTACTATACTCTCTCCTTCTGGGTTTCTCACCCCAATCCTATGTCCTCCATGCACACGGTCAATTACATCCTTTTCATTTCCGACATGTCCATTAAAGTCTGCCCCCACTACAGTCCTCTCCTGCTCTTCCAGTTCTTGCGTTACCTCTCATTTCGTTCCAAAAACGGCTCTTTTCTTCCTCTGTGCAGCCCACTTGTGGAGCATAAGCGCTAATGATGTTCATTTTGTTTCCCCTCCATAGCATATCTTCACTCTCATAATGCGGTCATTCTTTCTACTCACTTCCGTCACTGCATTCTTCATTTCCCCCGACAACACTACACCAACACCATTCCTACCCTGCTCATTTGCTCCACTATAGATTAGCTTGTAGCCATCCCCCAGTTCTTTAGCTTTATTGCCCTTCCATCGAGTTTCCTGCACACACAAAATGCCCACTCTCTTTATCCTCATCAACTCCGCCAACTCTCTTCCTCTTCCTGTCATAGACCCAATATTGAGCTGGCCTATTCTGATTACATTTAGAGCTCGCTTCTTTAGCTGCACCCGCTCATGATGCAGTAGCCTCGCCTTGTCACAGAGTTAGGCGATGTGTCTGTGCGTCGTTTACGGAGTACGCCCTAGCACTATTCTCATCAATATCACGACTCATTTCATTGGTTCTGGCGTGGGTTTTTTACAGTCAGATGCCCCCTTCATGACACCAACCCTCCCTATTTATCTGGCTTGGGACCGGCACCCATTGAGGCTGGCTTGCCCCCACAGGTGGCTAGATTATTGCAAGGTGTGATAACCTTTGCAATTGTTTAACAAACAGACTGAAATAGTAACACTATTTGGTTTAGTGTAGTTATAATATACAAACCTACAGTTTTCCCAATTTTATTTACTTTTTGTTTTTCGTCGTCTTTCTCGCTCGCCTGACCAATAACCTTTTCTGAAGGAAATGTGCAAGTGAATATAAACTTTGGATAACCTTGTTAGATCAGAATTGACTTCCTTGATCTTAGAATCAGTTTTGGAATTATTTCTATCCAAGTACAGGAAATTAACAAAAGAAAAAACACTACAAATAGAATGTCAAGACGACAGCGATTAAGTGCAACTGATATCACTCATTAACCGTTTGAAGGTAAGGGGTAATTCTAGGCAATAACTCCGCACGGATTGCAAGGAACGTTTCAGGCGAATACGACTGAGATTGGGGCGTCCAATGTATTTAACAATGTTTAATCTAGCCCCTGAGGGTTAATTACGGTCGACCCCCTAAAATAACGGTAATTTTTTAGTAAGCAACCCAAATACTATAGGAAACTAATTTCCAAAGAAATACCCGACGCGGAGTTATTACCTAGATTTAAGGTTCTGCCACTAAGATATGAATAATTACCTGGTAGGTTTTAAAATTTTTGGGCATCACTGATTAAGCAGTGTGCTTTGCACTTATGCAAATACATAACCAACTGAAAAATATAAATGTAACCAAAATTTAGCCTATTAAAAACGTCCCACGCAGAGGCTTACAGCCAATTTCGCCAGATACCCAGAAAAGAATTTTCCCAAAACTTTAAGCTTTTCCTAGAACTCCAAACTCTCTTTGTTCACTGGCAAATTAAATAATAAACATTCCACCATACACTTAAAAATAACTCATGACGATACATGTTACTTATACATGTCTGCCTAAGTACCGTGACTATGCTATTTTGAGCAAATGAGTATTAGTCCGAACTTTTTATTCTTTATTAAGCTAGTACGAATCCATATTTTGTTCAAAAAAGATTGTCGAGGAATTTAAATTTAATAAATTGGCGAGGCCACTTACTTTTATTCCAAAAAATTACGAATTATTTATTACCCATAATTAACTTAGACTATGAAAATTTTTGTGCATTCCACGATTTCAAATGTTTGGAGCGTCATATTTTAAGAAACCATATAAATAAAAAAACTGAAATTTTGGATTTCAACTCCTGCGTAGGCTGCATAGGCTACTTCCTAATTCTCAACATAGCACACAGGTACTTCCCTCATCCTAAACATACCCTACAGAGGAAGCTTTATACATGCAAGTCAGTATTAGAGTATGTAAAGATTAGAGACTTCATAAACTCAACGAACGAACTTCATGTACGCACAAACCTATAAATCCCCCAAGTTTAAAAAAATGAAAGTTACCAGGAAAATTAGAAACATGAATGAAGGTAAAATTACAGTTTCAACCATTATGGGAAAACTGGAATAAAAATAATATTTGTTGCACCAGAAATAATGTAGTTCCCAACGGATTTAACATTTATTTTGACTGCAAACCATCCGATTTAGAGATTTACTATGTAATTGGAGTTAAAAAAAAAGTGTTTTTTCCAGAAAAAGGTAAATGTCCAGGAGAGGCCGCAGCCGTTTTTCAAGTATTAAAGACGAAACGGCAAAAAACGACCAATTGGATGGTTGCACATCGCATAGAACATGAGGAAATGGATAAAAAAAGAAACTAAGGAGTTACTCTTAACACACAAAATCTAAGCATAAACCTACTACTTCAATTATGGGGATCCCAGTGGGAAGCGGGGTTTTTGGGTTGGGGGGGGAGGAGGAGAAAAAGTGATTTTTCGGGGCACTACCGAACCTAATACAACCACCTAACCTTACCTAGGACCCTGTACCCCTACCTAGGCCTATCGGGGGGGGGGGGGGGGGGGCGGGGGGGGGGGGGGGGGGGGGGGGGGGGGGGGGTGGGGGGGGGGGGGGGGGGGGGGGGGGGGGGTTCCGCCCCTCTGCGACCCCCCTTAATGGCCACTACCTAACATCCATCAAACCAAATCCAAAGTGATGGTACTGCTGTATACATCGTTATACTAACCACCATTATAATATACTCTGTAAATTAAAGAAGCTTACCTAAACTGTTGGTTGATAAAAATGTGCTGCTGCTTTTGAGGAAACGTGAAGCCGTTGCAAGGTTCCCTGACATGCAACTTAAAGTAGGAAGTGGCCAGGTACCCGACGACCACATTGCACTGCAACATCGGTAGAAATCGAAGGTCTATCAAAATTAATGCCAGAAGGGACAGCCACTGCCTCTGCCATAGGTACAGGAAAGACAAAATGCCGTTTTTTGCTTCATTATTCGAGTATTCAGTCAAACAAGGATACCAGTGGACATTAGACCAGGTAACTTTTTTACTCCGCTGAAATGCTAGTGAAACTTAGTTTTCGACTAAAAGTCATTCGTAATTGGTTATGAACCCATGACGTCATAACGATGTCACACCTCTCAGCCAATAATGAGTAACTGGAACTGCTTTTAGTTTGCGTAAGAAAGTAAGTTAGAGGGCTCATTAAAAGTAAACATTACCGTAGAGGAAACACCTCTCCGACTTAGGAAAAATTCGAGTAAAAACGTAATATTTTTTTTTCTCTGTAAGTATGCATTAGCGACAATATGTTTGAGAAGAAGTGTTTTCTTATCACGCGCTTTACTCGGGAAAAATATCAATAATAAAATAGATTTCCATAATGGTTGAAACTGTAATACCTACCAAAATGATGGCGTACCTGTAAAGAAGGAGCAGAAAGACTAAGTTGCGGATCAAACCTACATAAGAACAACCTAAACGTCTGGACAAAACTTTAAAACAATCCAAATACCTGATGTCTCAAAATGGAAGAAAATCAATATCGGCACCACAAACATTTTATATAAGGGGTTTTCTCTTGCAAAGGCTGTCACGACTGACCGAATCACATATTGAGATCATGTGACGTCATTCGGCGTTAAATCTCATAACCAAATGGAAACAAGGGTGCAAAAATGTCGAAGTTTTAATACGAATAAACAGTCAATAGCTTGGTTTCGTAGTCGTTGTATGACACGTAGCGCCATCTACTTTCAACTTTTCGTCAGCATTTCTGCTCAAAAAAATATTTTTCACACTGCGATGTTAGCTTATATGAAAATGCCCCTTTTAGATATTACATACTACTCCATTTAAACGTCTTTTTCAACGAAAATGCCATACTCAATTGAATGATATCACGATTAAAGGAAACTAGGATATTTGCATCAATTACTGTTTAATTGAAAGTGATATATATTATTAGTATATATATATATATATATGATATATATATATATATATGTATATATATATATATGTATACATACATACTATATATAATATATATATATATATATATATATATATATATATACATATGTATGTATAATGTAATATATATATATATTATTGTATATTATATATATATATATATATATATATAATATACTGTATATATATATAGATCCAGTACGATATATATATATATCTATATGATATATAGATACCTATATATATATATTCTTTGACAGCTATGGGGCAAATGAAAAACCACGTGATATTCAGAATATATAGACTAAATGTTCATATTGCTTCGCAATATTGTCTCTTCATTTTTTCCAGGTTATAGCGCCTGTCCAGAATAAGAATTCCAGGACTGAATCATAATTGGATAATATTCTGCGAGGCACCTAAAACGTAGATCCTGGTGATCATTCAGAAAATGCGATGAATTTGATCGCCCTCGAAAAAGAATTGCGGTTTCCTAGGTGGGGTGATTCGAGAAAACTGTATGGGAGGAATGTCCGTATTGTTATCAAGCCACATTACTGTGGAATGAATGTATAAAAACAATAACTGAGCATCCTGCAATGTTATTCTATACTTAATGATGAAACATAAATAAGCCCTAATTGACTAAAATGGTTTGTCGCTTTTATGATTAAACCGCGATGGACTAACATAACATACTAGTGCATCATACCAACCCGCCCCACGCCCCACTCTCTCTCTCTCTCTCTCTCTCTCTCTCTCTATCTCTCGTGACTAGTATTTCTTTTACTTAAATATTCTAGCATTCCTTTATTGACCAACACCTCTCGTCAAAGACATAAAACATGTAATGAAAAAGTAATTGTTCCATAGACATGGATTGCTTATATAGAGGGGACTAGTGAAAGAAACTGATGGACAGAAAAAAACACTATTAAAGGTAAAAGGAAGAGAGAGAGAGAGAGAGAGAGAGAGAGAGAGAGAGAGAGAGAGAGAGATCGCATTTACCATAATAATATACAGCAGTCGATCTTCTGGTTGTCTTGTTTCTCAATTTATCATGATCATTTTCCACTGCTCCTTATTTTTTGAAAACATGCATCTCTCTAAATTGTTCACGGACACTGGGGGTCATAAATCCTTCAGTAATTAGTGTACAATAATGAAAAATCGAAAGGAGAGAGGAAGTTAACCGATTAATGGGGAATGGCAAGAACGGGAACCACAATAATGTCGCGGAAAAATTGACGAGTAATGAATGTTTCAAAGTTTTGTATAATATTATTTCTCGTGGATTTATTAATTTTGGGAGTGAAATGGAAAAGGTAAATTTAGTGTAATATCCTGTTGTGATTTAATTTCTGTGTGGTGTGTGAGAGAGAGAGAGAGGAGAGAGAGAGGAGAGAGAGAGAGAGACGAGAGAGATTTTTGCGATAAGAGTTTTTTGGGAAAAGTTTCTCTATCGGTCTCCATCAAATTTTTGGGCCACACTGGCTACAGATTTTTTTTTTTATTTTATTATCTTTAAGAATTTTAATTTTATTACTTCTCCATGAATGCTACTTATACCTGGCGCTTATTATATTGAATACAGGATATCGCCATAAACATTTCAAAGAATCAGTTTCTATTTGTTTTTTGAGATTTATTTTCCTCTCAATAAACTCCTCCCACTCCCCGCCCAGCATCATGCACCGCTGGATACTGAGGAAAGTCTCATTGCTTTAATATTTTTTCTTTTCCTAACTATAATAATAAGACTATCAAAACAAAATTCTCCTTCACCTTTGGGATTCAATTACAGATGATTGCAGTCGCTAACTTTCCTTTATTTTTGAACCGCAAAAATCTTATTTGCTTCCAAGTTGCCTTCGGCTTTCCAGGAGATTTAGCGTTTTCGCAAAAAAAAAAAAAAAAAACCAAAAAAAAAAAAAAAAAAACCAAGGGCAATGAGTCCGAATATAAAGACCCAGGAGGATTGCGCCCAATTCAAAATGGGAGGTTATTTTGGGTCAATTACCAGAATCGCACTAGGTCATGTTCGTTGGAGTCAAGATGCATCATGATTTACATATGGTATATTGAAATTAATTTAATATATGTGATGGTACTGGTTAACACACGCATTATATTATATATATATATATATATATATATCCTATATTGAAAATATGTATATGTATATATATATAGATATCATATATATATATATATATGATATATATTATATATATATATATATATATATATATATGCTTGATTTCCCGGAACATTGATAGAAGCGAGAGGCTGGAGGAGGCCTTCACCAAACAGCACTTCACTAATACCCAAATAACATTTATCGAAAAGCAAGGCAGCAACTCAGTATCATCTGTCAAACATTTCATCAGATTTCAAATGACATTTACCGGAGACTGTGTATTTTACCAAGAAACGCAAAATCTTGTTTTACTAGGCATTAAAGGCATCTGCTCAGAATCGGCATTTCATTACCAATGAAATGCAGTCTGACAATCCAACAAAAAATCATCATCAATAAAAAAAACGCATGTTAATAAGACAAATTGAATAGCTTTTCGCCAGTATCAAACAGAATTTTAATAATAAGTAAAGAGAATTATCTTTTTAATAACAATCAAACACAATTTCTCCAATAATCAAACAGCATTCTACTAGGAGTCAAGTAGCATTTCACTAGCACTCTAGCAGAATCTTGCAAGCAACCACAATCAACTGATAAACGTGCAGTTAGCCCAATTTCTAAATCAAGTTTCTTGCAGTCTCCATAATTATTTTCCCAAGCATTCTGATTGAATTATCCGCGACGGGAAATATAGTGAAAACTTGTTTTGCATTTTCCGTCATCTTACATAATTAATTTGTTTTTCATCTCTTACGATTAAATGTGGAAACTCGGCTGTATCTCAACCCACGCACATTGCACAAGAAACATGAACTATTAGCTCACTGGTCATATTTACCAAAATGTATGCGTGAACACAAAAATTAGTTGGTATGAGGAAGTAAGTTTTCGAGATATATATATATATATATATATATATATGTAGATATATCTATATATATATATATATATATATATATAATATATTATATATGTGTGTTTGTGGTGTGTGTGTGTGTGTGTGTGTGTGAGGTGTCAGGTACAGGTGAGAGAGAGAGAGAGAGAGAGAGAAGAGAGAGAGAGAGCAGAGAGAGAGAGACCAATTGTTACTTCTCCTCACACGTCGAGAAAAAAATGAGGGAATCAGCCGTTCTGTCTCTCCGTCACATTCACATTCTGGTGGATATTTGTATTTTAAAGACTTCGAGGATAGAGCACCGTTTATCTTGGCTCTGTAGAATATAATTTTTCTGAGAACAACAATACACATTTATAAACTACTGTTTGCAAAGAGAAGGATAAGGACAAGAGCTGTCCTTTGCGTTTGTCTTACACGTTTTGAAGAGAGTCCCTTTATTGCTCTTATTTTTTTTTTCCGTGACATGAAAACTGAGAGTGGAGAGAGAGAGAGAGAGAGAGAGAGAGAGAGAGAGAGAGATAGTTAACATGTCGTCGTAAGGGGTAACGAGGAAACTTCCACAATATTAATCAAGCTATAATTTTGTGCGAGAAAATTAACAGCATGTTTATAGGAACGATTGGTGTTTTACGTAGAATATAACAAACTTCTTGCAGACATATTTTCAATATTTATGTTTTCCGTGAATGTGAAACTTGATGACAGAAATATTCTGGTTATCAATATTCCTCCGAAATTTCCCTCCTTCATCTCTCTTTCTCTCGCTATTCCCCTCTCTCCCCCCTATCCTACCTTATCCCTCTTCCCTCATTCAAGCCTCCCCACCCCCCCGCTTCCCCTTTCTTTACTCTAAGTTTTTAGTTGCTTTGTGCTGATCTTCTTAATTCTTTTTCATGAGAAAATCTTTGGTCCTAGAGGTGCCAAGAAGGACTTCGATTACCAAATCACAAAACAGCTGAAGATCTCAACTTTTCTTTCCTAATCAGAAACCCTAAGACCTCTTTCTTCATTCTTTCTTTGCTCGTCTTTGTCCAGGTTTGTTTGTTTGTTTCCTTGGTGTTTTGTAGTGGCATTTATAAAGCATGCCAACGCCTCTGTTTTTCCTTGGCTGCTTTTTTAAACAATATATATATAATCATATAGATGTAAATTAAAAAGTCACAACATACGGGTTATATATTAAAAAAAACTCTCCACAAACTGATGTTATTTTTAGTATCCTTTCCTTTCATGCTTACAATCAATTAACTTCTTCCCTCCGATGAATAACATCCTCTGCCAGGTCGCTCTTTATAAGAAAAAAGAAGGAAAGCTGCTTAATGATAGCCATCTGGATCATATTAACTCGGCAGGTAGCAGGAATTGTCGAGGACCAAATGAAAAATGTTCTTTGTTCTTTTGGAATATCAGATTTATTTCTATTTCAATCCAAGTTCGTTCCCGGCGATGAAACTTTCGTAATCAGGAACTGCAGAGAGAGAGAGAGAGAGAAGAGAGAGAGAGAGAGAGAGAGAGAGAGAGCCCTCTTTATTCTCTATTTGCTGCTGTGATGCAGTATATATATATAGCTCTGTTGAGTGGTTCTTTATACAGTGTAAGTATTACTTTTTAGTATGCACATACCTACTTTTTTTTCTTATGAAAAATTAGAATAAACAAACTTCAAACGGGCCTTCATAATGACTGAGAGTCATGAAGCTAAAGTCTGCTCTCGTATACAACAGGCATAGCTTTCAGAAACCCCTGGGCCTATTTGATTTTAATACTGTATTTGTTTTGTTTTTGTTTGTATTGGTGTTTTTACGTGTTGCATGGAACAGTGGTTATTCAGCAACGGGACCAACGGCTTTACGTGACTTCCGAACCACGTCGAGAGTGACTTCTGTCCCAGAAATACACATCTCTGACCCCCCCCGCCCCCACCTTAGGTGTTGGAATGCCCGAGAATCGAACTTGCGCTACCGATGTGCCAGGCCAACACCATTACCGACCACGACACTGAAGCGCTTATTTCTTTAACACTGTAAAGCAGACCGACGCTGCCCTTCCTTCGGGTATGATAATAAGAGTGATCAAAGCTATTTTGGTGTTTTATAAGATGATAAGACTGTCACGAAAGCATTCATGGTATGTAGTGAAAACTCACAGAGTTCACGAAACCTATTTTGCGGTCACCATTTATTCATCGTTTATTGCATTTCATTTTTTATACCTATCTATATCTATTTTAACTAAAAACTATTTGCACAACATAAACAATGTAATATGGCTAATAAAGGCAATAAAATAAAATTAAGATGGGAAACCCTATATTTCGTCTGATACTGAATGCGATCGTCATCACTGTTTAAAAAAAGAAAGAAAAAAGTTCGTATTCATTTCTCGCGGCTTCTGGACCATTTTCAATCACCTTGTGTTTCATTCCTTCGAAAACCGCGATATTTTGAATTAATTTCTATAGACTTATGGCATAATGCCAAGCACTGGGGCAACTAAGGTCATTCAGCGCTGAAACGGAAATTGATAGTAAAAGGTTTGAAAGGTGTAACAGGAGGAAAACCTCAAAGCAGTTGCACTATGAATCAATTGTTAGGAGAGACTGGACAATTAGATGAAGAAAGAGAATATGAAAGGAGGCACAGTAGAAGGAATGAAAGTAGTTGCAGCTAGGGGCCGAAGGAACACTGCAAAGAACCTTAAGTAATGCCTACATTGTACCGAATAAGGTGCACTGACGGCACTACCTCCCTACGGGGAAAAAACCGCGATATGGAGTCGCTTTATCAGCCTCTGGTGAATATGTCAATCAGATGGCTGCAGATTCCTCCACTAAATAGCGTTTTCTTTCTAGAAACCGACGCTATTCCAAGAATTCTACCGTTTTGGAATGATTTTACTACACATGAGAGCCAAAGATGAAATACGTCCCAAGAAATGAAGTTTTTTTCTTTTTTTTTTTCTTTCTTTTTCACCGTGAAGAGAAAAGTTTTTTTAATTTTACCACAAGTCTTGAATCATTATCACCAGTGCGAACCGAGATTTCTTGAAATATACGACGATGATGGTTTTGGATTTGCCTGAAGTTTTGAGTTCATAGCAATACACTTCTCACTTGGAAAAAAGAAGATGCAGAGAGAGAGAGAGAGAGAGAGAGAGTCACTAAACACCCAATTCTTTAGTTTACAAGAATTGTGGACGATGCCCTGTCTAGAGAATCCAAAAAAGCAGCCACCAGAATACCTACAAAAAAAAAGAAAAAAAAAAAAGCTAATCGGCATAAGCAGGTCATAGACCCTTACCCCCCCCCCCCCCCCCCCCCCCCCCCACAAGCGAAGGCAAGACATCCGTTTCTCCCCCTAGCACGTATTACTGTGCCTCCTGAAACTTGTGGGCCTTTGATTCAGCTCCTGTTTCACCGCATTCAACCAACACGTGCCTACGTTCCAGGTCTCATTCCCCATTCCCCCTCCACCATCCCACCACGAGCGTTGCCTCCTAATAATACTTGTCCAGTAACTATGGCTACGCGTATAAATGTTGTGGCATTTTTAGTAAAACAGGCTACATCAAAATGCACATGACGCTTCTTTTGTTACGTGGGGAGCGAAAAACCAATTGGCCATCAGTACAACAATTAAGCGGCATGAACGTCAGACCCCCGTTCTTTATGAAGCCGCTGGGAATGTAATTACGCTGACAGTTCAGAAAAACAAAAATTCCCGGCTCACACGACGAGGCTGTTTAATGTCTTCTTCAGCGGCTGCGCCATTTCCTGTTCAGTTTTGAGCAACCTCTATAGTTAAAGTTTTTATCTGTTCTCTTTTCTGAAAAAGTACTGACACATTAATTCTTAATTTTTCCCTCTCTTTTTTGCCCGTATTTTCCTCCAATTACACTTTTTCTTTCTCTTCGCTTGAAACTGTACTGGAATTCTTATCTTAAGCGAGAGGCAGAGGTAATTAAATTCCCCTTTACATTTATCTCACGGCCCTTCGCTAAATAATCCTTCCATTTAGTAGTGTTTAATTCTCTGTTTTGGAATTCCAACTTTTTTCCACTTACGCTTCTCTGGGGATAGAAGGTAAATTAACATTATTTACCTTTATAATTGTGAGTATTAAAACTGATACAGGTTTCCAATCAACGATTATTCATTTTCTTACCTTTATTTTTGTTATAGAGTTCGTGGTCAGTTGTATAAATGGGATGAGTTCATTTAACCAAGATAAAAGACTTTCCAATACCTTCTGATTAAGTTGTTTAGGGATAGGATACTCTCGTTGCGAAACATCCTCTAATTTAGTAACATTCTACATACCGGATCCCCTTGCTTCACGAGTTCCTCATTGGACGAATAGGTTACGTAATCGCCTATCATTCTGGTAGCCTGAGTTCGCTGCCAGCTGCCGCCAGTGTGGAATCAGAGAAATTTATTTCTGGTGATTAAAAATTCATTTCTCGATATAATGTGGTTCGGATCCCACAACAAGCTATAGGTCCCGTTGCTGAGTAACCAGTTGGTTCCTAGCCACGTAAATACAAATCTAATCCTTTGGGTCAACCCTAGGAGAGCTGTTAATCAGGTCAATGGTCTAGTAAAACTAAGATATACTTAACCCTTGCTTCAATGGGAAGCGGGGATATCAGACTAGTTTGTTTGTCAGCCTCTCTCAGCAACACAAACAAAACATAACGACGGAAAAACTGAGTTCACCACGACGTAAACTACGGCGAGGGAGAAGAACCACTGAAGTACGATAAATATGTAAAATTATAAAGACGAATTCGCTCGTTTTGTAACGATAAGCCAGTTTTAGCTGAATAAATTTGATCTAAAAGAGGAGTTTTGTATTAATTTTGTTTCTAATAAACCTTTATATTACTGGAAACTGTTTTTTAAGTGAAAAAGGAAACATTGACTCAGATTCTAGTTTTCTGTACATTAATAGATTTAAGCGAATGGACTGATTGTTATATATGACGGAAACAACTTCCTTAAGGACCATTAAGCTATCATAAAATTCAACTTCAACTTATCTCTATAAAGGATCAACACACATTAACGATGATGACCCACCCTTTACCGTTGTAAATCTGGATTGATGTTTTTTTTTTTCTATTATTGTTAGAAAGAAACTGCGATTCTCTTTACAATTAAGATATTGTTTCCAATCTTCATATAACAAGATGTCGTGTAATGGAATAATATTGAATGGATTCATGGCGGGTGGGTCTGTTTTTTAAACGTTTGGTCTATTAAATATTTCCCTACAGTGACATCTATTCTATACATCGTCTCATAACCTGATGAATAAAATTCAAAGTTGAACAGCCTAACACCTAAAGTTCTTCAAGAAGATATACAAAGAATTTCTGTAGCAAACCTTCCCTCCACCTTTCCATTCGTGCAACAGAGGCGCTGCTGTGCTGCTCTTGCATATTCGAACAGAATTTAAAAAAACCTCAGCCTCTTCCCTTCCATACAGGCAGCAACACCTGCCGTCAGCAGCTGCCTGCAACAAGTTTCCGTATCTGCCAACATTCATAATTCCATTTTTCTATTACAGAAAAACGCTCTTAGAACAAACAAAGGGGGGTAAACGCCGCTCTCTCTCTCTCTCTCGTCTCTCTATCTCTCTCTCTCTCTCTCTCTCTCTCTCTCACAAACAGTTACATTAAAAATCTAATTTTAGGTAAACGAGTTCACTGGAGTGCTTGAACTACTTCTAAAGACAGAGAAAGAGAGAGAGAATGAACAAGAATGAAAGGAGAAAAGACAGATAGACTGACAAGGATAACTTACTATGTATAGCAAAAAGAAAACGGACAAAATCATAAGAGATAAAAAATAGAGGCTTACGAGTAACGGGAAAAGACAGAAAAGGTTTTACGAGTAAAAAGAAAATGTATTGAGGACAGGAACAAAATTACTCTGAATCAATTTGCCTAAGTACAAGAATTAGAAGTCCAATTTTAATGAGATACAAAAGCAACAAATGAATTTTTTTAATGTCAAAGAACATCTCGCTACAACAACGAGACATTCCAACCCCACCAGCTCTTCTTGGAAAGGAAAAGGGCGTAGCTCCAACGGCAGAAGAAACACGGCACAATATCCTCCTGAAGAAGGCTGGAAGTACAAATAGGGCAAAGCCCTTCATGTTAGGCTTGAGAGCAAATGTCCAAGACAGAACTAAAGGGAAGGAGAGCTTCTGCCGAACCGAGAATCTCTCAGATCTCTCAGGTCGGATTCCAATTGGGACGAGGAAATGGGGTCAAGTTGGATGGGCTCCTATTTTTTTAGTAGACAACGAATAAACGAGTAAAAAATGCGCCGAAGTTTCTTCAGCGCAATCGAGTTTTTCTGTACGTGTATGGAATGGTTTATGGAGCTGCGGCCCATGAAACATTCAGCTATGGCCCGGTGGTGGCCCGTCCCAGCCCCTATCGTTGCTATACGCACGATCATGGCTAAATAAATTAACCTTGAATAAAATAAAAACTACTGCGGCTAGAGGGCTGCAATTTGGTATGTTTTTATGATTAGGAGGGTGGCTAATCAACATACCAATTTGCAGCCCTGTAGCCTCAGTAGCTTTTGAGATCTGAGGACGGACAGGAAAAGAGCGGACAGAAAAAGTGGAGAGAGTAAATACCTGGGAAGATCGTGAAGAACAGACGGGGGATAACGGACTTCGGTGTCTAAGAAGGCGGATAGAAGAACGTGATGAGGATTCAGATTGTTTACTACATTCTCGTAGACAGACTGTAACATAGATGGATATGAATAAATGGGAACAAATCTGGAAGACTTGTTTTTTTTCGACCTCACAGCACACGGTGGAATCCTTTAAAACTAGAGTACTCATTTTTTATGTCTTCGCATTGAATGATATGTTTTAATGTCAAAAGGGAAACTTCAATGCAGCATATATAGACAAACCATATTCGTCTTAAAACTTTGATATAGCAACAACAACTTTGGCCTCCCTCCTAATGACTACTGGAGCTTGTGACTGGTGGCTTTATTGACGTCATAACAGCAATGGCACATCTTTAGGAATTTCTGTCAATAGTGGTATCAGATACAAGACGTCCACGTAATAATAATAGGTTTTACTGGACTCCTGAACTGCTTTATAGAAATGCGGATTACTTCTGAACAACACAACCACAACAACAACAACAACAATAATAATATAATAATAATAATAATAATAATAATAATAATAATAATAATAATAATAATAATAATATCGACCATACTTCCTTTGAGCCTTAGTGCTACGCAGTAGGAGTATTGAATTCACACCCTGCGAGATATCCTACACACCTTCAGTTAGTCCTCCGAGCATTTATGTCATGCCCAGCTTAGGCATAAGGTAGGATTGCAAGAACAGGGATAGGCTGCAGCTGTTACTCCCCCTGCAAGAGAAGCAACGAGAAATGACGATGCGAAGAGTGGTTAGAATTAATTGCATGCCTTTCCATTGCACGATCTCCGATAATAACTTTAATACATTCATCACAGAGACTTAGTTTCCATGGTACTTGATTTTAATTTTAATAATTCTTCCATGGATAACTTTCAGGATTGATGATTTTCTCTTCTTTTCTTGTGGAAAATATGTTAAAAAAAATTGGCAATCATTAGTTCATGAGATTTTCTCATCGTTGTATCTTGGTTACAGGCAATCGTCACGGATGGTAAATTGATAAGGAGTGTGACCGTTTGCCATAATCTGACAGCTGTGACTATCAGACATTTTGAATATTTCATAGATCTTATGTCATTTCATTTACTAGAATATAGACTATGCTTCTGTCCCCAAGCTCCTTTGAACTGCTGAAAAGTGAAACACCAGATCACACTGTAGGCCACTGAGCCCCAAGGGTATAAAAGGTGGAACCAGGAAACCATACGTTTGCTGCATATTTAAAGTCAAAGTCAGTGCTACAGCATCGAAAGGCATTGGGTGGGACGTATCTAGTGGGGAGCCATACTTAATAGACCTCAGAATTTGTAGCATGTCTCTCCACAAGACATGTCCCCAAGGCCTTTCGATGCTACAGGAAAGTCTTCGACTTTAAATATGCAGCGACATATCTAGTTCCTCTCCTTTTAGTGGCTAAGTGGATATAGTGTTGATCTAATGCTTCACCTTTCAGCAGTTCAAAGGTGCAATTCTCTCCCACGTGAATAATTTGATCCCCAGATATCACTAATGCAAGTTCTGACACCGACACCGTAGAGTGAAATAATAGCAAGTCCTCAGTCCTCTCTGTGGTTGGTTGGGTCAATGCATGTTTGTCCTTGAAATCTCACTGGCCAGCAATGCGATTTCTCAAGACAGAGGATTACCTTATCACTTATTTCCCGCTGACATTGCCTATTTGCAATGAAGAGGAACAATAATAATAAAATATTGCAAGTGTCGGACAAAAGGACACCTCTGAAAGCTGAAAACATCGGAAAGGAAACTGTCACAAAACCTTACAATTTTAGAGTCAAATGTGGAGGTAATTGTAGGAGAAAGTGGAAAGGTGGATGTTACTAGGCAACCTTTAATAAAAAATAAAAAATGAAAAATAAAAAAACAGACTGGCATTAAGCATTATCCCTTGTTTTAGATATCGTTTCACGTAAAGGATCGTCAGTATTTCTTACCCGCCGTAAGCGCACTCGAATTATAAAAGAAACAAAAAATAAAGAATAAAAAACAAACAAAAAGGAAAGGGCAGGAAACTAAACCAAAGAAACGAAAAGAGTAAGACAAAAGATATAAAAGAAACGAATATTGACTCCGATGACAGACGATCTTCCAGACTTCCCCTTCGATATCCATAACAGGGTCTTCAATCTCAAACCCCAAAAATTCATCCCATACGTTCCTTCTTGTAGGGGGGAGGGGGGCTATGGGGAAGATGGAAGATGTCCGTACACCTTCACACTGCGACGGGGACTTTCATAACCTTCAGGAAACAGGAAATTGAGAGAGAAGAATTATTGCTCTATATCGTGTTCAGAGGGTCAAAACACACTTTTTCAAAATTGATACAAAATGTTTATTTATTCTATACGACAACAGTATATGTAGCAATATTTATGCTTTGAAAGATTATGTAGCAACATATATGCTTTGATAGATTATGTAGCAACATTTATACTTTGAAAGATTATGTAGCAACATTTATGCGTTGAAAGATTAAGTTGCAACATTTATACTTTGAAAGATTACGTAGCAACATTTATACTTTGAAAGATTATGTAGCAACATTTATGCTTTGAAAGATTAGTACAACAGACTTTGAAAGATTATGTAGCAACATTTATACTTTGAAAGATTATTTAGCAACATTTATACTTTGAAGGATTATGTAGCAACATTTATACTTTGAAAGATTATGTAGCAACATTTATGCTTTGAAAGATTATGTAGCAACATTTATGCTTTCGAAGATATAAACAAACTAAAGTGTGTTAAAGCGTCTCCTTTTTAAGGACATTCACATTCTAAGATATAATTGAGAGTAGAGAGAGAGAGAGAGAGAGAGAGAGAGAGAGAGAGAGAGAGAGGAAGTAGATTATCATCCCTGTTTAACACTGACGTGGCATTAGGTTTTACAAATTTCGACGACACAGGGACCGTCCAGTGAATGGCAGGAAATGCATTTTCTCATTATTTAAACTCATAAATCGACCTCATTACCTGGGAACAAAATACATTTTTTATGATGATACATTCTTAACGGACAAAGACAGTTGTAGGAAATTATAGCCAGTTAACTGTTGCAGCTAAACCTCGCTCTCCTTTATCAATATGAATTTTTTTAGAAAGGAATTCCTCTTACTTTTTTTTTATTTTACCAAGATAATACGTAATAAAAAATTATATGACACATTGCAAATTGCCTATGGACGCTTGTTTGATCTAGACTACATCAAATAAAAAAAATTCCTCCCTCATTGTACATTTGCGCGTGTACACATCAAAGGACAATAAGAGTGGCCTAAGGCTTCTTCTAAACTATGGTACTCTAAATAATGAAAGATGTTTATATTATATCTTCGTTGATATTACTCATGTAGAAGTCTTTTTCTTCAGTCTTAAAAATTAAAACTTTCATCTTTAAATCTTTAATCCAGTAAGTAAAACATTTGCAATGTTGACAGTAATGCCTCAGACACAGACTGTTAATATTATTCATACAAAGTGAATATTCATAGAGGCAAGGCAAGAAACATTATTATGAAGAAAATGTTAGCAAGAAAGAGCACACGTGGATAGATAACACATTGATTCCGATGAAGTACTCTTTTAAGAGGAACAAATGGAATATATGGATATATATATATATATATATATATATATATATATATATATATATAATATATATATTATGTTAATGGGGGAATTCTCCCCCCATTATTCATAAGGGTAAGCGTGAGACACGAGCGGAAGGCAAACCCACACAGCATTACTCACACAGCCTCTCTCCTCTCTCTCTCTCTCTCCGGGCCCTCTTTCTCTCCATTCTAACAGGTAATGAAAATGAGAGAGTTGCATCATAACATTAACGTTTATTAACAACGAATAATAAATCATCAATCAGGTAATCCAGTCTTACAGACTAACTCAAAAAAACCCCGTAAATGTAACATGTCTGGTCACCAAAAAGTCTACACCCTCTGGGAATTCTTTGTCCCCCAGCATTCCAGAACCGTCTGTTTCAAAGATACAGAACACATCCCGGTAAGTACACACAAGATTGACAGAGAGGTTTAAATATTGGATATCATCACAAAAATGTCAAACAGATACAAGCCACTCTTTGGCTAAAGCACTTCAACACTTACCCAAACAACCGACACTAAACACTATGTCACAAAAAACTCCCCCGGCGAACGTCACGGCATCTTTGCCTGTGACTTGAGCCCTCTCAAAATCCTCCCATAGGCTTGGTATGACACTCTTAAAGGGAAGAGGCACACACGCACATACGAACACACAGTTCGTTAGCGCCTCACACACTAGTTGCATCCAGTTTTCACAAAGGCACTTTGAGAAGAGTTCATAAACTGTCGTGCATTGACTTGTTGAACTAAGCACTTTTATCTCACGCCACCCCTAGAAAACTCATTGTCAGCTACTCTCAGGTCGTTACCTCTGCACTGTCTCCACATTCCATAGGTCAAAGGGAACACGGACAATACATTATTAATCAAAAACCCTAGGCCTTACAGATGCTCGGCCACCTAATATGCTAGCCCCCGCCTAGCAAAATACAAAACACACTGGCCGGCTTAAAATAAAATATACGAAATAACTGCACGTCTCTGGCATTATAAAATAGTCTTATCACGCTTTATCTCCCAATAACACAAGACGCATTTTCTCTCATATTTTCTGCATTAGGATTCTTGAATTGTCTGCAAGTAGCTGCACCTGTAGCAGACTGTAGCAGCTGTAGGAGGACGGAATGCCTCCCTCATCGTAGAAGACTTCTCACGGCTTCTGCAGATCCCCAAAAGACACGCTGTAGGACTCTCTTGATCACCATCATGGAAATTCTTGTAATCACCCTGGACAACACGGCAGCAACCTCACGGCTGGTGGACGTCTTGCTGGCGTTGGGAAACAACTTTTTTTTTTGGTGTGTGTTAGTATGTCAGTCAAGTCTTTGGTCAATCCAAGAAAATTAACCCAGACATACTACTTCTATCAAACAATGATCTCAAAATGTCAGAAATACTAACTGAACGTCTCCCAATTAACTCCCTTTAATATGATTACTAAATCATAAGTCATCATCATAACTCTCAAAGAAAAAAAAAACATCAAGTTCTCCAACTCAATTCTCCAAACTCACACATCAGCACACACACAACTCAGAAATCACAGCAACTCCACGGAATTCCGCACTCACATTTCAAACTCGAATGTGCTCACAAGAAAAAAAAAAAGAAAAAAAATCGTATGACCCAAGGAAAAAAAAAAGGATCACGTAACACACCCAGACCCAAAAAATGTTTTCTCAAGCTCTGATATTTGAACAACCCACAAAGTCAGTAAAAATCTCCAACTTTTAACAGCAAAAACCCCTTTACGGCTCAATATTAATCACAATGAGACTTAATGTCAAACTCCCTTTACTTAAGTAACAACCCTCGAAAAAATTACATCTCCCGGTAAAATCAAATCTCCCGTCCAAAAAAAGAAATGCTACTTAAAACTCATCCCCAATTATTATACTCTCACAGGAAAAGGAAGAAAAACTAATAAATAAAAAGATATCACAAGTAGATTTCCCCTAATCACAAAATACATCATACATGTATAATATGCATAACTCCCGCGTTTTTCCCCAAGAAATGCTCCATGTAAAGTTATGGAATTTTGCCAGAAAGCAAACTCTCACACTGCGCTTTCGTGAAATGCTATTGTCAACATTTCCAGATATTGCAAAACTCTGATCTATCATCATCAGAGGAAAAGACTCAGCACACGGCTCATCACATCGCTTGTCAGCAGAAAAAGTCGCCTGCGGACGTATGCTCTAACATCAGCCTAAGAATTGTCTAGTCAGACACATAAGTTTGGAAACTCATGATTCTCTAGAAAAAGGTCTAACTGACACATTTCACAAAATTAACTCCAGGATATGACTATGTGTTTCAAACATTTGTCTCGAAGACTTATTCTCTCAACATGACTTTGCCAATTATATTTCTCCAAAAATAATACACTTGTGAACAAAAATATGCACACATCTCCAAATGACTCGTAATGCGTAATGCCATTCGCCTCTAAATAGTCCACGAAACCAAAAAAGAGAACCACAGAAATCTTCTCTTGTCTCGAAAAAAAAACTCCCATAACCACAAAAAAAAAAGGTCACCCGCCAAAGATTAATTCCAACTCCATTATGGAGACACCATATTAATGATAACACCACTCCGGTTATTTACAAATATTTCCTCCATTTGGTTAATAACCAACCCCCTTATATTTCTCTCTTATTTCTCTAATAGCCACATGTCAAAAAAAAAGAAAAAAAAAAAACAACACCACTCCAGGAATAGAGAATAATCACCTCTATTTCGGCAAATACAAAATATTACCTCTATTTCCCCAATAACTCCATGTGGAACAAAACAAGGCTCCAAAAATATATCTCCAAAAATGTGCACTCAAGGCAACTAACTCACTCACTCACAAATATTGCCCCATAATCTCCAAATATGTGTCTCCATTTGCAACAAAGATGGCTGCAAAATAATTGAACTAAACATAGCTCATATCACATTGGCAAATATCAAAAATGGCCAAAAAAATATATCTCCCATATATTATATCTCAAATATAACTCCAAAATAATATATACCACCAATTATCTCTCCAAAATTAATATACTCAATTATAACTCCAATTCTCCAAAGAATAACTCATGTATAAGTCAAAAAACTATAAAAAACTCTCTCCATTTAGCATAATTGCTAAAAAAGGGCAAAACTCGGCCAAATAAAACTGTCTAGAAAATTCTAGAAAAAATCACCAATGTGCCACAACTCATTATAACAGAACTCCAAATTCAAAGTGTCTTAGCAAAGACTTCTCCATATGCACTACGACATAAGTCACTAGAAAACTTAGCCAAGTTTCCTATCTCTCACAAAGTTGTCACAAATACAACACAGGTATTGTGCAAGAAAACTCACAATTTCTGGAACACAAATATCCAAGAAAAAATGTAGTGCCATTACGTATGCATTCAAAACGTGCAAAAAATTCTCCCATAAATTTCTCTATAGCATCAAATAGCTAAAACACGAACACGTTCCCGAACAATGACTCTAAGTCATGAACTGAGACATCAAAAATATTCACACTAAACTGGAGAGAGATAAATTCAAATTCACCCTTGGTAAAAAATAAAAAAAAAACTTGTGCCAGCGATGGCTAATTTCCAAAAAAAGGAGAAAGAAAAATCAACGGCACCATTAACTATCTCCCGTAACTCGACTAGATGTCAAGCAATTATCTGCTGAACTCATAAAAAAAAAGAAAAAAAAGCAAAAAAAACTAAACATGTGTTGTTTAGTTCCTCCCAAATTCAAAAAGATTTTACCTCCCTTGATAGCATTACGGCACCCACGTATTAGTATAAAAAAAATCAGCATCCGAAATATCATTATCACAAATCACCAAAAAAATTGCTATCATCAAACAAAATCATCAGTAGGCAGTACAAAAAATATCACTAATGTCAATGCTTGTCCATTCTCCCAACCAAGGAATTCAGCACAAAACTCAGCAAAAGTTCAGCAAGATTCACCACAATTCACCAAGATTCAGCCAGATTCATCAAGATTCAGCAAAACACATCCCCGTGAATGACTGATATTCTCCAAAGTTACAAAACTCACAATTAATTAACACAGACTTCTCCCATTAATTCCTTGTAATAATTATCCTGATGGAATTATCTGTAATAATTATCAACTAATCTCCCATGATACTCAAATCTCTCCGTAAAAACAATTCTGCCCGTAATGATAATTATACTTAAGCAACCCTCCCGTAACACATATCAAGTATAATTAATTATTAATAATAACCAATAATCATAACTCTCCATAGCAATAATTAATCTTGTAAAGATCTCAAGTAAGGGTGAATTTCAAATAGCATACACCAGTATTGCTGAATCTTATGACATACAATTTCTCCAGCATACACCATGACATAACACCATTGCCACACACACAGATACAACACCAATCATCGGCATTTCAAAGCAATTTCTTCAACACAAAAAAAAATTATAATAATCTGTCTCTTCCCATATATTTGTGTCTTTCAAGGCACAAGTAAAACATACATCCACACAATGCATTTCAATTCTCTACGGGCGTTTCACTTCATCAACTAATCAATCAGCTGATATCTTTAGCATCCATGGTCAAGGCCAAATCCATACCCCAACACAAAGAAAAAAAAAAAAAAAAAAAAGGAGTTCACCCCCAATGAGAAAAATAAGGTTTCTCCCCCCCTGATGAACAACCCCTCAGTCAAGCAACAGAACAGCCCGAGGCATCACAGTAGTACCCCCATCTCCCCTTGAACATGTCTGAGGACCCCCTCCCAAGATATACACTAGTACCCTCCCCTGCACTATCTCTCGAGGGAGGCCAGTAGTACTCTCCATGCAACTATCCCCCCGAGGGATGCCAGTACCCTTTCAATGCAACGCGCCTCTCTGCAGAAATGTGCTGAGCCCGTAAAATTGTGGCCGCTGTGTCTCTAAGCCAGATATGCTTATCTAAGCACAGTTCACATGCAAAAAACACATCTCTATACACTCTTATGTGTTTAAAACAAAGACGAATACGTCTATTATAAACACGTGCAAATAAAGAAAACACGTCACTATGGGGCAAAGACAAGAAAAATTGTTTGACCTCTTGAACCAATCCCATTTCACTGAAATATTTAAACAAAACCCACTCCTTCAAAACAATGTTTTAAAACACTCACCACTCCATAATGGGAACAACAATAACTCGGAATTCGCGTAAGATACGTAAATCTTGTCGGCACAATACAAACGCGATCGGTGAGATGGCACCTGGCAACTGTCACTTACAAACGAGACTGAGTTACTTGTCTCACGGCTCACGCCCTGAAGAATCACGGTACGAGCAAATTTGATGACCCTTATAGAAATTTCTTTCCTCATCCCCTCCCCCATCCCACGGACGGATTTTCTCTACCCCTTTTCACTTAGCAACTGAGATCCAACAATTTAACAATTTTCCACAATCCCACAAAGCTTTGTCGTTCGAAAACTATCGCTAAGCCACAACCCCTTTTATTTTCTAACTCGCCACCCATCTCTACATTGGCGTTCCTAGGCATAGAAAAGAAAGAAAACTTTTATACCCCCTCTTAACCGCTTGCCACCACTGTTAATGGGGTAATTCTCCCCCCATTATTCATAAGGTAAGCGTGAGACACGAGCGGAAGGCAAACCCACACACAGCATTACTCACACAGCCTCTCTCTCTCTCTCTCTCTCAGCAATCCCTCTCTCTCTCTCTCTCTCTCTCTCCATTCTAACAGGTAATGAAATGAGAGAGTTGCATCATAACATTAACGTTTTATTAACAACGAATAAATAAATCAATCAAATCAAGGTAATCCAGTTTTACAGACTAACTCAAAAAAACCCGTAAATGTAACATGTCTGGTCCAACCAAAAAGTCTACACCCCTCTGGGAATTCTTTGTCCACCAGCATTCCAGAACCGTCTGTTTCAAAAGATACCAGAAACACATCCCGGTAAGTACACACACAAGATTGACAGACAGAGGTTTAAATATTGGATATCATCACAAAAATTCAAACAGATAACAAGCCACTCTTTGGCTAAAGCACTGCCAACACCCTTAAACAACCGGACACTAACACTATGTCACAAAAACTCCCCCGGCGAACGCCACGGCATCTTTGCCTGTGACTTGAAGCCCTCTCAAAATCCTCCCATAGGCTTGGGTATGACACTCTTAAAGGGAAGAGGCACACGCACATACGAACACACAGTTCGTTAGCGCCTCGCAACACTAGTTGCATCCAGTTTTCACAAAGGCACTTTGAGAAGAGTTCATAAACTGTTGTGCATTGACTTGTTGAACTAAGCACTTTTATCTCACGCCACCCCTAGAAACTCATTGTCAGCTACTCTCAGGTCGTTACCTCTGCACTGTCTCCACATTCCATAGGTCAAAGGGAAAAAACAAAACATGGACAATACATTATTAATCAAAACCTAGGCCGTACATATATATATATATATATATATATATATATATATATATATATATATATATATATATATATATGGTATATATATATATATATATACATATGTATGTTAAGCATGTAATGTGTATATATCGAGCTACAAGTGTCCTTCAATATTTGATGCGCTCTACCTCGGAATTAATATATTTCCATATATGTTTAACAGCAGGGGAATTTTTTTGTCGATCAGAGATTTGTTGGCTCACGGGCGTGAACCATCGAAACCATCAAATCCAGGACGCACAGTGAAGCTTTAAACCACACCGCCACCGCAAGAGGCTCTGAGTTTATGTCACCTCTCAACAACAAATACCTGTCGCTCTCAGGTGTTCGTTGTTTTGGAGTCGGCATCAACCCACCTCGACCTCGGTAACGTTGTAGTGATTTTGTCCGCACGTAGCGATGGCGGTGCGGTCTAAAGCTTCACTGTGTATGTCCTAGATTTGTTGGTTTCAGTGGTTCACGCCCTGAGCCGACAAGTCTCTTATCGACTAAAAAATTTTCTTCCAGTTAAACATATATGAAAATATATTAATTCCGGGAAGAGCGAATTGAATATTAAAGGACATTTGTAGCTCGGTGTATGTAAATGAATCACGGTAATGTGATATGACTCATATATATATATATATATATATATATATATAATATATATATATATATATATATGTATATATATATATATATATATATATATATAAATGATAAATGTAATTTATAAAGGAATTCGTTAGAAAAACGTCAAATCGCAAAAGACCAAATATTCAGAGACAAATATTTAAAAAATACAAAAAATAATCTTCAAAGACATTCGTTCGAAACGTCAATCGTAAAAGACCAAATATTCAGGAACAGATACTAAAAAAAAAAAACAAAAAAAAAAAAGAAAAAAAAATGAAAAAGGAAAATTGTAATTCCCGGCCATAGCACCCGAAAGAGACGAGAGACCAGGAAATGTGGATTGTCCGAAATTTGCGGCAGTTGACCTGAATGGTGGGACCATAAAGACATAAAACGATATCCCGCGATCGCGAAATCGACCTTACGGTTCTGGAATTCTAGATAGCACAAAACGGCCGGTCTGCGGTGAATTCATGCCAGGAATTCGTCGATTTAATAGATAGGGGATTGAGGGTCTTCATTCCTAGTTTATATATATATATATATATATATATATATATATATATATATATATATATATATATATATTATATATATAATAACTAGGGAATGAAGACCCTCAATATATATATATATATATATATATATATATATATATATATATATATATATATATATATATATATATATATACATATATATATATATATATAAACTAGGGAATGAAGACCCTCAATCCCCTCTCTATTAAATCGACGAATTCCTGGCATGAATTCACCGCAGACCGACCGTTTTGTGCTATCGAGAATTCCAGAACCGTAAGGTCGATTTCGCGATCGCCGGAATATCGTTTTATGTCTTTATGGTCCCACCCCCATTCAGGTCAACTGCCGCAATTTCTGGACAATCCACATTTCCTGGTCTCTCGTCTCTTTCGTCTGCTATGGCCGGGAATTACAATTTTCCTTTTTTCATTTTTTTTTTCTTTTTTTTTTTAGTATCTGTTCCTGAATATTTGGTCTTTTACGATTTGACGTTTCGAACGAATGTCTTTGAAGATTATTTTTTGTATTTTTTAAATATTTGTCTCTGAATATTTGGTCTTTTGCGATTTGACGTTTCTAACGAATTCCTTTAAAAATTACATTTATCATTTTTTTTTTTTTCATTTTTATTCATGAGGACTTTCTTCTACCTTCATCTGTCATTGCTAAATCTCATGTCTGATGAACCCTCTCAGATTTTTGGTGGATAGTGGCGGTTACATCGAAGCCTCTAGACACAGATTTGTCATTTACTTTCCTACAAATAGTTGCACTCTCATCTTAACTCCTCTGACAAACTCATTCTCTCACTCCCTTGACCTACCTCTCTTCTTTTACCATAAATCTAATTCTCCTTTCTAGGTTAAACATATTCCCCCGTTCCCTTTACTTGCCTAAGCCATCCTAATATACTATAATATACTCCGATGTTTCCTTTCTCCCTTTCAGCTCTCCTTCGGCTGTTGCGTGAAAGGAACTCATTTCCCTAAAGGTGAAATGGAGATCCTTTAGATATTATACTTATTACCCTTATAAATAATGAGAATTTTGATGATGATGATTATCATTATTAGTAATATTACTTTAATTTCTCGTTGTTTATACGAATGATAGCCGTCACGAAAAAACAAATTATCCGAGTTATTGCCAAAGCATTTGAAAAATTCTAATTTTTTTACATGGTCATTGTTAACTGCTGTACCTTTGATATTGATACTATGGTTTTTATTGGCAGTAAAAGGAAAATACAAAAACGACAAAATTAAAAGCTAAATAATATATAAGAGGTAAACACATAAAAAAAAATAATCGATCACTTCAACACAAACGTATACAGCAATTGAGATGTCATGCAGGGAAAACTCACTTGAAAAAAGCCTACGGTTCTTAAGAAAAAAGAAGACTATTAATATCGTTATATATTGCCTGACAGATATTCCATACGCCTGTATTTCCATTGTCAAAGCAAACCATGGCCGAATACCCAACGGAATATTTAACCAAATCAACAAAGAATCTAGATCCTTTTGTTTAATAATAATAATAAAATAATAATAATACTAATAATAATAATAACAATAATATAATAATAATCAATAATCAATAAAAAACTGGAATACTCGGTTCAGGCAAACCTCAAGGCCGCTGATGGAAAAACAATAAACTCAGCAGTGCTCGAATCCAGACCTAGCGGTGCACCTTTTGTGGGAATTGACTTTGCGGAAAAGTTCATAGACCAGGCTTGAAAAGTTTTGGCTTGATATGAGAGAGAGAGAGAGAGAGAGAGAGAGGAGAGAGAGAGAGACTTGTTTAATCCGATTCGACATTCTCGTTATTCATATCCCTAATGTTAGTGTTCTTAGAGCTAGTATATTTTTTTCTAAAATTTCATGAAGAGCTTCCTAAATCTCCAGTGAAAGATTGTGTTAGATTCTGTTATATGATGAAGTCTTGCTGTCCGCTTGGCAGCATAATCCATGCTGATGATATGACTACCCAAGGCGAAGCTGTTGAATTATATACGAAGAGCTGTGTGTGTGTGTGTATGTGTGTGATATGAATTAGATGACAAACGCAAACACGCACCGTAGGGAGTGAAGTAAAACTATAATGGTGGAATATAGAGACGTACGAACATAAAAGAGAGAGAGAGAGAGAGAGAGAGAGAGAGAGAGAGAGAGAGAGAGAGAGAGAGGGTAGCCCAGAGCAGAATCTTTACAAACACAAGCAAGAGCCTTAATTATCCACTACACTACAGGGAGGAGGAATGAAGAATGACAGAGGACAGAACTCGAAAGAAAGATGAGCGAATTCCTGACGAGGGGAAAAGAGGAAATGAAGGAGAGGGACAGCACAGAGCACCATTGTTTCCCCCACAGCCACGAGGGTTCCAAAGAGGACCTGAAAGATTCCTCGTGGGCGCTCCCCAAGGAGAGCTTTTATAAGGCGGAAGACGAGGGGCGTGGTGCTGGGGATTCATGAATAGGGATTTGAAGACAATCCCAAAGAGGAGTCGAGTACATTAGTTTCCTCATTGCATCACTGAACCGCTATCGGGAGGCTTCGATGGTTTTCTTGGTAAAATAAAATTATTTTGTAAAGGTGTTATGTTAATGAAATGTGACTGAAGCTATGGTATCATCTGTCTATCTATCTATTTGTAAATATAATGCGCATCTGTCTTCATTTGTATTTTACATATATTTCTCCATCTAATCTTTTGATACTATGACAATCACTTGAAACAAGTGCCTTTATTCCCTAAAATCAACGTATGGAGTATGGATTTTGCACACAAATATACAAACATGGGCATGAGATACACACACACACACACACACACACACACACACACACGACTCGTTCAGGCTACTGAAAATATGTGCAAAAGATAATGGAATATAATATTCTACAGGGAAACTTTGCTACGACGGGATCTTACAGGCGCATTGCTTTTAATCATAGTTACCAATTGTTTGCCTGAATTAAGATAACCACTAAACTAACCGAAGGCGGGAATTTTCTGTGCAAGTGCATCATCTAACTATTTTCCCATCCTGGACATTTATCAGGGACAGAAGAAAAGTTAAGTATATCCTAGTTTAACCAGACCACTGAGCTCTCCAGGGCTAGCCCGAAGGATTAGAATTTTATTTACACGGCTAGGGACCAATTGGTTACTTAGCAACGGGACCTACAGCTGATTGTGGGACCCGAACCACATTACATCGAGAAATGAATTTCTAATCACCATAAATTCGTCTGTTTCCCCGTTGGCGGCAGGCGGAGCGAACTCGGGCTACCAGATTGATACAAGAGGAAGCAACCGACTCGTCCATAGAGGAACTTAGGGACGGAAGAAATTCGATCAGCATTCTGATAAGACTGATCTGCGCTTCAAGGAAGTTTTGAGCACTGGCAGGAAGTTCAGCTGCTTGTCTAGTCAGACCTTCTTCCATAAAAGCTTTAAACCCTTCATCACACCATCGGTTCACGCCCTCGGAGAAGGGAAAATTTTCCCCTGGACTGAATTCCCCTCTTTTCTGTCCCCTGCTGCCGACCACAATGTCTTCGATTCTTGCTTTAAAAGGAAAATTGGGAAGCCTTCAAAACACAGCAAACGAATGGGAGGTAGAAGAAGGTTCCTCCAGTCTGCGCTATAAAAAGAATACGTATTTTTTGATCTGACATCACAGAAAAATGAGGTTTGGAAACAGGAAAGACTAAATAAATCGTCAACGAAATTGAAATGGTGTTTGTATTTATTTCTATTCCAAATAGTTTTCTTCAGATATTTACCGGTAGATAGAGAGTCATTGTACATTATTGTAAGATTGTATTGACAATTAATTTGTACTTGAATAATAATAATAATAATAATAATAATAATAATAATAATAATAATACTAAATAATAATAATTAATAATAATATTAAGGATAATTAAGTGAAGGCAATCTAAACTTACCAGGATAATCAGACATGAAGATAAAAGAAATTACTTACAAAAGATCCTTTTACAGTATATGATGATAATAATTATGAAGGAAAAAAAAGACAAAAAAATATAAAATATAATAAGATACTCATGAACATTTCTAAAAAACAAAAATAAAAGACATATATTGGGGGTAAAATCCCTTCTCACGAAGCAAAAAAATCATGGACTCCAAAATATTTTTCCCCTCCTTTTAGTGGGCGGAATATCAAGAACTGTCATTTGTGGTGCCGTTCACGCCCCTGCATTTGACAACACTTAAGGGGGCGATTTGGGCAAGTAGGGTATGGGCGGCGTGAAAATGACCTGACGTTATTCGATAATAGTTTTCCACCTGAATTTTCGTTCTGAAGAGGATCGCGTATTTACCCATTATTTTATTCGACTGCCATTTTTATTCATTGTTTGTATTACCAAAAAGAAAATGTGCAAAAAAGAAATAAAAATGATATCACTTTGGTCAAATTGATTTGATCTTGGCTAAGTATTTTTTTTTAAATGTATGTGATATTAATATAGTTTTTTTTTCTTTTTTTTACTATACCGACAGATACAATTATCTTTCAAAGTGAAGGATTCGTCTTTGATATTTCTAAATATGTGACAACGGGATGTCGATAAAAAACTCATTTATTTGTTTTCCCATCTACAAAACATACTTCATTTATACAAAATTAGATTTATACATTTGGTAAATTTATATTTTATGATATTTATATATATAATATATACATATGTATGTACATATATATATTATTATTATTATATTAGTAGTAGTAGTAGTAGTAGTGATCTCAGAGTAGAAACATTGATAAAAGTTCTTTACATTCTCTACTAGTTTTCATTTTCAATCTCCATTTTCCTATACCAAAATTCTTTAGCTATTTCTCAGAGGAAATAGCTAAAGAAGTCGTTGACAAGTGCATAAGAACGTCCAGAGGACTCTTTGCATCACCATGCCTACACTAATAAACAACAACAGTGCAAATTTATTTCTTATCTTATAGAATAATGAAAATGTGCCCATTAAATATTTAGGTAACTGAAGTTTATAAGGTAACGTACTGACTTATTATTATTATTGTTATTATTATTATTATTGATTATTATTATTATTATATTATTATTATTATTATTTATTATTATTTATTGGAAAGGAGACCCTCTTTCAAACAAGTTTTATTGAAAGATATGCTGCATCAGCTGCATTCAACTTGTAAATAGTGTCCTTCTCTAAGAAAACTTTAACAACTAGCTTTCTCTCTGCTACTACAACTGGCGAGTATTGCGCCGATATTATCATCAGGAGGAGTCAATTTCCGGGATATTGTTTTAAAATTTATTTATTTGGTCACAGTAAATGAACAAAATAAAAATATAAGTCGATCTAGTTGGCCAACGTTCTCTCGGTATCATCCGAGCATGATCACGGCAGTGGGTCGAAGTAGACTGTAGGTGTTGTCAAGATCTACTCAATATATAGCGAGCTGCTTTTCATTGGCTGGTGGCGCAATGCGCTCCAGCTATTGGTTGAAAGAAGTTTTCTTCAAGACGCTTCTCGTCGTTGAAGGTTGCGCTGTTGCAGCCTAGCTGATCGTCGAGGCTGGGGCATGACTTCCCTGGGCGCTGTGTCACGACGGCTCGCGTTGTCATTGGCTGATGGGCTGCTTGTCTCATCTGGTATTCTTTGATCGGGAGTGTCGTTCGGTCTGGTATTACTTGTGCTATTATTTATGCACAATAGGTCTCCTTAGGTGGTGGGGAGGAAGAGCACTTCCTGCGTCGTATTCAATGAGGGCTTCTCTTGTTGTATGAGGAGTGCCTCGAGCAGTCGCAAACGTCGTTGGTCAGGAGCCCTCCCTATTATCTTAATATTCTTGATAATACCGTCGCGGTAGATGGCTTCCTGGTGTGCTGTCATGGTATGGTTTTTAATTGCCCCTTCTTGTGCGTGGCAAAAATCCTCTTGGACAGTTTTTCATAGAAGTCATACCAACGTAAGAGCCGGGACATCCACGGATGGGCATGAGAAATTGGTAGACTACATTCGACTGTTTTCAAGAGGTCTCTTGCTGGGGGGGTCGGGTTGTTCTTCATGATAAGGTCACGGGTACGTCGATTTGGTAATAAATTCACGAATTCGAGTTCTTTGTCGACTTCGGTGGGGGTCACATTTTCTCATGATTTTCCTCAATGCATCCTCGTCCTCACCGTGACGTGCGTGCATTCTGGCTTTGTAAAACAGCTTGATCTTCTCATGGGGGTGGGGCTGCGGTCTCTCACTCTCGCTATACCACCGATCCAACGCTGTTCGGACTTCTTTATTAATAAGTCGATTCGGATACCCGTTATTAACGAGTACCTGAGTGACTCGGTCGAGTTCTTTGTGAGTGTCCTGCCAGGAAGAACAGTGCGTGAGGGCCCTCCGAATGTAGGCCCTGACTGTGGTGTTCTTGAACCGTGCAGGACATTCGCAGTTGCTGCTCGGCCTCCGTAGCAGTAACATCTCTCCCGAGACCTTCCCTGGCGAACGCGAGCGAGAGCGAGCGATAGCGCCATCCCAGTCGACGATAGCGGCGAGATTTCCAGCGATTTTCGGCGGAACTTTCGGCGATTGACGACGACACCGAGAATTATATTTCTGAGAGAGCTCTCTCAAATACTATAAGAAAATTTTCATATGACATCTGTCTCTCTAAAATAATTTTCATTTACTAACAGTCTCTCCTGCCTAAAATTCGGTAGCCGTTGGGGTCTGAAAACTCCGATTGAAGCAGGGTCTAAGGGACAAAAACTTTCTACTCTCGCAATTCTTATTGCAAGTAGCACAGGGACGATAGGCTGGTGTCTCTCATAAACCAGATTTAGGCCCTTCAGGCAAAAGTAAAAAAATATAACACACACATACACATACATTCTCTCTCTCTCTCTCTCTCTCTCTCTCTCTCTCTCTCTCTCTCTCCCCTCACAGATAGACGAATGCAGCCATGGACCCTGTAACCCAGCCCACACCCACCACTGCAGAGGCACCTGAGAACCGGAAACAGACAACGTCTTCTTCTTCCTCTTTTTCAGATGCCCCTGAAGCAGTTAGACCTCGGCTAGACTCCTCCACCTCCTCCGAAGAAGAAACCACCACAGCTACTCAAGAGGACACGGAAAACCCCCCAGCCCATGGACTACAAATGCAAATGGATTCCAGCTCGTCACCAGGACCAAAAAAAACGAAAACAACAAAGGAACCACCACCAGCAGCACCTTCACCCCTCACATGGATACTTAATAACTCCTCCAACAGGAACCAGTGCCTATGAGTTCGTGAAAGACCTTTGAAAAGAAAGGTAAGTTTTTCAAGGTAAGACCCACTACCAAGGGAGAACTGTTTGCAATACCCTCAGATGTAAATACAAATGAATATATGAAAAACAATCCTGCCAGCTTTAAATTCCTCAATCCTGATGACAAACCCTGCAGATTTATATTATGCCATTACCCTCTGCAATTTGACACCAGTGTTATTCTGGAAAATCCCAGAGTAGTCAAAGCAGAGAGATGCCACACAAAAGGACCCAACCCCCAGCCAACCCGCAAAGTCCTAGTAGAATGGAAAGGAACTCAGCCTAAGTCACTGAATCTTGGCATGTGGGGCTCCTTCCCCACCATGGACTTCACACCAGAACCTCTGAGATGTTTTAACTGTCAGAGGTACGGACACCATAGCAGTGCCTGCACCGCCAAAGCCGTTTGTGGTGTATGTAGTGGAAGACATCCCACAAAACTCTGCACGGATAAGTTTAAAAATGGACAGGAAACGCACCTCGGAGCCTCCCTGGACACACACACACATAACACCAGACCACAACAGACAACAGCAGCTCCCACTACCCAGCAGGGATCAAGATCCTTTGCTGCTGCAGTTAGGGGGTCGCAACAAGCCCCCAAAAACACACAGACACACCCCCAGCATAAGACACAGTCCTATGCTGCTGCAGCTGTAGGGCCTAGACCCAACATAACTCAAAATCAGCCTCAACCTCAGAAAAAGGAACACAAAACACTCCCCAAACCACACCCAGACCAACACACGCCAACAAAACAAATAACAAACACTAGAAGAAAAATCAGTTTCTCAGAATCGGCCAAGCCGACTAACACATACATCTTAACCTCTCCTGTTCCCGAAACCCGACTATCCTCTCACTCCAAATCCTAAAACTAGCTCCACTGTTCCTGGCTCCCCAAAGCCATATAACCAGTCTCCCCTCCTCCTCCTACCCCACAAATCAACAGATTTGAAGTTCGCCCAGAACTAAAACAAGACAAATACATCGCACAGACTCAAGACCTCACAAATCTACTGGTGCAAATGCTATTCAAGTTTGCAGAACTAACAGGATCAAACTTCTCAGAGGAAATAGCTAAAGAAGTCGTTGACAAGTGCATAAGAACGTCCAGAGGACTCTTTGCATCACCATGCCTACACTAATAAACAACAACAGTGCAAATGGCACTACAAATACACCCGGTGTCAGTTTCATCCCAAGTAACAGTACCAGGTACATCTCCAGTGCCAGGGCCAACCTCAGAGTTGGTAGTCAAGGCACATCAAGTGCAAATGACGAGTTAGGAAACACAACAACACAAATGACTGCAGAGACACAGACACTATAAAAATCCTCCAGTGGAACATACTAAGTGCAAACAATAAATACGCATTCCTGCAAGTACACACACAAACAAATAACTATGACATCATAATGTTTCAAGAAACACTTGTAAGGGAAAATGCCAAATTCTCATTTAAAGGGTACAAAGTGTACAACACCATACACAGACACTAAAAGAGGACTAATCACCTGTTAAAAAACACAATCCCCTCAAAGAAGGTAGACAACATCCCTTGCGGAGATGATGTAGAATCACTCTGTAAAACTCACACTTGCAAACACAACACTGACGGTATACAACATATACAGGGCTCGGGACAACACATCTTAAGGGGAAGCACTCTTCAGTGCAGCGACACAGAAAAACACACTAATTGGGGGAGACTTCAACGCACATCACCCAAGCCTGAACTCTACACAACAAACAAACACAACTGGGAGACACTACACCAGTTTATCACGTGATTTCCCAGAGGTGTGCCTATTAAACAGTGGAGAACCAACTCACCTGAAAAGGAGGAAGACTAGATCTTACCTTCACAAAAACTCTGCCCTAAAGGTGCAAGCAACATGGAAGCTGCACGAGACCCTCACAAGCGACCACATAGCCATTGACATTGGCCTACAGCTCAAAAAGCTGCCCCCCATACCACCGCCACCAGAGAGATGGAACCCCAAGTTTGCAAACTGGGTTACATTTGAAGCCATAATGACGAGATGGGCGAGGGACTACCTTGAAAACCCTGCAAACGACATAGAACTCTTTTATGAAGAGTTCATCAGTAAACTCAGAGAGGCAGCAAACATGTCCATGCCAAAGATCAAACGATCCAAGATCGATCACAAAGATGCATGGTACTACTGTGAAAGGGTCAAAGAACTCAATGCCAGAGTCAACAGAGTCAGGAAACTCTTCAGACGGGAACCATCTGACGAGATGCACAAGACTTCTCAGAGAGTAATAGCCCACGCAACTGAAGAGACAAAAGAAATCAAACAACAGGCATGGTATGATTGGTGTGCAAACATCAGTAGACAAACTCCAGTAACCAGATCTGGAGATTCCTTGCAAAAATTGCAGGGAAAGGAAGAACAGCACAAAGCATCCATCCCAACCCACAAGAAGAAGCTGACAATATAGCAAGAACTTCGCAGAAAGGACAAAATCCCACAACCTTCCCCAAACAAACAACAGGAAAAAATAAATGAAATTTCCCCGGCAAGGTGGAGGGAAATCAATACTGCCTGCAACACACCTGATGACACAGACACACCCTTCACTATGGAAGAACTAAACAGTGCACTCAGCAAGGGGAAAAGAGACACAGCCCCTGGAGCAGATGCAATCACTTACAGCAGCTGAGACACATGGAGGCCCTGCCAAACAGGTATATCTACTCCTGGTAAACAGGACATATGCAGAGCACACCAGGCCAAAGAAATGGCAACAGCAAGACACACAACCAATACCTAAGCCAAAAGAGGAAGGCGCATATAGGCCAGTATCCCTCATTAGCTGCACTGAAAAGGTTGCAGAAAGAATGGCTCTAAACAGACTACTATGGAAAGCAGGGCCCCTACACCATAGGCTCTATGCCTATAGGGAAGGAGTAGGCACCCATGAGTGCCTCACAGATGTGCTAAGTGCCATAAATGGCAGAAAATCCATAGTAGTCTTCTTAGATCTAGAAAAAGCATATGAATTGACCAATGCAGCAACCATCCTCTCCTCCCTAGTCCGAAAGAGGATCAAAGGCAACCTGCTTACATGGACAAAAGGATACATGCAAGAAAGAGAAGCAAGAGTAGTGTTCCAAGGCAGAATGTCAGAATACTATTCTCTTGAAAACGGCCCTCCACAGGGGGGCATTCTAAGCCCCTTCTTATTCAATGTCCTTATGGAAAATGTAGCCTGTCTCGAGCTACCACAAGGAGTAGAGGTCTTCATATATGCTGACGATGTTTGCATCGTCAGCTCCGGCCCTCAAAGACAGCTCCAAAAGATGCAAGAAGCCTTGCAAAAACTTGAGGACAAGTGCACACAACTGGGACTCAAAATCAACAGAAATAAGACAAAAAGCCATGGCAATAAACATGATCAAAATCCACCCAACCTTCTACTGAAAGGAGACGTCATAGACTGGGTGGATAGCTACACATATCTGGGAGTCTGCATTGCAGATTCACTATCTCCTGAGAAGGAAATACAGCTCCTCCAAGCCAAAACAAAAATAGGGCTTAATGCCCTAAAGAAAATCACATCATTGCAAGAAGGTGCGACATACCATCTGCTCAGGTAAGGAGGTTCTACATACAAACCATCAGAGCACAAGTAGAATACGCAGCACCAGTCCTGACAAATCTCAGAAAGGATCAACAGCAGAGGATGGAAGTCATCCAAAATAATGCAATGAGACTTATACTTGGAGCCCGAATGTGGACAAGAATTTGTCTCTTGAGGGCAGAGACACAACTGCAGTCTCTCAAGCACAGGATAGGCCAAAGAAATATTGCCATTCTGTGCAAAACCATCAGAAACGACAGAAATGGGCCACACAAAAACAAAATGCAAGCGTGTATAAACCTGCACGAAGAACTAGACCCGCCCAAAACCTATGCGGGCAGTATACTCCAGACACTGAGAGAACTGGGTATGCAGGACACAGTGAAACACATAACAAAGGATGTCCCACCTGAGGGATACCAAAAACCACCTCCCTGGGTCGAAGACCCAATCCGGTATAACTTCACAATACTACCGGCAAACAAAGCACTGTGCACAGCAGCACAAATGAAAACTGCAGCAGAAGAAGCAATCGGGAACACAGCAGCTGAAAACATATATTACACTGATGGCTCAGTTGACCCAGCAGTGGCTGCCCAAGACTTCAAGGAAGCTGGAGGCTATCCAACAATGCCTCCATACTACAAACGGAACTAATGGCAATCTAAAAGCCTTAGAAAATTCGCAATTTAAAAAAAGAAGGACACATACATGCATATTGACTCCAAAGGAGCAATACTCGCTATCAAAGCGACAAATCCAAAAGAAAATGTGACACTGATAACAGCCATAAAATCATTGGCCAATTCACATCAAGCTGCTGGCAGGAGAGTCACACTAAACTGGATACCCAGCCATGTGGGAATCCAGGGAAATGATGAAGCTGACATCCTTGCCAAAAAGTGCCCTCAGCTGCAGTACAGTAAGCATAAAAGTGCAACCATCCATAACACACCTAAAGGAAATGGCAAAAAGCTATGCCAAACACCAAGAAGAGAGTGAAGTACGACGTCACTATCTACAAGAGTCAAGGACGTCCAAGTGGTATGTGGTATGTCACAAATCTAACGCTGCATGACATCACAAAACAAACCACTAGACAGAAAACTCTCAGTAATTCACACACAAGATTAAGGCTAGGATACCTCTGCACCTGGCAAATGATAGGAAATGAGGGCAGGTTATGTCAGTACTGTTGACCGAGAGGCAATCCAGCCACCCCTCGAACACTACCTACTAGACTGCCAGAGACACAGTCTTTCAGATCGAACCTAACTGAAATAGAGCTGACACCGCACAGATCACCAGACACATCTTAAATAACATAGGGACACATGGGAATCTCCTAATGTCTCACCCACCTCCCAGGTAAAAAGATGATCACACGACATTTCTCCATAGACACATGGGAATCTCCTAGTGTCTTGTAAACAAAAAACCAATGAAAGCCACCACAAAGCACAAACCCTCTACTTCACTGTTTGCAATGGAAGTCATAAACATCTTTGGGAGCATATGTATAAGTGTGAGTATGCATGAACATGTATATATACTATAATACTTGCTTAATGTTGGTTTGATAAATATTGCAATATTTTCAGATGCTACACACATGTATATATATTGTGCCTAAAATGTTTATAGGTAACGCCTTCTTTCTTTTCCCTCAAAACTAAAAAACTCGCTTCCTTCTTCCCTACTCCGCACTCTCCAACTAGGTTGAGTCTCACTGCTATAAAACTTTCTCTCCTACTGATGGGTACCGTAGGTTCAAAGGGGTTGCAATCCTGCCTGTCACCCTATCTCCTTTCTAAAACTAACCGCCAAAGACTGTTTTTTGTATCTTTACGGATATTCCATTACGGGCTGCTCTAGGAGCAAGAGCCCGTGCCAGCACAAGGCTGCTTAATCTCCAACAACAAATAACAACTGACACAGACCATTGCACTCAGCGATCCCGTCCCGAAGATGGCCAAACGAGGTGGCCGAAACATGTAGACGCCTTTTAAAAACCAGAAACGAAGAAATAACAAGAAATACCGGATTGACCCCTGCCCCCGACGACTACGGCCTGTTCCCCGACCTACGAAACGCACCTGTCCCTGATAACCAGTTTGCTTTTGACAACACCAGCCCGCCCGAAATTTCCGTTGACGACCTACAGCACGATGAACATTGGACAGCTGCTTTATAATACCAGCGTGCCAGAAAGGCAAATCATAAGGAGAATTGAAAGAATATTGTACAAAATCAATTCTGTGAATTCTGCCATTATTTTTAATAAAACATATTTGAAAGAAGGTCTGTTTCCACAAGCATATTATTATTATTATTATTATTATTATTATTATTATTTATTATTATTATTATTATTATTATTATTATTATTATTATTGTTAAAGATGATGGCAGCATCAGTGGAATTGATTTTATATATGTGGGTCTTTTTCAATTCTTCTTATTATTCTCTTCTCATCAGGGCTGATATTTGCTAATAGCTACAACACCTACAGTCTACTCCGACCCCACTGCCGTGATCATGCTCGGATGATACAGAGAGAAACGTTGGCCACTAGATCGACTTATATTTTTATTTGTTCATTTACTGTGACAAATAAATAAATTTTAAGCAATATCCCCGAAATTGACTCCTCCTGATGAGTAATATCGGCGCAATACTCGCCAGTTGTAGTAGCAGAGAGAAAGCTATTGTTAAAAAATAGAGAAGACTATTTACAAGTTGAATGCAGCTGATGCAGCAATATCTTTCAATAAAACATTATTATTATTATTATATTATTATTATTATTATTATTATTATTATTATTATTATTATTATTATTATTATTATTATTGTTTGGGAAAAACTCTCTATCGCTAGAATATAGTATATAAAGTTCTAAGAGGTCCACAAAAATAAAAAATTATGCGAGTTCGTGTATAATTTAAAAACCCTTTATAAATCTTTCGAACCCTTCCCTGGGTTCATCTTCAGTCAATAAAAAAAAGAAAAAAATAGTAAAAATAAATAAAAGGAAAGGGTTTGAAAGCTCTGTAAAGGGTTTTAAAATTACACACGAACTCGCAACATTTTTTAATATTGTGGACCTCATAGAACATTATTATTATTGTTGTTGTTGTTGTTGTTGTTATACAGAAAAGTGTAAACAACTAGGTGCTGTTCAGGCTTATTTAAAATAAAGCTTATCTAAGCCTTCAGTAAATGGGGATTAACAATTTTCTAAATGCATTAAACTTCGTCTTATTAACGAAAAACTTTAATGAAATCTCTTTATTTGACTTTGTACAAAGAAATAAAGCTATTTTAATGTCATTAACAATGAAGATGTTTCCGATTAAGGGATATCGAAGTAGGAAAGTACCGAGATTAATATAAGCGAGAAACGACGGGAAAGGGATTCTAGAGAGAGAGAGAGAGAGAGAGAGAGAGAGAGTCTCAAATTAAAAGCTTGTGTACTCTATCTGTTTTCTCTCCATCTCTGTCTCTTTATATTTTCCCTGTCTATCTCTCTCTCTCTCCTCTCTCTCTCTCTCTCTCTCTCTCTCTCTCTTCATATTTCTCACAGTCTCTCTCTCTCTATTTCTCTCTCTTTATATTTCTCCATGTCCCTCTCTGTCTATCTAACTATATTACTCTCTCTCTCTCTCTCTCTCTCTCTCTCTCTCTCTCTCTCAGACTAATAATGATAATAATTATGAATATGTATTTGCCTAGATCGATAACATCTACTCCATTCCCCATCTTTTATTGCATCCCTAATCTTCCAGTCACCTTCCCCATCTTCTATTGCATCCCTAATCTTCCAGTCACCTTCCCCCATCTTCTATTGCATCCCTAATCTTCCAATCACCTTCTCCCATCGTCTATTGCATCCCTAATCTTCTACCCATCCACCATCCTCCCATCACCCATCTCCTGTCATTTAAGTTATAAACCTCTTGAATATCGGAGGGTTTTGCCTGCTATATTTATTATGGAAATACACTTTTTTAAATATTCATTTAAATACATTAATTTAAATATACTAATTTATACAATCATTCACTGTTTTGATTATATATTTCAACGAACTAGAATATATTTAGAATATATCATTGTCGTCTGCTTGAAATAAAATAAAAATTTGTTCAACGAAAAACGTTAAAAGAACAGAGTTCTTTTCCTTCCTTGACGACTGCGCAGTCAGACTTGCCAACCAACTGATTTTAAAACAAGTAATCCGCCGTCATAGTCCTGGTGCTGTGTATGGTTCTGTAAGAAAATTTGAGTATGGAGAATTTTACTTCAGAAATTCTTAGTAGGTATCTTGGGAAGTAGTTTTGACTTGGGTGAACATCTGCCATCTGGTAGGGTTTCCGGTTATAACGTCATCAAAGATGGCGGCCACTCGATTGTAAAACTTGTCATCTCTCTCTTAATTAATACTGGCGCAATTTGGATGATACTCCAACTATTTCCACTCCTCAGAACTTTACAAGGTTAAAGGAAGAGGGAAAAGTGATGAAAATGTTTGCTAATACTTAAAAGTATATAATTTTAAGGTATTATTCTAAACTTTTTTGATGTCCAATTAATATAGTTTTTTTTTTTTTTTTTTTTTTTTTTGCGGGGATCTGAAATGAAACGAAGATATGGATGTCCTGATATTGTTCAGAATGTTAGAGGATGGTGCACCAGACTTCAAAAAACCAGATGAAAAGCAATGTATCATGTGTAATAAAAGCTATGGGAGTGTGTCAAGTACTGAAATTGGCAGAGGAAAAATCAGGGCAGCTGGTTAGGTTAGGTTAGCTTATAGGTTAAGTTATTTTAGTTTAGGTTAGGCTAGCTTATAAGTTAGGTTAGTTTAGTTTAGGTTAGGTTAGCTTATAAGTTAGGTTAGTTTAGTTTAGGTTACGCTAGCTTAATAAGTTTGTTAGTTAGTTAAGGTTAGCTTTAGCTTTATAAGTTGGCTTAGGTTTTAGTTTTAGGTTAGGTAGCTTATAAGTTAGGTTAGGTTTAGTTCATTTAGGTTTAGCGGTTAGGTTAGCTTTTATTATTAGGTTAAGTTTAGGTTATGTTTAGCTTAGCTTGATTAAGGTTAGGTTTAGTTTAAGTTTAGGTTTAGGACTTAGCTTAAGTTAGGTTAGTTTAGTTTTAGGTTATGTTAGCTTTTAAGGTTAGGTTAGCTTATAGTTAGGTTATTGTTTTAGTTTTTAGTTTTAGTTAGGCTTAGCTTATGAGGTAAGTTAGTTAGTTTAGTTTAGGTTAGCTTAGCTTAGGGGTTAGGTTAGGTTTTGTTTTTAGTTAGATTATGTTAGGTTTGTTTACTTTATAGGTTAGGTTAGCTTATAGGTTAGGTTATTTTAGTTTAGATTAGGTTAGCTTAGCTTTAATTAGGTTAGGTAGTTAGGTTAGGTTATTTAGCTAAATTTAGTTTATAGTTAGGTTAGCTTAGTTAATAGGTTGAGTTTAGTTTGTTAGTTAGCTTAGATATAGGTTAGGTTAGTTAGTTTAGGGTTAGGTTAGCTTAGCTTTAGTAGGTTAGGTTAGTAGGTTAGACTTACTTAGCTTTATATGTTTAGGTTAGCTTAGCTTATAGGTTAGTTTTAGGTTAGCTTAGCTTATAGTTAGGTAGGTTAGGTTAGGTTAGGTTAGCTTAGCTTAGCTTATAGGTTAGGTTAGCTTAGCTTAGCTTAGCTTAGCTTATAGGTTAGGTTAGATTAGTTTAGATTAGGTTAGCTTAGCTTATAGGTTAGGTTACATGAGGTTAGCTTAGGTTAGGTTAGCTTAGCTTATAGGTTAGGTTAGTTTTGTTTAGTTTTCATTAGGTTAGGTTGGTTTAATTTAGGTTGGCTTATAGGTTAGGTTAGTTCAGCTTATAGGTTAGCTTAGCTTATAAGTTAGGTTAGTTTAGTTTGGGTTAGGTTAGCTTAGATTATAGGTTAGGTTAGTTTAGTTTAGATTAGGTTAGCTTAGCTTATAGGTTAGGTTAGATGAGGTTAGCTTAGGTTAGGTTAGGTTAGCTTAGCTTATAGGTTAGGTTAGGTTAGGTTAGCTTAGTTTATAGGTTAGGTTATTTTAGTTTTGGTTAGGTTAGGTTAGCTTATAGGTTAGTTTAGTTTAGTTTAGATTTGGTTAGCTTAGCTTATAGGTTAGGTTAGATGAGGTTAGCTTAGCTTATAGGTTAGGTTAGTTTAGTTTAAATTAGATTAGGTTAGTTTAGTTTAGATTAGGTTAGCTTATAGGTTAGGTTAGTTTAGTTTAGATTAGGTTAGCTTATAGGTTAGGTTAGTTTAGTTTAGATTAGGTTAGCTTATCTTATAGGTTAGCTTAGCTTAGCTTAGTTGGGTTAGAATAGGTTAGGTTAGGTTAGGTTAGTTTAGTTTAGATTAGGTTAGCTTAGGTTAGGTTAGGTTAGTTTAGGTTGGGTTAGGTTAGTTTAGTTTAGATTAGGGTAGATTAGCTTATAGGTTAGGTTAGTTTAGTTTAGTTAGGTTAGGTTAGCTTAGCTTATAGGTTAGGTTAGTAACAACAACTGAACACAACTTCGGGTATGCGAAGTTTAACCTACTAATACATCTGTTTGGCACAAGTGAAAGCATAGAAAAAGTTCTTTGTATTCGGGAGACAGAAAGGGTTGAAAAAGAAACCCCAAAGACTAAAAGGACAAAATAACGTAAAAAAAAAAAAAATAAAAATGAGCCAAGAAAATGAGCCTGTTAGATACTAAACTTTTACTTTCTTGGTTTCAAACCAGGCAACAATGAGTGAATGGCACTTGATGATACCCTCGCCTCGAGCGAATAATACCCCTTTTTAGGAGGGGGGAGACTGGGAACCAGAAACCAAGAAAAACAAAACACTAAGAACTATTAGAAATAAGGAAAAGCAGTCTGAACTAAGCGCTAGTGAGTATTTAAGATTTGTTTGTAACAGTTTTTTGCTCAAAGATAAGTTTTTTCCATGAGTGCCAAAAAAAAAAAAAAAAAAAAAACACTTGTTGACCTTTACTTCAGCTTTTCTCTGTTTTCATTTTTTTTTTTACTTCAAACGCTAACTAATTTTTTTTATTTTAAGGCCAATTTTAAAGTTAAATATATGATTGGAAAGAGGAAAGAAAGGCGAATAGTTTGTTGGGGTTAGATTTTTTTTTAGATTGACGAGGAACCCGTGATAACCAAAAAAAAAAAAAAATTTAGGGGGGTGAGGGGTCTGAAATTCCCCTTCGCCCCCTCCCCCCCCCAAAAAAAATGGGAAAACTGTTCCCAACGTTTTTTTTCTACGCTTACTAATCACAAACCCATTTGTGATATGTTTAAAAAGAGAATTTTTACCAATAACATAAAATTATATTAATGGTTCATTAGCATATTAGAGTTTGCTCTAGAATTCAGATATATTCCAAGGAAATGTAACACTTTGGCAGATGCCTTATCCAGATCTCAAGAAGAAATAGAAAAATGCATTACAACTAATACCTTTTGTTTTAGTTGTCAAATTGTAGAATCAGATTTAGAACGAGTGAAAATACAAGAAAAAAATGCAGAAATCAAACAAATAGTAGGACAGCTATAACTTGATGAATCCTTGAAACCTGATTTTCAGTTAATAAATGGTTTGTTGTATAAAATACCGACAGAGAAAAATGGTTGTTCTCGACTATATATCCCAAAAACACTAACCAGAGAAGTTTTAGAACTAACACACTCATATAAATTGGCAGGGCATTCAGGAATTAAAAAGACTACCAGTATCATAACCAGAAATTATTTTTGGTCACATTATAGTGAAGATGCAAAGGATTTTGTACAAAATTGTGTAGTTTTAAATCAACATAAAGGTAACGTGAATTGAATCCATTTCAAGTAGTAACTATAGATTTTTTTGGATCCATTTCCAACAACTATTAAAGGGAATAAACAAATATTAATCTTCTTAGACTATCTAACCAGATATGTAGAAATAGTACCTGCAAGAAAGAGACGCAGCTACAGTAGCCGAAGCTTTTGTCCACAAGTTCTTCTTTCTGATAATGCTGCTGAATTTACTTTTAAAGAAAGTATGTAAATTTTATGAAATAAATAAGTGTCAAATAACCACTTATAAACCCAGTTCAAATGGAGCAGTGGAACGAAGTAATCGTAAAATAAATTATATCCTGAAAACTTTAGTAAAACTACATACAGAAGATTGGGGCTTAGCTCTAGAAGACGTACAGTTCACACTGAATAATACAGTAAATGAGATAATAGGAGAATCCCCACATTACTTACTATATGGTTATCAGAAAAAAATACCAAATACATTGTTAGACGATGCAACACCACCCAGACATACTTACAACTATGATGAGTATGTTGCATGAAAACCAGACGTACTTACGAGACCATCATAGTCTTGTTGTACGTGCAGCAAAGATGGTCAGAAATTTGAAGGCTACAGATAATGGAGGAAAATTCGAAATATTTTCCATAGAAGAAAGAGATGTCGTGGGTCAGCTGGATATTTTCACAGCATATGCTACAGAGATAATAAAATAAATCACGTATTTGTATCGTCCATAGATTTCGTACAGTACAATGTATATCATACTAACATATTCTACTGTGGTCTACGACGTATCTCTTCTTGTTATAAAAAGAAAATCTTGCATGTCATACGTTATCATAATTATTCATGTGCTAAAGTACAGTTTTAATCGATTTTTAAATATGATACGAATACCGATGCTTACATCACTATATTTGCTTATTAATACCGGGATCATTATGTCCATGTGTTGAAGTCTCCTCTGATCACGAAAGCTTGTTCAAGTTAATTCCTTGCAAGTACAAGTTATTCAGCAGTGAGCCGGAGAACATTAAAGATGTTAGGAATTGGAAACTGGGAAAATAAACTGTCTTGGTCTACTGACTGGGTAAAAAGTGTAAAGAAAACTAATATTTTAGGGATTGAATATAGTGGATATTATGAAGAAACTTGCAGACAAAATTGGGAAAACAGAATAAACAAGATCAGCAGAATATCATCCATGTCAGAACAGAGAATATTAACCCTATATCAAAAGGGTATTATTATCAATTCCTTAATACTCTCAAAAGTATGGTATTTGGCTCACACATTTCCATTGTTTAAACGAGTGGCATTAGCCATAAATTCTTGTATTTTTAGATTTCTTTGGCGTGGAAAGCACCAGCCTATTAGAAGAACAACACTTTGTTTACCCAAGGAAGAAGGGGGACTAGGAGTTACTGATGTTTTATCAAAGGCTTTTATCTATTTTATGTTGCACTGTTTAAAAGAGCTAACAAATGATTCATGCCTTGCTGTTTATTATTGTAGTATAAGACTAAGTCATATGATGAATACGATTGATAAAAAAAGAGGTATCGTATATTTCTAGTCCATACTATTCTGTAGCGATAGAGGCAATTAGGAAGGTGTTTCGTTGTAAAAATTTCCCTCTATTGACGAGTAAAGTAGTTTATGATTGTATCCGTCCAAATTGTGAGGCAATAATAGAGAGTAACTACCCGTTGTTCAACTGGAAAAGCATTTGGAAGAATGTAAACAATAGACATATAGGATTACGAGAGAGAGAATTTATGTATAGATACTTGCATGAGACTCTAGCAACTAACCAAAGATTAAGGATGCTAAAGATAAGGACGGATGGTTCTTGTGGCAGATGTGGCGAGGAAGAAAATTCAATCCATATATTTTATTCATGTACTTATATTAAAGATAGTTTTCTATGGTTTAAAAATATTCTGATCAATGTATGTAGTATTGAGAAAAATAGTTTCTTAAGAATTTTAATGTTAGATTTTAATTGCAAAACAACAAAGTGTAACAATGCTGCATTAGTTTTAATTGTGGATTACTTGTATGTCTTATGGGTGAGCAAGAAAAAGAAAGATCATCTTAGACAAATTATAAACTTTTTAAAGAGTAAGTTTAGATATACTAGACGGTTACTTGAACGTTTGTTAAGTGAAAGAATGCTGAACTGTTTTAATAGAAAATATGTCGATTATGATTTCAATTAAATTATCTGTAGGTTTGAGTTATATTATTATATAAGTTGGCAGGCAGATAACAAAAAATATGGTATCAGAAAAGGGACTTCATTTGCGAATGATTTAAGTTTATGACTTTTGTAATCTATTAAGAATGGAAGTTTGATGATCTGACTAAATACAAATGTATATATCTGAAATATGTTTAAAATCTGATTATATTGTAGTTTATTTTATAATAAAAGAAAAAAAAAGATTCATTCCTGATCTTCCCAAAGCCTAATACGAGGAATAGCAAAGGCCCGACAGACGTACCCCTTCCAGGGGAGGCATAATAATGGAATCTCGGGTCAGCCGAATTTCGCTTGCATTAATGATCTCCAACTGAAAGCATCTCTCCCAAAGACATTAAGCTGTTTTACGAATTATTTTCATTTCTAGATTCAGGTGACATATAGAAATAGTAGATTAAAATATAAACATATACAAATAAGGACAGCTGTTATCTATTATGATTGGTGACAGAATTTCCCATACCTTTGCTGAGTTTGTGAAAAGACTTCATGAATATAGCGATAGTTTCGATTTATGTTAACAAATGTTCATATCGAATATCTATACTAAAAGAATATGTTCCGTGCATGTCGACACCATTCAGAGAGCTGAATATACATCGGTGACATACAACAGAGCATTAATTTCGTTGTCAATATGTGGCGCGTTTATAAACAGTTTGCAGGGCTTCAATAATTGATGACAAACTATTCTGAGGGAAAATGCGGTAATTATATAAGATATTAGATGTATTCATTCTTCTTGGAACGAAAAAAAGAAAAAATAGAAAGGGAGAAGAACGAGGGCCAGGTAATTAACCCCATTTAATCTAAGAGCAATTACTCTATTGTCATTATTGTAATGAGCTTGTTATTACCAGTAGCGAGCAACGCGTAATTATTTCCTTCTCGGTTGTTTTAATATCAGGGAAATGAGATATGTAGGTCAGCGTGACCTACAAACGACAACAATAATTCAAAACAATATTAGTACGTCTTTTATCAGCAATAACAATAAGAATGATAAAGGATTTGGTTAGGAAAGCTAAGAAATTGGAATATGCAAATGAAGTGAATAATCTTACTCTATGTAGGTTTGTGCTGTCTAATCCTTTTAAGTGTTGCTGCAAACTATATTTTCAAATTATTACCAATACTATTAGGGAAGTTCACTCACTAAAGATGGAATGTGGACATAAGGAGCTCATTTTTTATTTATATAGATTTTTGGTATTATGCCAAACACTGGGGCAACTATGGCCATTCAGCGCTCAAAAGGAAATTGACAGTAAAAGGTTCGAAAGGTGTAACAGGAGGAAAACCTCGCAGCAGTTGCAATATAAAGCAATTGTTATGAGAGGGTGAACAGCAAGATGGAAGAAAGAGAATATGAACGGAGGTACAGTAAAAAGGAATGAAAGTAGTTGCAACTAGGGGCCGAAGGGATGCTGCAAAGAACCTTGAGTAATGCCTACATTGCACCGAATAAGGTGTACTGACGGCACTAACCCCCTATGGGGATAAGGAGCTGGTTTCAAAACGCACAATATTTTCTTTTGACTATACTTGATTGTCATAGGGTGTAATCGCCGTCATAATTGTCAAAATGTCAGTTCACGAACGACAATACCAGCAGAAATTCTTAATAACACCTTCCCTCGTGTTCCCTTTCGACAGGAAACTAATTAGGATATTCTTTCTATTTTTGTTTAAGGTGTAATGGCAAAGGTCCTCATCATTAGAATCCCTGTTTCTCGCGATTTTATTGTTTAAAGATAATTCATGTACCTAAACGTGCTACCATTAATCTTGTTATGCATGTGAATTTCATTATTCATTTATATTTAAATAATTTTTAAATCCTCAAAGCACCATGGAATGAGCTACCACGTCCTTCTATCCTTTCAAAGATGTTTATATATCATTGTTAGAAAGTGTCAAGATTTTTTTCTTCTTGGTCTTCCGAATTTCCTTTGATTCCAGTTGTTGAACGCAAGAGCTTGGGCATGTACCCCTATTGTTCCTTGGAAAAAGAACACGCCACAGGAAACAGCAGACAGCTCGATTCAGTGTTCTTCCTCCGTAGTGTGAAAAGCGCTGATGAACCGCTATTTCCATATCGTACACAATGCGCGCGCCTCATTAATGACAACACCAGACAAAGGCATTAAAACTTGAGGCAAGCCTCTAGTTATAAATCCATACATAACTAAAGTAACCGACATTCGATATTTTTCTTTCCTTTTCTCAGTTTTGTCTTAGGCACGACTTGGTTAAATATCAGCATTATTGGTATGAAGTTGACTTTGTATAAGTGATGTAATTCACTTTCATTCCGTAATCTCCTTTATTTATAGAAAAAAAAGCAGAGTAGAGGTTGCCCCGTCAAGTATCGTTACCGTTATTTGCTTGTTTGTTTGTATGGTGTTTAACTTTGCATGGAACCAGTGGTTATTCAGCAACGGGACCAACGGCTGTGCGTGACTTCTGAACCACGTTGAGAGTGAATTTCTATCACCAGAAATACGCATCCCTCACTCCTCAATGGAATGCCCGAGAATCGAACTCGCGGCCACCGCGGTGGCAGGCCAAGACCATACCGACCACGCCAATGAGGGGCTATAATTATTAGCACGATCTATTTATGCCCATCCCGTTTTGATTCCTGTAATGGGATTTATCACCAAATGTTTAATACCAACTTCAGTGCCACTGTGGTCAAGAGTTCTCGTAATTCGTGTTTGGAACCGGTACCAAAATGCAATTAAAAACCCCGGAAGCAAATACTGGCTCGTTTGATGTTTAGCGTTTGATTCTATGTACTACTTCATGATGAAGACTGGTGCATTTCCTCTGTCCCTCTCTCTCTCTCTCTCTCATATGGTGTAATGGAGAACATGTTCAGTTCGTGAAAGAGATACGAGTAATTGGCTAATTCTAGTTAAACTGTTTCTTGAAGGCGAAAAGGTGAGAGAGAGAGAGAGAGAGAGAGAGCTCTTTCTGTTTTTGCATCATACTCAAAACCGTTGTGATCGGAAGATATAATTATGTATATTGATATCTATGGCCCTGCTTAAATAAAATATTAAGAACGATGGATGTTCACTGAAAAATCTGCTTCTTTTTATATATATATTTGATTTATTTTAGACACGAGAAGAATCTGAGTTACATATGCATTTGTCTCTTATGTATAAACGAGGAAGGCATTTCAAAAGCCACTTTATATAGGGTGATTAAACCGAAAACCTGTTGTATTGCAGATAAAAGCGATGCATATCTAATTTCTAGGGATCATTCTTTCATACCGGTGTATTATCTTGAATTATTATTGATAAAAAGATATTTACGTTCCAAGTGAAATTTTGTGCTTCTTCTTTCACTTTCTTATATACACGTTTTTAGAAACGAACAGTTTACAAAGAACTGTTCTAAGCTAGTGATAGGTCGCTATCGTAAGCCTTTACAGCGATGCTTTGCGAGACTGCTCGTGTGTAAAAAGGCTCCAGTAGAAAGAAGAAGAAAAAAAATTCAACTATGAGTGTATTTTCTTACTCTCTTGAAGCTTGAATTTAAAGTCGATGTCACCAGTAGGGTTACTCAAGGTGATATTAGGGTTAATTTTTCTGATTAATTGTTACATTTTTATAATCGTTATTGCCATTACGATCTGAAAGTCATACTAATTCATATGCAATAATAATGTATACAAAACAGGTAATAAATTAGCAGGCAAATGTCCACGCCAAAGTAAAGCACTATTTCACAAAGGAGGGAAATGATTAAATTTGCAGATTGAAATTTGAAAGTGACAGCAAATTGAATAAATATGCAACAAAGCATAAACAATAAATGGTGAAGATGAGGAACTACACACAGACACATATATATTATATATACATATATATATATATATATATATATATATATATATATATATATATATATATAGTATACTATGAGTATGTATGTATTCGAGGCTTGAAGAAGAAATGTAGATACAGGGCCCCTCCCCCTTCCCAAATGCTCTCGCTCTTAGCATTCAGGAGTAGCCTTTGAACTCCAACAGGGTTTGCACTGCTGAGTCACCAGTAAAGGCTGGGGTGGTCACTTCCGGATTTTACGTTGCATAGAACCAGTGGTTATTCAGCAACGGGACCAACGGCTTTACGTGACTTCCGAACTACGTCGAGAGTGAACTTCTATCACCAAAAATACACATCTCTCACCCCTCAGTGGAGTGTGATGGGTCTGTTAATGGAGTGAACATTGGATGTGGAGTTGTCATACGAGAATTTGGGGATAGTACGATTACAGATGAGATGGTTGGTAAACCAATGCAGGAGAATAGTTCTGCGACAACAGCAGAGTTACGTGCAATCCACGAAGGACAAAATTGTCGCAGGTAAAAAGCGAGATGTGCATATCTTTGTAGTTTCCTGAGGACTTTGTCTGCACTGTAAGGATCCTTCTAGTGCTGATTTGGTATACTAATGTAAGGCTTTAATACATGAGATAGAATGAAGTGGTTTTTATGTTCAATTTTACTGGATACCTTCTCATATAGGTTTACATTTAAATGAAGTTGCTGACAAAATGTCGAAGTATGCAACGTGTAAAACCTCAATTGATTTTCTTGGTGTCGTAAGTTTTCGTCAAATAAAGAGGTTACGAGACATCAGAAAACTGCAGGGCGAGGGCGAGGGGGGTGGGGGTGCTCAGGGATTTTAGCAGCTGGCAGAAATAGCATGAGGTATCATTTGTATGTCTCTGGAAATAGCCGTACTGCAAATAGCAAAGCCCTTTCTAAGATTCACATATTTATAACAGGCTTAAGGTTACGATACAAGTATTCGTGGGAATATGTTGCTGATGGTAATGATTTTTCATGTAAATTATGTGACGAGCCAGACTCTCATATATTGTCATTACGTATTATATTGTACCGAACTTTCAGAATTTAGGGACTATCATTGCTGATACAGTGCCAGAGTTGGTGTGTCATTTGCTTAACAATATAGTTTTAAGAATTATGAAGAAGGTCCCCAATTTCTATTAGAACAGGTAGTTTTGCAAGGAGAGTGATGTATTGTTAAAATATTTTGATGGGTGTACCAGCATATTGATAGTATTTGATACATCCCATATATGTAATATATGCCCAAAAAAATCTTTTGAATTTTAATTTTTATTCACGAGGCCCATGAATACCTAAGAGGATTGTTCCACTAACCGTCTTTTCCCTGAGAATCTTCTGAGGACCAGTCGCCTCTCGAAGGAATCAGTTGGGGATTTCTTAGCTTCTGTCTTCCGCCATAATAGGATAAAGTATCCTTTCTCATACCTCATTATTCAGTCATTATTTTCCTTAAGCTTCTACTCCTTCGTATTTATTTGAAAGTTAATAAATAGATTTTTTCAATATTTTGCTGCATCGCGGTGACTCTGGTTAAATCCAGAACGTTTTCATTTGATGCAAAAGTAAACTGAAGAGATTACAAAGCTACAAAAAGGAGAAAAAAGAAAGTATAGTGATAAACGGATTACACTAATCGGATTATGGCAAGTTTAGTGTGTTGAAATACCTCACAAAATATATACTGAGAATTAAATGGTAGTAAAATTGAACGCTGAGCAAAATAAATAAATAAAATAAATGAATAAATAAATATTTCAAATTGCATCATAACATGTAAAGACCGAGCTCAAAGGGGTTATATGTTTATCTAAAGTCTCGAAAAACATATCAGTCGGTCATATTCACCTACAAATAGAAACAAGTGAGACGGTCTATGGATATGTGGATTAAAAAGAGTAATTGGAAAATTACTTAAAATTGCAAAGGTTGATAAAACTTTCTAATGAAACTTTATAGGTTAATTATCCCGATAAAGCCTATGTGATTATCAGTTAGTCCCTTTTCTCATATATTTCGGAAAATGACAGCTCTACCACTGCACCACAAGGTACGCTAGGTGTGTGTGTGCGTGCGTGCGTGTGTGTGTGTGTGTGTGTGTGTGTGTGTGTGTGTGAGAGAGAGAGAGAGAGAGAGAGACTTTCACGAAAATTCCTTTTTCTATTCTCCTGTCTTTCAGTAGACTCCCAGCAGAGACGATTAGCGGAAGCAATCCTCTCACTCCTCACTTCTCTCTTCTCACCTCCATAATCCTCATTTCCTGATTTTTAACCAGAGTTTCTAACCGATTGTGCTTGTTCCTAAAAAAAAAGCTTGTTGCCTAACTTAGTACTGGAGAGTATTACGTCACACAAACACACACACGTACGTGAGAACGAAGTTCCAGAAAAAGTTTAGCATGACTAAAATTCCCTCAAGTACGTCGATTATTATTCGCACTAACGAATCGAAAATTGATAGTATAGCGAAAATAACATATGATAACAAACTACCAGAAAAGAGATATATATATATATATATATATATATATATATATATATATATATATATATATATATATATATATATATATATATATATATATATATATAATATATATATATATATATATATATATATATATATATATATATATATATATATATAATATATATATATATATATATATATATATATATATATATATATATATATATATATATATATATATATATATATATATATATATATATATATATATACTATGTTTGTACCTAGTAATTATGATAACTCCCAACCAAGCACTCATTTCTAACACGATCTTGAAAGCCTTCGACAAGAATTATTTAGCGCTGAATAACACAAAGAATCGATGGAAACTTTTTTTTCAAACGTATTTTTCACTTAAAATTTGCTGACTCCTTTATTTGGTTCTATTGTTGTTATCTTGTCTGACATTACGTCAGAGCAGGTTGTCACTCCGCGATATTTTCGAAAATTTTTCTAGGGAAATTTCAAACTGGTTTGACCCTACAATACTGCTTTTTCATGTTAGTAATTTGTGCTCTCTGCTTTGGCAGTTCTTCTACCACCACCAATTACTGATCATTTGTTACCGCAGAATCAGATAATTACGAATTATGGGAAATGGATCGTAATGTCTTTCCAATTTGTTTGAATGGTGGTTTCACGATGCATGGAACCAGTTGTTATTCAGCAACGGGACCAACGGCTTTACGTGACTTCCGAACCACGTCGAGAGTGAACTTCTATCACCAGAAATACACGTCTTTTCAATTATGAAATGATTGATGCTAAATACTATTGCAGAATGGTTGCCTGTACTTCAACGTTAGTTCGTATGGAAATGAAGAGTAACTAAGGTCACTGGGTATTTTGGGATTTCGCTCGCAATTTTATATGGGAAACTGACACCATTGTCTTCAAACTCACGCAGAGCTATCAAACAAAGTGACAGCTCACATGTACCATTAGTAACGCAGTAAATCCCCATTCACCATGAACGAAATACGAAGGTCGTACTCCACTGGAGGAGGACTCGACATAGTTTCTGCGGCTGACTCATTTCAGAATTCATACTCCACACTGCCACCTCACCCTCGAGCAATTCTGAAGGAATTTCGGTAAAGGCGAAACGTTTTATGCGCAGCCTGACATAAATTTCAACTGAACTGACTATGCAGTTAAGAGAACCGCCAGTTTCTAGAACTTTAAACAAGAACTACCGCCTAACAAGCTATAGAACACTAAACCACCGCAGTTTAATGTACAGTAAACATATACATATTATTGCAATAAAGGTATGCAGTATCAACATTAAAAAATTCATATGATTGTAAACGGATTCTTCGATAAGCTTGCACACTATTTAAGTTAACCACCATTGAATTGCGGCAAAATAATACCCTAAACTAGCTAGGTAATTTAACAGGGTAATTATTACAGTCAAGGAACTGTGTGTATTCTAGTTCACCACCATTCAAGATGTAGCGAACAAGATGGATTTTCAAAAGGCAACCAAAACCTAGAGTAACATTCATTTGCAGGTTTTTGCTTCAGCAAGGAGGATCTCCAAAAACTATTTATTGGCCAATATGAAAACAAAATTGTCGAATACGTGACAGAATTAGTCAGACCTAACAATCCTACTGAAGAAATGCTTTCAAATATAATTTTACAACACCAGACTTAGCGTAAGCCTTTTATGCTACAAAATGGAGTAAATCACGTATCTTTTTTGCAAAATCACCAGAAACGATAAAAAATATCTATATATATTTGATCAGCCTTACCGTAATGATGACTGGGAAACTTTAGTGTGAAGTTTGAACATTTCATAGCTTCTTAAAAACGTTGACGATCCAATATGCTCCCGGAAAGCTTAAGAAACTGAACACGATGCAATTGTCCTTCGTAATGCGTGACTTGAATATATATATATATATATATATATATATATATATATATATATATATATATATATATATATACATATATATATATATATATATATATATATATATATATATATATATATCTTTCACTAAATAATGTACGTGGTAGCCAACACTCATCAGTTTTCTTGAGTAGTGATCTAAACGCACCAAAAATATAAAAAACGAAAAAGTTATCCATCCAGGAAGGAATATTACCCAAACTTACTTTTTTTGTGCTTCACATCTCACCGAGCAACGAGCAACTGATTCGAGTAGTCGCGGCGAAGTCGACAAAGACAGAAACTGAGGATCATGGATTATAAAAAGCGAGAAGATGCCCTAATTCCTCGCGTCATTCTTTAGACTAATAGATGGTATATAGTTGCCTTTTTCAGTAAGAGAGAGAGAGAGAGAGTGACTTAGAAAGAGCCAGCGAACCCGTTTTCAACAATTATTTTGGGGGATGAGGTTACTAATACCACGTCCTTGTATAGCCTGGATATATCAAGTATAGTCGACCGACTTCTAGTTATACATAATTCACTGTTAAGGTCAACATGCACACAGCGGTTTTGATTTTTTTTTAACAAGCGAAAATCACTGATAATGTTCTTTTTCCCTATGGGATCGAACTTAGACACACTCGCTGGTGAGGTCATGTTAGTATATAAAGGGACATGTTTTTTTTTTTTTTTTTTTTTTTTTAATTCAGCTCAGATCAAGATTTGAGATTAGCAGGAAAGGAGGAAATGGAGTGACTAATCATACCGGTTGATACTGGGATTCACGACTTTCTTCTATTATCTTGCGGGATTTTAGATTATAGAAATAAACAGAAGGGCAAACGGTGGAGAAGCTGATCATACAGGTTGTTCCTGGTGTTCATGACTTCCATCTTTTATTGATAGGATTGTAAGATTTAACTTACATTTGCAAACTCCTGTGAACTTTGTCCACGATAAGGCATTGGCAAATATATAGAAAAACAAACTCCATATGTGACGACGTTATCCTATGTTATTTTTCTGTTCATGTAGGGATAAACGCGATATAACTAAATTCCCACTGCTAGATATTACGTAATATGCCAATTCTAGTCAGCACCACAGTCATGAACATATGAAAATGCTTACAAATTCCCATGAATAAAGTCAATACCGTGAGTTAATTTCTACGGTGCTGCCGTTTTTATTTAGCAAAGGTTGGGACAAAGCGAAT
>NC_087207.1:10846215-10848715 GCF_015104395.2 Macrobrachium nipponense
CTCCAAACTCTTGAAGAAGGAGATCTGTAAGGATCTATAGGACGAAACTGACGAGTCCTTCACCAAATCCTCTTCTTGAAGGTTCAACTTCATCCACTGAAGAACCCTCCGCTTCTTTACGAGGGCAGTTAGCCTTCTCTAAAGAAATGCGCCTGTCCAGAGAGTGTCTAGTAGCAGACTGGCGCCTATCAGGGGAAGCCAAAGTTTCTGGAGAGCTCCTCTCGAATGAGTCCTTCCTACTCTGATGAGTGCGTGCTCTTTGCTCCTTAATCCTACTCCTAGAATTCCGGGCTTCCAAAGGGGAGCGCCTGCTAGGAGAGGAGAGCCTACTATGCCTCAAGGCGCTTCTCAGGATCCATGCGCCTGTTCAAAGGAGAGCGGCTGCCAGGCGAGCTGCGCCTACCATGCGGCGAACGCCTACTAGGCTCTTGGAGCTTACATACAGGAGAGCGAAGCCCTGGAGAAGGTCGCCTACTAGGAGACCGGCGTCTACCATGCTCCACAAACTTCGCTCCCGACTTGTGTGTCTCTTCAAAAGGTAGTCTCCCAGAAAGAGACATACTTTCAGGCTCTACACGCCTGTCCTGAACCGAGCGGCTAAAAGGAGAGCCGCGCCTATCAGGAGAAAACGCCTATCCTCCGCACCACGCTTGGGAGCGGGAGAGAGCGTCTACTTGAGGAGTAGCGCCTAACTAGGCTCAAGGCGCCAATAACAAAAGGCGAGATCCTGTCTCTTGACGAATCCATCAAAGAGTAGGCTCTCTTATCCGGAGAATGAAGGATCTTCGGAAATGCAGCGCGAGAAGACGAGGCTGTACGCCTGTCTTTAGACGAACGCCTAACTAGGCACTAGATCCCTTCCTACTGGAGAGATGTAGTCACCAGGAGAAAGCTTCTTGGGCGATTGACGCCTGGAAGCGACAAGCGCCTGCCGAGGGAAGAGCGCCTCCTTCCTCCGCTGATAAAGGAGAGAGAACCGACTGACTGATGACGGTTAACAACAGGCGAAGGAAGGAATCCTAGACTTCTTGACAGGGAGAGAGACGTCTTTCCGACGCGTTCCTCCTGCCAAGGAGCCCGCCAGCGCCAACGAAATCTGCGCTTGCAGTCCAGCAAGAATTCGAGCTGGAGATCTTGCAAAATCCTCACCGGAGAAGAGGCTCGAAGCCTACTATGAGGCGAGAACTCCTGCTCCTCTGGGTTTCTTGATCTCTACTTCCGGCTCTTCTAAAAAAGGAAAAACTTCCGGGCTGGAAGGAAGGAGCCAGGCGCCTGTTCCAGGCTCTCTTCAGCGGGTCGCGAAGAATCCGAGGCGCTCCATCCTCTTCTAGGCTAAGGTGAGAAGAAGAAGAGAAGCATTGGCGCAATACCTCCTTCTTCGCGGCGAACAAGGGCAGCTGGGTCGAGCATCAGGATCTACCGAGGGGTACGCTGATCGGTGGGAGTTCTCCCTAACCTTCTGCGGCTTTTGACTTTCCCTCCTCCACTGGGACTGGGAGTCTGGAAGAGGTCTAGGCCTGGAAGCATTAAGGAGCCAATCAGACGCACCCTCCACTGCACTGGGGTCACTGCACAATTCACCTTCACTACTCTTACCTTGCAACGAACGAATCTTCTTCTTTTCCATGCTAAGGATCGTGGCTCTCATGGTTGCCACTTCCGTAGTCGTATCCTTAGGTTTCGATGCAGGGCGCAGGAGCTGAAACTGGAGAAGGTTCTAATGCTACAACAGGATTTTCTTCTACCTCGCTAATACGAGACCTTACTAGAACTCCTAGACGAAGCCTTTCTCACCCTGTCTTTCTCTAACTTCCTCAAGTAGGAAGAAAGAGCCTTCCATTCACCCTCATCCAACTTCTCACACTCATTACACGGTTAACAAAAGAACATTCTTTCCCTCTACATTTAAAGCAAACTGTGTGAGGATCTACCGTAGCTTTCGGTAGTCTCACCTTGCATTCATCCATAGAGCACACTCTAAACATAGAAGATTTTCTTAACCTCTAACTCAGACATCTCGAAATCAAAGAAAAATCCAAATCAATATCCAAAAACAATCCACAAATGCGTATGCCAAGCCAACAAGATCAGGTACTTCACCGAAAGTCAGTCCAAATAAATCCACGGCAACGAGAAATGAATAAAGCTGTCAGGAGGTAATAACCACAGGTGTAGTCGTCACCGGCGACAGAAAAATTCTGGCTGGAAAGGGAGATTGGTTCTTACAGCCGCCACCCCGCGGCGGGGTAAGGTAGATCACCTGAACCTACCTGTCGCGTGTGCCGCGAGTTTTTGAATTCTGTCGTGACGTCAGAGACGTATAGCTAAGTATATCTGACAGGAAAGTTCATGTACAAAATCCATATTTCCAAGTATTCATCTTGTATATACCTATATATGCAATGACATTTAGGGAAGAAAAGGTCCAGTTTTTTTTTTTTTGGGGGGGGGGGGAGAAATCACTCCCTCCCCCAGAAAAAAAAAAAAAAAAAAAAAAAAC
>NC_087207.1:10853715-10873715 GCF_015104395.2 Macrobrachium nipponense
TATGTATTTTTGGTGATAGAAGTTCACTCTTGACGTGGTTCGGAAGTCACGTAAATCCGTTGGTCCCGTTGCTGAATAACCTCTGTTCCATGCAACGCAAAAACACCATACAAACAAACAAACAATTTGATAAACTACTTTAGTGATCTTTCTTACAAGCTAAACGTTATAGTTAAACTTGCAGCTTGACTGGAACGAGAAGTGTTGACTTATGAAGACTGAATATAGCTTGTAGTCAAAGAAAGGCAAGTACTCATTTCCTTCAGTTTGACATTTCTTTTGTGTAAACTTTCGGTTAATTGATTTTTGTAAGGTATGCCCCAATCTTCATGTGCAGAGTCACTGACTGCTCATAGGATGAAAAATCTTGGTATACCTCAGAAAATACTTTTTCCTTAAACTCTCAAAAATGGCAGACGGTGAGATTCGATCTTTCAATACGTTGTTATTATACTGGTTACGGATCCATGCATACATATTAAACATTTTGAGTTAAACTTCCAGAAAAGTATCTTACGATTTTTGTTTAAGCTTAGCATGACTGCTTTGTGGTAGTACCAGATTTCAAGCCACAGTACTTCCCAGTTTTCTAAAACATCAAACATGTAATGCCTGATATTCCATTATTTCGAATATAGGTTTTTACAACTTGGCTGAAAAATAGCTAAAGTAATTCTGTAGCGCTGTAGTAAGGCAGCCAATGAATTTACATGAAGTATCGACGAAGTTCAGGACAATTAATTGTGTGAGGTTCTCATTACAACAGCTTTAGTTTGTTTCCATCGATCTTAAGACTTTAAAATTCAATACAGCATGTGCCTGCTTTTGACTTTAGAGAAAAAAAAAAAAAACTGATTTAACTTCAGAATTCACTCCCTGTTGCCGTTTTCCTAGTGTATTCTGGTCCTGGCCATTTATTGGGTGTCAGTATACTCGCATCACGATTACCTATCTTATTTAAATCCTGCTTTCGTAATGGAACCTGTGTTAGTTTCGATGTAAAATATACGAAATAGTGCTTTACTTTGACGTGGACGTTTACCTGCGAAATTATTACCCGTTTTGTATACTATTCTTATTGCGTATGAATTGGTATGACTTTCAGATCGTAATGGCAATAACGATTATAAAAATGATGAAATTAATCAGAAAATGAAACCTAAACACCTAGACCAACCCCATGGGGGACATCGACTTTAAATTCAAGCTTCAAGAGAGTAAGGAAATAGATTCATGGTTGATATTTTTTCTTCTCTTTCTTTCTACTGAAGCTTTTTACACATGAGCAGTCTTGCAAAGTATTGCTGTATGCTTACGATAGCGAGCCATCACTAGTTGCTTAGAACAGTGCTTTGTAGACAGTTTCATTTGTAAAAAAAACGTACTTTAATGCTGATATTTAACCAAGGGGTGCCTAAGGCAAAACAGAAAAGGAAAGGAAGAAAAATATCGAATTTCTGTTACTTTTGTTGTGCTTAGATTTATAACTAGAAAGCTTGCCTTAAGTGTTAATGCCTTTGTCTGGTGGTTGTCATTAATGAGGCTTGCGCATTGTGAACGGTATGGAAAATAACGGTTCATTTACATGAAGAAATCATTAGCGCTCTTCACACTACGGAAGGAAAAAGAACACTAAATCCAAACAAAAGAAAGAAAGCCACTCCGCCTATTCAGCCTCCCGTGTCTTTTCCACTTCCGGTAATCTGTCTCAAGCTGCGTCTGCTGTTTCCGGTGGCGTGTTCTTTTTCCAGGGAACAATAGGGGTACATGTCCAAGCTCCTGTCTTCACCAACTGAATCAAAGGAATTCGGAAGACCCAAGAAGAATACAAATCTTGACACTTTCCAACAATGAAATAAAGAAAACGTCGAAAGGATAGAAGGACTTGGTAGCTCATTCCATGGTGCCTTGACGATTTTAAATTATTATCTAAATATAAATTAATAATGAAATTCACATGCATAACAAGAGTTATGGTAACACTTTTAGGTACATGAATTATCTTTTAACAATAAAATCGCGAGAAAAAGGAATTCTAATGATGAGGACCTTTTGCCATTACGCTTTAAACAAAAATAGAAAGAATATCCTAATTAGTTTCCTCTCGATAGGGAACACGAGGGAGGGTGTTATCAACAATTTCTGGCTGGTTCTGTCGTTCTTGAAATGTCTTTATGACAATTATGACGGCGATTACAGCCGATGACAATCAAGTATAAGTCAAAAGAAAATATTGTGCATTTTGAAACCAGCTCCTATCCCCATAGGGGGATAGTGCCGTCAGTGCACCTTATTCGGTGCAATGTAGGCATCACTTAAGGTTCTTTGCAGCGTCCCTTCGGCCACTAGCTGCAACTTCTTTCATTCCTTTTTACTGCTACCTCCATTCTATCATCTCTTTCTTGTATTAAATATTATTTCAAACTTCTATTGTCGTTTGTAGGTCACGTTGACCTGCAGATCTCATTTCCCGATATGAAAACAACCGAGAGGGAAATAATTACACGTTGCTCGCTACTGGTAATGACAAGCTCATTACAATTAATGACAATAGAGTAATTGCTCTTAAATTAAATGGTTTACTTACGAGTCCTCGGTCTTCTCCCTTTCTATTTTTTTTTAAGATGAATGAATACATCTAGTATCTTATATCATTACCATATTCTCCATCAGAAAAGTTGGACATCAATTATATTGAAGCCCTGCAAACTGTTTATGAACGCGTCACATCTTGACAACGAAATTAATGCTCTGTTGTATGTCACCGATGTATATTCAGCTCTCTTAATGGTGTCGACATGCACGGAACATATTCTTTTATTATAGATATTCGATATGAACATTAGTTAACATAAATCGAAACTACCGCTATATTCATGAACTCTTTTTTTACAAACTCAGCAAAGGTATGGGAAATTTTGGTTACCAATCACAATGGATAACAGCTGTCCTTATTTGTATATGTATATATTTTAATCTACCGTTTCTATATGTCACCATGAATTTAGAAGTGAAAATAATTCGAACAACAGCTTAATGTCTTTGGTGGAGATGCTTTCAGTTGGAGATAGTTAACGCAAGCGAAATTCGGCTGACCCAAGATTCCATTATTGTGCCTCCCCTGGAAAGGGTACGTCTGTTGGGCCTTTGCTGGTCCTCGTATTAGGCTTTGCGAAGATCAAGAATGAATCCAATAGGAAATTAACTCAATCACAAATGAATCCACATCTTCACCATTTCATGCTTATGACTTTTGTAAACTCGCCCTATTCCTACCTTATTTTCCCATTACAGTGTCAGTTGGCATAAAACATAAAGCCAATATCGGTGACATTTATGAGTACAATAAAGGTGCCATCTTCCCTGCTAATGGTAAAATGGATAAAAAAAATTAAACCACAGTGACATTAGGCCTAGATTGTTTTCCTTCAGTATTCACAATAAATAGGAAATGTCACTGATATGGTCTTAAAAATAATCAGACATAATTCTGAGAACTCTTAAAACTTGACAAAAATCTCTCTCTCTCTCTCTCTTCTCTCTCTTCTCTCTCTCTCTATCTCTCCTCTATCTCTCTCTCTCTCTCTCTCCTAGTGGGAAGTTATATAGTGGCGAAAAGTTCATGAGTCCGAGCATCCAAAGCCCTCATTAGCGCCTCAGTGGTGTGATCGGTATTGTCCTGCCCTGCCACCTGGGTGGCCGCGAGTTCGATTTTCGGGCATTCCATTGAAGAGTGAGAGACGTCTATTTCTGGTGATAGAAGTTCATCAACTCTCCACGTGGTTCGGAAGTCACGCAAAGCAGTTGGTCCGTTGCTGAATAACCACTGGTTCCATGCAACGTTAAAAACCCAATACAAACAAACAAACAAACAAACAAAAGCCATCATTTAGCTCGTCTTCCACTTCTTCAGATCTACGTCGGAAATATATATATATATATATATATATATATATATATATAATATATATATATATATAAAATGTGTGTGTGTGTGTGTGTGTACCGAAGGGGAATTATTACAGTTGAGAAGTTTATCGCCTCACGGCCTCGAATCACCGAACGCGAGAACTCACGACGTTCAGTGGCGCCTTTTGCCTTGATTACGCCCTTTCTGTTGCAGCATTCTTGCTCTGTAATTACATTACTGGGAACGAAAAAACCCTCCGCCTCGTCACTTTTCTATTCTATAACCAGTAACACGAACGGACAAATGTTCTACCTAGTTTCTACGGTTTAGTCCTCAGGGTGAGAGATGAATCGGACCTTCCCGTGTCATAAATATCTTCCTTCTGTCTGGCGGTCGGGCGCTCAATCCATTTTCTTTCAAGTTCAAAGGTCTCTCGGTACTCCCTTTGTCACACTTATTCGATATCAATCATTCTAGATGTTCGATTCTATTTTAGAAGATACCTTCTGGGAATATCCTCCAGTCTTTTGCTATCAAGGGCTTTGTTAGGATGTTGGAGCGTCGGGGATATATATGTGAGTGTGTGTGGGTATAAGTCCCAACTGAGCCATTTGATCGTCACCTACATTTTTTTTCTTTTTTATAGCTGTGGGTTTGTGTGTGGGTATAAGTACCAGTGAATCCTTTTTGATCCTCAACTTCATTTTTTTATAGTTTCGCATCACGGTTGCGTGACTCCTACAGACTTGTATCAATCGAAAGTTCAATCCCACGCTCTCGGGGAAAATCTTACGGCCCACCACATTCCCACTGCTTTGATAAATTTTCTTTTATTTATCCCTTTTCCCACCAGAAGGGTAGTCTTGCTTCGTTGATTTTGCCCGGCTACAGTTTTTATCCTTTATTCTACAGGGTGTCCATACAGTCCCAGTACCATTACAATTAGTAAATACTTGTTAATGGTACTGGGAACTTATGGACACCCTGTATAAATACCTCACGTAACATGTATCTTCATATTAATGTATCATTCTCAGCTAAGCAAATAATCTGGTATATCCAAGGTCTAGACTGAAATAATCTCAGTATATAACGAGGGTACAATATTCTTGCAGCAAGTTCTACGCTGCAGTTGTTGTCTAAAATGCTTCAGCTCGTTCAAAGTATTGACAATTATCGTGGCAATCTGGTCACATCCAACTTTCCTGAAATCAGTCAGGAGTTTTTGCTTGGTCAAGAGAGTCCGATTAAACTTATCCGTGTGACACATGGCAGATTTATCAAATATTAGTCTGAAGGCATCAGATCAATTAGACTCAAAGGTAGGTGGGGGCTATGTATTTCATAGAAGAAAGAAGGCAAGACGTTTTTGCTTTGTTCAATATTTCAAAAGAAATTGAAAGTTGGAGAGTGGAGGGTCAGGTATGTGGCAATATGACGAAGATGAGCATATATATATATATATATATATATATATATATATTATATATATATATATATATATATATATATATATATATATATATATATATATATATATATATATATAGTTCCACGTTGGCCGAGTGCATTTCGAGCTCGGCGGCCAATCCGGTGGTCCGAAGTTCGATTCCCGGCTCGGCCAACGCGGAAATCAGAGGAATTTATTTCTGGTGATAGAAATTCATTCCTCGATATAGTGTGGTTCGATCCCATTAATAAGCTGTACGACCCGTTGCTGGGTGACCAATTGGTTCCTAGCCACGTAAAAATATCAAATCCTTCGGGCCAGCCTTAGGAGAGCTGTTAATCAGCTCAGTGGTCTGGTAAAACTAAGATATACTTAACTTATATATATGTTACTCCCCCTCCTGTTCACTAAACTACACAAACTGGAAAGTCATATCTGCTGTCAATGGTGCCCTATTTCTGCAATCATGTCATTAGGCTAATAAGATCTCGTAAGTACAAAAATATACTATTTATTACCCAAAGCAGTTGATTATAAAATAGGACAAAATGATTAACAAGTCATAATGGAAGAAACCCTAAAACTGCCCATAAGAAACCAGTAAGTTAACATTCTACCCTCCTGACTAAGAATTCACTCCCAGACCCAGAATGTCAGTAAGTTCATCGTATTAGTCAGGTTAGAGATTCCCGTCTCTAAATTAGCCATGGAATAGACATAGTCAAAGGCAGAGACATATCAAAGGCAAAGACATACTCTTTTAAACATTCCTTGGTTCAGAAATATAGGAAAAAAAACCCTAAAGCTTTTCTTTAACCACTCTTGCTTGATAATTGTAGGGAAAAAACTAAATAGGACCCATCTGTAAATTACTGTTGAACTGGAGAAAGATAATAAGCTTGCATTTTTGGATGTTTTGGTTATTACAGATAACGTCAGTAACAGGTTTAAATTTTCCGTGTTTCGTAAAAGTACTAATGCTGAGGGGTACATTCATTTCTATTCCTTTCATTCGTTGAGGGTAAAAGCGAATATTATTGCCAACTTTTGCCTTAGAGCCTTTCGTATTTGTGATATCGAACTTTTAGAACTTGAGCTTCAGCATATCTTCATTGTTTTTAAGGGTCTGAAATATCCCACTCACATTATAGAAAGAGCTATCTCTAAAGCAAACGAATTTATTACGGTATGAGTGCAGCAGGTAATCCTAATGTGGTCAAAAATAAGAAGTATTTATCCATAGCTTACAATCCGAAACTGGAAATACCTGCTATCTTGCAAATAGTAAGCTAAAAGAAATTCAAATTGCTTTCAATTTTAGAAATACTATCAGAAATCAGTTAGTGTGCAATAATAATAACAATGGCAATACTAACAACAATGGCTTCAATTAACATAGCAACTTTTAACTGTAGATCTGTCAGGAAAAATGTCCCATGTTTGTAAAAAAATTATGTAATAACTATAAGATAATAGCATTGCAAGAAACATTTTTGCCACAACAGGAGAGTAACTTTCTAAACAATATTGATACTAAGTTTTGATTCCATATCGTCGTCACCAGTAGACCTAAGTCAAGCTCTAGTGAGAGGAAGGCCATATGGGGGTCTAGCTTTTTTAGTTCATGAGGAGATCCTCTCCGTATGTCAGGAAAATACCCACAAGAGATGAACGCTTTTTATGTACAGATATTAGTCTGGGTGGTAGCACGATAAGGGTTATCAATTGTTATATGCCCTATTATAACGGTTCTAATACTGAGGAATACTTAAATAAATTAGGGAAAATGAAATGTCTATTTGAAGAACATCAGAATGATCATGTTATTGCTGCAGGGGATTTTAACGCTTACATTTCATCAGAATTTGGTGCAGAATGATTTGGGTGGTGTGATGAATACGACTGGTGTGCAGCCGACATCACCTCATTACCACAGGATACCCATACATGGGTAAGCGATGCTACGGGTCACACGAGTTGGCTGGACCATGTCGTGTGCCCTGACTCCCTCTTGAGTTACACTTCGATGTTTTAAAATTTTTTACGAGGAGATAGGCTCAGACCACAAGCCTCTGGGTTTTAAACTTTGTGTACAAGATTTTTTCAGCATATATAGTGCAGGACCAATAATCGCAGAATAACTTACGAGGTTAGAAATAATGATGAATATAAAGTTCGAAGCGAGAAGTCACTAAAAGAAATAGAGCTTCCAGTTGAGGCAATTGTCTGTAGAACAAGGGGATGCAGAGACAGAAACCATGTATTTCTAATTGAAAGATTTGCTGTTGATCTTGTTGAGGCATTGATTAAGACTGGGGATACAAAAAATACCGGGAAGTTACATAAAAGTCATGGAATACCAGGCTGGAATGAAAACGTCAAATTACACCACGTTACAGCCAGACAAAAGTATTTATTATGGAAGGAAATGGGAATGCCGAGATCGGGTGTGCAATACGATGAGATGGTCCTGTCTAAACGAAATTTTTAAAAAGGCACTCAAAGTCTGCAAGAAGACGGTAAACAAAACAACAAAGGAAAAAATCGCTAGAGATATGAGCAGGAGAAATCCTTGGAAAACAATAAACAAGAAAGAAAACTAACAAACTACCGGTTAGTATTGATGGAATAAGGGGAGAGTCAAACATAGCAGAAGGTTGGAGAATCATTATGCTATATTATGGAAGGTACGAACCATCCACAAATGTCTTTGTCGATGGAAAATGAAGATGAAGAAAGCACCATACCAATTGTTTCCGTTAAAGACGTTCAAGACGCTTTAAAATCCCTTTCGTTAAATAGTGCCCCGGGCCTGGATGGAAACACAGGGAATCACTTACGATATGCCCATCCAACTCTGTAGTGCATCTGTCACTTTTGTTCACTTGTTTGTTCAGGCATCATTTCGTATAAAAAAATCTGACTGAAATAAAAAAAAAATTCTGAATTTAGTTAAGGTTTACCATAAGTCTCTCTCTGATAAGAATAACTATCGTCCAATAGCCCTTGCCTCTATTATTTTCTAAGCTATTAGAATGCATCATCCTACAAAGATGCAAAGACTTGTTAACAATTTCGGATAATCAATTTACTTATAAAACTAAACACAGCACTGATATGGCCCTTTTCTTTTTAAACAAACATGCCAGTTTTATAGGTAAAAAAAACACTCCAGTTTTTGTATGCGCAATGGATATGTCCAAGGCTTTTGATAGTGTGTGTCATGAAAGATTATTTCAAATTTTATAGAAAAGACGTGTGCCATTTTACATTATAGCACTGTACAGTACTGGTACAAAACTCAGGACTTTAGAGTAATGTGGGGTAATAGTCTTTCCTCTCCTTTTAAACCCAGTTGTGGTATTAGAGAGGGTAAGGTGTTCTATCAGCACTTCTGTTTGCCGTATATGTGGATGACTAAAGTACAAAGGTCCTCAGCAGGGAAGGTGGTTGCACAGTGGGAGAGGTTAAGGTGAATCATATCTTTTATGCAGATGATATAATACTTTTAGCCCCATCTTTAAAAGCGTTGCAAATACTCATAGATAAAAGTATGGAATATTTGAAGTACCATTATCTTGAAGCTAATCCTAACAAGACCAAAGTTCTGTTATAAAGCCCAGGAAAATTATGTCATTTAGTGAAAAACGTTCACTCTATATCAATGACGTCAGGTTGGAAGTCGTTAAGTGATGTAAATACCTCGGCCTGAATATTAATGACAATCTGAAGGACGATGACCATATTGCATCACTCTATCGAGGGCAATGCTTGCGAGGCAATATGTTGCCAAGGAACTTTCATATGTGCAATGATGAGGCAAAAGTGCATTTGTTCAGATCTTTCTGTACTTCCCTGTATTGTATGCCTCTGGCAATGAAATGTAAAAAGGAAACCCTACGAAAACTTAAGGTATGTTATAATGACTCTTTTAGGTACCTGATGGGAATAGAAAGGTTTTCGAGAGTAAGTGGACACTTTGTTTCTTTAGGAATACCAACATTTGATGAATTAGTGAGAAAATGTATTGTAAGCTTGTTTCAAAGAGCTAAGAGTTAAAAAAAAACCACTTAATTTGTGCAATTTTTAACAGTGATAGTTTTTAAAAAAATCATTAGAGTTTTTTTAAAAAAGTGGGTCTAAACAAATTTTCATTTTTCGGTGTTTAGACCTTTTGTTTTATTCCTAATATATTTGTATTAACTATTAATTTTATCGTATATTTTGTATATGGCTTTACAGCTGAAATAAAGAATTTGAATTGGAATTTGAATGGTATTAGGAAAACAGCCAGTGTTTATCAAATTCCCTGTGCTAATTGCCCTCAGAAATACTTTGGAGAAAGTGGGCGGGGTTTGGATGTAAGACTTTCTGAACATCGTAGGACCTATGAACTCCATGCAATGAATAATGCTCTTGTTTCACATTCATTCGTTCCAGGACACAACATCAATTGGAATAGTGCTTCTATCATTTTTAAGAGTGTGGATGTTGGTGTTCGTCGCTTCGCTTAGTGGAAGGAGCTGCTATTAGAAAGGGGTGTGCTTTTGAAGGGAACAAAATTTCACTGATGAAGATAGTTTTACCAATTCTTTAATAATTGACCACTTTGTCAACGATTTTAGGATTCATATGTCTGGTGATTGTGAGACCCCTGATGTTGCTCCCACCTCTCTCTTATGACTGAGGTTACTACAGCTTCAAGTCATGGCACCGATGGAGTATCTGCTCAGCTGGAATCACCTGAACGACCACTTCGCCGTTCAAGCCGTCTCACCAACAGAAACAAACGAACGGGGATTACCTGACCAACACTTAAATCCATCCACCTTGAACAGTTTTTTTTTTTTTTTTTTTTTTTTTTTTTTTTTTTTTTTTTACTGTTGTTTGACCGTCAGTAGGACTGAAGACGGATACGGAGCAGTATCCGGAAGTCTCTCCTTGTATATTTTTTACCATTGTACAATAATATATTTTAAACACTACTGTGGCTTTTGATTGTCAATAATAATAATAATAATAATAATAATAATAATAATAATAATAATAATAATAATAATAATAATAATAATAATATTATAGTATAGTATCGTATATTTGTTTGTCCTTATTTGTTACAAATTCATAGTATAAGCAGAAAATTCGCCGAAGCAATTTAATGCTTATATGGCGATAACATAAGGCAAGTTTACTGGTTTTTCATAAAAGTTATACAGACTTACAAGCTAAAACAGAGACATAAAAATACATGGGTCGAGCCTATTTTGACAAAGGGTTATAATACTAAGTAAGATATAATACTAAGCAAGACATTAAAATACAAAAGAAGGCAAGTCCAGCTTGCAACACAAAAAGCATTCATACAAATGCCAATAAAATAACACACACGTCCAGCTTGTGTTCCAAGGAATAAAAAAATACCTGGGTAACTAAAAGGAGTCTTTAAAAAGCACAGTTCAACACCACTTAAAATACCTACTGTTGTGCAAGTAACAGTTTTTTGTAATTTCTGAGAGAAACATAAAAGGAATCTTCTAAAAGCTTTCTGTCAAGTTCATTGTTAAGCCCAATCAGCTGATAGTGGAGGAATCTCCTTTCAACCTCCGTACGTATGATAGGTGTATGATAACCACGGCCCCTAGTAGCATATTCATGGGAACTCAAGTTTGGGCGTAACAAAAGAGATCATAAAAGTAAGGCAGCTCCCCCATAAGCAGTCTTCTCAAGAACTTGAATAAGCTTAGTTTATACAGGCTACTTATGTTTAGTATTTGCAAACGTGTATATAGTTCCGATGTGCCCATCACCGGTCTTCCATCCTCATATCTGACTCCCAGAATTATTCTTAACAAGTTGTTGACACGTACCTTCAATCTCTTAAGCACAGTAACAGGTGCCGAGCCCCATATTAAGAGGTGGTTATTCAAGTAGGGGAGCACTAGAGCATAATATAGTTTAAGCAATATGTCAGTCGGCACGAAATCACGAGTACTAATAATTGCTCCAGTTATACGGCTGACATTAAGTGAGACATGTTAATGTGTTTTTTAATATGTCAAGGTATTAGTGATAGTCAAGCCTAGGTATTTGAAGTCCGTTACCCATTCAATAATGCCACCAGCGAAAGATAGGGCGGAAGTTCTAGGGGAGACCTGGTCAGGACAAACATCAACTTACTCTTACTAGTATTAGGAGTTAGCATATTTGCTTTTAAGTATACCTCAAGTTCATTAAACAAATTCCTAACTTTATTCATAAGCTCGGTGAATGAATGGATACCAACAGAAAAGCAACATCATCCGCAAATATTGTTTCGGCCTGCACTGCATTAGGTTAGGTCATTTATAAAATATATTAAAACAAAGAAGGACCAAGTATATAGGACCCTTGGCGGCACACCACATGTAATCACTTTAACATCAGAATCAACACCATTTACGCTTACACACTGCCTTCTGTTAGCAAAGTATGATCTTAGGTATAGATGAAATTGGCCACGAAACCCATAATGCTGTAGTTTATCCAAAAGTATTTTGTGTGACACAGTGTCAAATGCCTTTCTCAAGTCAAGGAAGAAGCAGACACAGAAACTCTTCTCTTGAAAAGCCTTTTTTGCAATAGCGAGAAATTTAATAATGGCCTGTGTAGTACTTCTATTCTTGCAGAAGCCATATCGAAAATGATTAAGAATAGAGTACTTTTCAATGAAGCTGTTCATCCTGTCTAGAGTTAACCTTTCAAAGATTTTTGAAGCCACGGGTAAAACTGATATGGGCCTATAATTATCAATGATACTTTCTAATCCAGACTTATATACAGGAGTAACTCTTGCAACCTTATGTCGACTAGGAAATTCAGGCTGCATAATGGACATATTATAGAGCATTGCATAATGGGAAGCAAATACATTACAGCTATCCTTCAATATTAACGGCGTTTATGTCACAAATTTTATTGCCTTTATTTTTAAACTTCTGATAACGTGTGCCACCTCTACATGATCAGTCGGCCTTAAGTAACACGTTGTCATTATTGGAGGGGTATGGTAGGTAGTTACAAGCAGTGGTTCTAAATTACCCACAAGGGAGGCAGCAGCATTTATAAAAAAAATTATTGACATAGTTGACCAAATCCAAGCCAGTCAAAATCCCATCAGGTGTCTGGATATATTCCAGGCTGGCAGCTTTTTTAGTTTTTATAAGACTATTAATAATTAACCACAGTTTCGAAGTATCATTTCCAGCATCTTTAAATTTACATATAATTCAGTCTATACTCGTCTGGCCAGTCTAATTGCTTTTGTTAGCATATTTCTATATTGAGTATAGGCCAACTTCTCAATCTTACCTTTCAAGTACAATTATATAACCTGGACTTTTTAGCAATACAAGATTTCAGAATAGGTGTCATCCATGGAGCTGGCTCGATCAGTTTGGGTAAGGATTTTTTAAGAGGGAATGAGCTCTCATAAAGTTTAAAAACACCAGCAAAGTAAGATTCATACACAGTATCAAAACTACCACTACGAACAAACTCGCGAGGATTAAAATTAGACACAAGAAACCTAAAAGTCGTCAAGCTCCTCTTGCTAAACGATCTCCTCACCTGAGCAACCCTACCTATAAGTTTTGGATTAGCAAAAAAGGCTTAAATGAAGCCATAACAATAAAATGGTCTGTAAGATCATAAGGGATAACGTAAGTGTTATTCACATTATCAATATTAATAATCCAAATATGGTCCAATAGGCTGAACCTTGTTTAAATCACTATCGATGTTATTTTGGTGGGTATTGTAACCAATGGCGTAAAGCCAATTTCAAACATACCATAACCATTAATAAAATTATCCAAATTTACCCATATTAAGCAGATTGATATTATAATCACCGCATGCTATCACTTTCTTGTACTTAGCAAGTAAATCTCTCAAGAAGGATAAGTAATTAGAGACAAACGCATTGTTATTCTCAGGGGAGGAGGTAGGGGGATGGTAGAGAGCAGAGCAGACAACGTCAACACTGTTAAAGTTGAGTACAACTGTTAAGACCTCGAAGAGGTCATTACAAACAGAGAAATTTTCTAAAATTTTCGCCCGTATGCCATATTTTATAAATATCTTCACTCCTCCACCATAATGGTTTCGATATATATCATGAGAGTAAAATCCAGGAATTACATAATTTACGTCTATATCAGGAGATAACCAAGTTTCAGTAAAGATTACACATGAAAACAGGGTTAACAGGTTAGCAAAATGTGACACAAAATGCATAAAATTCTTTTTACAACTTCGTATGTTCAAGAGTAATATATTAAAACATGTAACAGTTACCATATTAGATATTAACTCACAGTCAAGATAATACGCAAGGGAGGAGAATAATTAACCAGATCTAGCGTCAGTATAGGGTAATCACCTTTTCGTTTTCAAAATCAATAGAAGCCATCATTGATTACAATACAGTACTTACACAGCAACACCGGGTGTTTTCAGCATTAACATTCAAATTATCCACAGCATCCATAACTGGCATTTCTTGTTGGCTATATCTCGCAGTTCAGTTAGGTGAGACCCTGCGGACCCGGTCATTGTTAACGAACCTGACATGAGTAATGCCATCCAGAGTAAATACAGATTTTATCTTAGCTGGAAATTGCTTTTTTAACTGCCTCAAGTTTATAGAATTATTACCTGCGGGTTAGATTTTGTTAAATATTCAGTTACATAAAAATCAGCAGGCCTACGCCGTCTGGCCTGTTTTAATAAGAGATGTTTATTCACTGCGTTACCACAACTAACTCTCAATAACTTTCTGTTGCGATCAAAGAAACTAACTTGTATACAGTTAATATCAATTTTACAGACTTCTCCTTTCAAGACATGAAAATTAACGCGAGAATCAGTCGTCGCTGCCGTGACCAAACCACCAACTGCTGGCCCCTTACAATATCAAAATTTCCGAATTTTGTTGCTGCCTCTTAATTTCTCAATTTTTGGTTAACTGAGGCCGTTGTAAACTTCTTCGGGTAGGAGGCGACCCACCATGCCTCCTGGTTATCCGTGAATCACAGTAGCACCAGACACCGTCACTGTATCAAGTTTGCTTGAAATGCACTCCAGATAATTTAGCAGTTTCTTATTTTGCTCATGCAATCCTCGCAGACAGTTAATGATATCTCCATAAGGAAAAGCACCACAGTTGGCCAACGGATTTGGTGCAGGGGAAGCAGGGATGATGACAACGAGCCCCATACCCTTAGGCACCGGCGGTTAACGCCCCTTACTCCTGGTAGTCGTGGGCAGGTGGTGATCGTGTGGCTCCCAAAGACAAATCTGATCTTGCTGCCACTGGTAATTCAGGAGGCGCACAAAAAAAAAAAAAAAAAAAAAAATTGATGAGGGCGTCCAGCAAACCCCCTAACTTTTGTGATCATACGCAGACCATCAAGCGCCAACGGATCCAGGACACCATCCATACCAAAAAATTATTGGAACCAGTGTAACAAGGCAGAGCAGGTGTAGGCACGTACGCCCTCTACGGAGTCTAAGGCTTAATAATAAATAATAATAAGTAATAACTAATAATAATAAAATAAAATACTAATAATAATAATAATACTAATAAAACCAATCCTAATATAATGAATGCAAGAATCATAGGGTTATCATGCATATTATTTATACTCCATTTGTTTTTCATTCTCTTCAAGTTAAGTATACTTACTCTAACACGCCCTCCTTATATATCACCCCTGCATTCTAGCACGCACGAAGTATTAAAATTCACAGATTTCTAAAATTGATTTAGTCTACTGGGCGATATTTCATATAGAGTCAACAAGTAAGCATGAAACCACACAAATACCATTTCATCACATTTCTGAATCTTCAGAGCAAGCCAAAGGTTCAAATTTCGTTCGAAGGTCACCTCTCTTTTCCCTTGCTTAGCCCTGCAGAATTAATTCTCCTCTCCCTTTATGGCCGAATTTTATTGGCCGAGATCCCCCCATACGATGTCATAAAATCCAGGCAGGCATGGGTGATAAAAGCCAAGAGGCTTTAATAATTCCTTCAATTATGAATGACAGCCAGCCAGGGAGTTGGAAACGAAAACTTTTTATAGGACTGCGCAAGAGAAGCATTTGTTTATATTCTTTTTAAATGACGAATACTCCTCTCTTCAAAATAGTTGTTAAATGGTTCGTAAAATTCAGTGGGATGGAAGGTAACTCTTCATGGTGGACTTGGAAATGCTTGTCTATTTTGTAGTTATTAGTTGTTGATCGAAAAATATGTTATTCCTTACATATCGGTTTTTCCTTCAGGAACGTATCATTTTCGACTTGTCCTTTTTGTTTTTACCGTAAATTCTTGCCTTAATTTTTACCGTAATTCAACGATGTGGATTTTTATTGTATTTACTCTAGTTATTACATTCGCATATTTTTAGAAGACGAGTCTGTCATTACTTAATAACAAGAGGTACTTTTTAAAGATATACTTTGAGGAGTCTTCTTTGTTAGATCACATAACCCAGATGAAAATATATTAACAAAGCAACTCACACAGGAATAAACAAAATGCCAATACATAAATTCCTGCTTGCAGTTTTCTAAAGCGTAGTTTTCATGATTATTGCAGCTGCTAACGGTTTGTGCTCTTCCTCTTTGTGTAGATACATAGGGCCATTTTCATGAAAGATCTTGTTGACTGAAGGCAATATATTTTAAAACATATGAAATACAAGGAAAAGCGTGTGGGCATTTCAAAAGGTTTGATCCATTGCTCCCTGTTCTATTTCCATGAACAATAGTATCCGTGTTGTTTTATCCTTACTTGTCTATTCTATATGAAATGTGGCCACAGTAGCCTAAATTAATTTTAGAAATTTGTGAATTTTAATGCTTCATGCGTGCTAGAATGTAGGGTGGATATATAAGGAGGTCGTGTTAAAGTAAGTATACTTAACTTGAATAGAATAAAAAAAACAAATTAGGTACAAATAATATGTATGATAACCCCATGAATTCTTACGTTAATGATATTAGGACTGGCTATGGGAGTCTCTCTTATCTTACAGGGGGTTCTCAAGAGGTTTATCTGTGAATATATGTCGAAATGGCAGCGTAATGAACATATAAGCATGTGCAATTTAAAAAAAGCGAATGAACGAGTTTTAAAGCTTTGATGAATGACACATTAGTGTTTCACTTAAGGAAGTATCTCTTTAGCTCGTCCTGATGGCAGCGTCTAATGAAGAGATTTCACTGTGCATAATATGTCAATGTCCGCTGTGGGCAGCGAACGGAGACTTGCCATGAAATTGATTTTAATATAAAAATTTCATCCAAAGCATAAATTACGTAACACTGAACTTTATTCTTGACTTATTAGGTATACATGAAAATTATAAAAGCCATTATACATTAAATCGAAGCATAAGGTAAATGGCAATTTAATGAAAATGCTCTTTGGGTAATTTAATATTCTCGGCTCACTGCTGAATAACTTACCTACTTGCAAGGAATTAACTTAAACAAACTTTCGTGATCAGAAGAGACTTCAACACATGGACATAATGATCCCGGTATTAATAAGCAGATAGCGTGATGTAAGCATTGGTATAAACCAACGTATCATATTTAAACATCGATTAAAACTGTACTTTAGCATATGAATAATTATGATAACGTATGACTTGCAAGATTTTCTTTTTATAACAAGAAGAAATGCGTCGTAGACCTCAGTAGAATCGTTAGTATGATAGCATTGTACTGTACGAATTCTATGGACGATGCAAATACGTGATTTATTTCATTATCTGTGTAGCATATGCTGTGAAAATATCCAGCTGACCCATGACATCTCTCTATTCTATGGAAAATATTTCGAATTTTCCTCCATTATCTGTAGCCTTCAAATTTCTGACATCTTTGCTGCACGTACAACAAGACTATGATGGTCCTCGTAAGTACGTCTCGTTTTCCATTGCAACATACTCATCATAGTTATAAGTATGTCTGGGTGGTGTGCATCGTCTAACAATGTATTTGGCATTCTTTTCTGATAACCATATAGTAAGTAATGTGGGGAATTCTCCTATTATCTCATTTACTGTATTATTCAGTGTGAATTTTGTACGTCTTCTAGAGTTAAGTCCCAATCTTCTGTAAGTGGTTTTACTAAAGTTTTCAGGATATCCTTTATTTTATGATTAGTTCTTTCCACTGCTCCATTTGAACTGGGTTTATAAGCGGTTATTTGACACTTATTTATTTCATAAAATTCACATACTTTCTTTAAAAGACCACTAGTAAATTCAGCAGCATTATCAGAAAGAAGAACTTGTGGACATGAATGTCTGTTGATAATTCTAGATTCAAAAGCTTCGGCTACTGTCAGCTGCATCTCTGTTTTTTACAGGTTACTTATTTCTACATATTCTGGTTACTATAGTCTAACGAAGACTAATATTTGTTTATATCCTTTAATAGTTGTTGGAAATAGACCCAAAAATCTATAGTTACTACGTGAAATGGATTCAATTCACATTACATTCATGTTGATTGCAAACTACACAGTTTTGTACAAAGTCCTTCGCATCTTCACTATAATGTGGCCAAAAATAATTTCTGGTTATGATACTGGATGTCTTTTTAATTCCTGGATGTCCTGCCAACTTATATGAGTGCGGTTCTAAAACTTCTCTGGTTAGTGTTTTTGGGATATATAGTCGAGAACAACCATTTTTCTCTGTCGGTATTTTATACAAAAAAAACCGTTTATTAACTGAAAATCAGGTTTTAAGTATTCATCAAGTAATAGCTGTCCTACTGTTTGTTTGATTTCCGCATCTTTTTTTTTGTATTGTCACTCGTTCTAAATCTAAATCTACAATTTGACAACTAAAACAAAAGTTATTCGTTGTAATGCATTTTTCTGTTACTACTTGAGATCTGGATAAGGCATCTGCCAAAGTGTTAAATTTCCTTGGAATATATCTGAATTCTGGAGCAAACTCTAATACGCTAATGTACCATCTATTGAATTTTATGTTATTGGTAAAAGTTCTCTTTGAAACTTATCACAAATGGGTTTGTGATCAGTAAGCGTAGGAAAAAAACCTTGGGAACAGTTTTTCCATTATTTCTTTTTTTTTTTTGATGGGAGCGAGGGGGAATTCACCCCCCCAACATTTTTGTTATTTGGCTATCACGAGTTCCTCAATCAATCTAAAAAACAAAGATCTAAACCCAACAAAAATATTTGACTTTCTTTCGTCTTTCCAATGGTATATATTTAACTTTATAATGGCCTTAAAATAAAATAAAAAGTAGTTAGCATTTGAAGTGAAAAAAAAAAAGCGAAAACTGAGAAAAACGGCTGTAAAGGTCAACAAGTGTTATTTTTTTCCTTGGCACTCGTGGAAAAAACTTATTTTTGAGCAAAAACATGTTACAAACAAATGTTAAGTACTCACTAGCGCTTAGTTCAGACTGCCTTTCCTTCTTTCTAATAGTTCTTAGTGTTTTTTTTTTTCTTGGTTTCTGGTTCCAAGTCCCCCCCCACCCACCTAAAAAGGGGCATTATTCGCTCGGGGCGAGGTTATCATCAAGTGCCACTTGACTCATTATTGCCTGGTTTGAAACCAAGAAAGTAAAAGTTTAGTGGCTCTAACAGGCTCATGTTATTTCGGACTCATTTTTAGTAATTTTCATTTTTTTACATTTTGTTTTCCTTTTTGTTTAGTGCTTTGGGGTTTGTTTTAAACCGTGCCTTTCAGTCTCGAATACGAAGAACTTTTTCAATGCTTTCACTTGTGCCAAACAGATGTGTTAGTAGGTTAAACTTCTCATAGCCAAAGTTGTGTTCAATTGTTGTTACTAACCTAACCTGTAAGCTAAGCTAACCTAACCTAACCTAAACTAACCTAACCCATAAGCTAACCTAAACTAAACTAACCTAACCTATAAGCTAAGGTAATCTAACCTAAACTAAACTTACCTAACCTATTAGCTAAGCTAACTTAACCTAACCTAAACTAACCTAACCTATAAGCTAACCTAACCTAACCTAACTAAACTAACCTAACCTAAACTTAAACTAACCTAACCTATAATGCCTAACCTAACCTAAACTAAACTAAACTAACTTAACCCATAAGCTAAGCTAACCTAACCTAAACTAACCTAACCTATACGCTAACCTAACCTAAACTAAACTAAACTAACTTAACCCATAAGCTAAGAAACTAACCTACCTAACTAACCTAACCTATACGCTAACCTAACCTAAACTAATAAACTTAAACTTCTTAAACTAACTAACCTAAACTAACCAAACTTAAATCTTAACCTAACCTATAAGCTAACCTAAACTAAACTAAACTAACCTAATCTATAAGCTAAGCTAACCTATCCTAACCTAACTCACCCTCCTACTAACCTAACCTAACCCAACACAACCCAACCCAACCTAATATCCCGTCACCCAACCCAACCAAAACCAACCAACCTAACCTACCCACAACTCAACCAGACCTAACCAATCCCATCACCAAACCTAACCTAACCCATCCAACCTAATAAAATCTGTCATCCAACCCAACCAAACCTAAACATCACCCACCTAACTAAC
>NC_087207.1:10878715-10888715 GCF_015104395.2 Macrobrachium nipponense
CGTGGAACCGAGGGTATAGATTGAAGGGTTAAAGCTTTCATGGAAGAAGGAAGGTCTGACTAGACAAGCAGCTGAACTTCCTGCCAGTGCTCGAACTTCCTTGAGGCGCAGATTAGTAGTATCAGAATACTGATTGAATTTCTTCCGTCCATAAGTTTCTTAATGGACGAGTCAGTTGCGTCCTCGCGTATCAATCTGGTAGCCAGAGTTCGCTCCCGCCTGCCCCCCAACCGGGGAAACAGAGGAATTTATGGTGATTAGAAATTATTTCTCGATGTAATGTGGTTCGGGTCCCACAATCAGCTGTAGGTCCCGTTGCTAAGTGACCAATTGGTTCCTAGCCGCGTAAATAAAAATATAATCCTTCGGGCCAGTGAGTCTTAGGAGAACTGTTAATCAGCTCAATGGTCTGGCAAAACTAAGATATACTTAACTTTTCTTCCGTCCCTGATAAATGTCTGGGATGAGAAAATGGTTATTAGATGATTGCACTTGCACAGAAAATTCCCGCCTTCGATATGTCTAGTGGTTATCCTAATTCTTCAAGCAATTAATTAGTAACAATAATAAAAAAAAAACAATGCGCTTGTCAGTTTTCCTGTAGAAGATCATATTCCAATATCTTTTGCATATATTTCAGTCGTGTGAAACCAATCTATGGTTGTTGTGTGGAGTCTCATGCCGTTTATACATTTTGTGTGCAAATCTGTACTGGCATACGTTTTGAATTCTAGGAAATATAAAGATGATTAAGACACTTTTCTTGAATGATTATCATATCAAAGGAATGTTAAAAAAAAATTCTCTTCTAATATACGTCTCACAAAAGATAAGATAGAGAAATATATGTAAAATGCAAATGAAGAAAGATGCGCATTATATTTATAAATAGATAGATGATACCATAACTTCAATTACATTTTATTAACAAAACACAATTACAAACTAAGATTTATTTTACCAAGAACATCATCGAAGCATCCCGAGAGCGGTTCAGTGATACAATGCGGAAACTAATGTACTCGACTCCTCTTTGGGATTGTCTTCAAATCCATATTCATGAATCCACCCCAGCACCACGTCCCTCGTCCTCCGCCTTATAAAAGCTCTCCTCGGGGAGCGCCACGAGGAATCTTTCAGGTCCTCGTTGGAACCCTCGTGGCTGTGGGCGAAACACTGGTGCTCTGTGCTGTCCCATCTCCTTCCTTTTATTCCCTACTTTTCCCCTCGTCAGGAATTCGCTCCCCTTCAGTAGCTACTCTTTCTCTCGGGTGCTGTCCTCTGCCATTCTTCATTCCCCATCCCCTCCCTGTAGTGGATAATTAAGGCTCTTGCTTATGTTTGTAAAGATTCTGCTCTGGGCTACCCTCCTCTCTCTCTCTCTCTCTCTCTCTCTCTCTCTCTCTCTCTCTCTCTCTACTCTTGGGCTTGGGGTGATGCCACTTATAAATAACACGCTGTAGTCTCTCTCTCTCTCTAGTTTGTAAAAATCTTTAAAGAATAGACACATTAAAGTTTTATGTTAATATTAATAAGTAAAATCGAATTGTTAACAATGAAATATAATGATTTTAAATAATTATGCTAATCAAATAATTATAGAAATTGCAATTACCAAAATATTTTTAATGTTCATTATCACTAACAATTATAAATAATTATGAAGTATTACTTTATCTATGTTTGAGGCAAAAAGGATTAGAGTTAGAGTTGGTAAATGTACAAACGCGGATGATCGGAATGCTGGGGGGAGAGTAAAATGGCCTTTGCTGATGTACAATCCTGTTCAAGTGCAGGATTGTCATAGTTTATCATTTTCATTTCATTTCTCACTTTCCTTCTAGCCATGCTTTCATTCAGCGCTGAATGATCTTAAAGGTCCCAGCGCTTGTGCTATGCCCTAAATTCCATAATCCATCCATCAAAAACGCGGACCGGAACAGAAAAAATATAGTATTGAACGAGGTTTTTATAATAAAACGATCTTTGGCTGTGTGTGGCGCGTGGACGTTTTCCCTCTAAAGGCCTCATATAACATAATCTAACACAATCTTTCACTGGACATTTAGGAAGCTCTCAATGAAATTGTAGAAAAAAAAATATTCTAGATCCAAGAACACCCTAACATTAAAGATATGAATAACGAGAATGTCAAATCAGATTAAACAACAAGTCTCTCTCTCTCTCTCTCTCTCTCTCTCTCTCTCTCTCTCTCTCATATCAAACCGAAACTTTTCAACCATGGTCTGTCTGAACTTTTCCGCAGTCAACTCCCCACAAAAAGTGCACCGCTAAGTTGGATTCGAGCACTGCTGAGTTTATTGTTTTTCCATCAGCGGCCTTGGGTTTGCCTGAACCGAATATTCCAGTTTTTATTCGTGAGTATTCATTATTATTATTATTATTATTATTATTATTATTATTATTATTATTATTATTATTATTATTATTATTGTTGATTTGGTTAAAATATTCCATTGGGTATTCGGCCATGGTTGCTTTGACAATGGAAATACTGGCGTATGGAATATCTGTCAGGCAATATTATCGATATTAATGGTCTTCTTTTTTCTTAAGAACCGTAGGCTTTTTTCAAGTGAGTTTTCCCTGCATGGCATCTCAATTGCTGTATGTGTTGAAGTGATCGATTATTTTTTTATGTGTTTACCTTTTATATATTATTTAGCTTTTAATTTTTGTCGTATTTATTTTATTCTTACTGCCAATAAAAACCTTAGAATCAATATCAAAGGTACAGCAGTTAACAATGACCATGTCAAAAAATTAGAATTTTTCAAATGCTTTGGCAATGACTCGGATAACTTGTTTTTTTCGTGACGGCTATCATTAGTATAAACAACGACAAAATAAAGTAAGAATACTAATAATGAAAATCATCATCATCATTATTCTCATTATTGATAAGAGTAATAAATATATCTTAAGGATCTCCATTTAACCTTTAGGGGAATGAGTTCCTTTCACTCAACAGACGAAGGAGAGCTAAAGGGAGAACAGAAACATCAGAGTAAATAGTATATTAGGAAGGCTTAGGCAAGTAAAGGGAACGGGGGAATATGTTTAAAAAGAAAGAAGTATTAGATTTATGGTAAAAGATGAGAGGTAGGCTAAGGGAGTGAGAGAAGGAGAGCTTGTCAGAGGAGTTAAGCTAAGAGAGGAACTGTTTTTAGGAAAGTAAATGACAAATCTGTGTCTAGGACTCTAGTGGCTTCAGTGTAACCGCCACTATCCACCAAAAATCTGAGAAGGTTTATCAGACATGAGATTTGGCAATGATCGATGAAGGTAGAAAGTGCCCATGAATAAAATGACAAAAAATAATAAATGTAATTTTTAAAGACATTCGTTAGAAATGTCAAATCGGAAAAGACCAAATATTCAGAAACAAATATTAGAAAAATACAAAAAAGTAGTCTTTAAAGACATTCGTTAGAAACGTCAACTCGTAAAACACCAAATATTCAGAAACATATTTTAAAAAATACAAAAAAGTAATAATTAAAAAACATTGGTTGGAAACGTCAAACTCGTAAAAGACCAAATATTCAGAAACAAATGAAAAAAATATAGGAAAATTGTAATTCCTGGCCATAGCAAGACGAAAGAGACGAGAGCCCAGGAAATGTGGATTGTCCAGAAATTGCGGCAGTTGACCTGAATGGTGGGACCATAAAGACAAAACGATATTCCGGCCGGCCATCGCGAAATCGACCTTACGGTTCTGGAATTCCCGATAGCACAAAACGGTCGGTCTGCGGTGAATTCATGCGAGGAATTTGTCGATTTACTTGGGAGGGGATTGAGGGTCTTCATTCCTTAGTTTATATATATACATATATATATATATATATATATATATATATATATTATATATATATATATATATATATATATATATATATATATATATATATATATATATATATATATAACATGGGGGGATTATTCCCCCAGTATTCATAAGGTAAGCGTGGACACGAAACGGAAGGCAGAACATTACACACACAGGCTCTCTCTCCTCTCTCTCCAAGGAATCCAGCAATCCCTCTCTCTCTCTCTCTCTCTCTCTCCTCTCTCTTCTCCACCTCTTTCTCTCCATTCTAACAGGTAATGAAAATGAGAGAGTTGCAACATAACACTAACGTTTATTAACAAGAATAAATAAATCAATTAACCAAGTAATCCAGTCTTACAGACTAACTCAAAAAACAGTACAATGTCAAGTCACCAAAAAGTCCACACCCCTCCGGGAACTCTTTGTCCCCCCAGTATTCCAGATCCGTCTGTTCAAAGATACAGAAAACACATCCCGGTAAGTACACACACAAGTTTAAAGACAAAGTTAATAAAATGGAACATCTTACAAGATATCAAACAAGCCATCCCTTTGGCTAAAGCACTTTGACACTTACCAGACAGCCGGACACTAAAACACTATGTCACAAAAAACTCCCCCCGGCGAATGCCACGGCATCTTTGCCTGTGACTCGAAGCCCCTCTGTCAAAATCCCTCCCATAGGCTTGGGTATGAACCTATTTAACAGAAAGAGGCACACACGCACATACGAACACACAGTTCGACAACGCCTCATATTACTGGCTACAACCAGTTTCCAAAGGCACTTTGAGAAGAGTTCATAAACTGTCGTACATTGACTTCCTGAACTAAGCACTTTTATCTCACGCCACCCCAGAAACTCATTGATCAGCTACTCTCAGGTCGTTAACCTCTGCACTGTTCTCCACATTCCACAGGTCACAGAGAACGTATGGATAATATATTATAATCAAAACCTAGGCCTTACTATATATATAGTATATATATATATATATATATATATATATATATATATATATATATTATATATATAAAATAGTAATTTGCCAAAATGTAATATCTAATTGTTTATAAATGAAATAATATGTTTGCTAGACGGGAGAAATAAATAAGCTTTATCGTTATTCCGTTGTCACATATTTAGAAATATTAAAGAATCCTTCACTTTGAAAGATAATTGTATCTGTCGGTATGGTTAAAAAAAAAAAAAAATAAAAAAAAAAACTATATAATACTATACATTTAAAAAAATACTTAGCCAAGATCAAATCAATTTGACCAAAGTAACATAATTATTTTTTCTTTTTTGCACATTTTCTGGTAACACAACCAAATAAGTAAAATGCCAGTCGTATAAAATAATGGGTAAATCGCGCTCCTCTTCAGAACGAAATTCACGTGGAAAACTATTATCGAATAACGTCAGGTTATTTTCACGCCGCCCACACCCTACCTGCTCAACCGCCCCGGAAGTGTTGCCAAATACAGGGACGTGAAACGGCACTACAAATGACAGTTTTTTATATTCCGCCCACTAAAAAGAAGGGGAAAAAATATTTTGGAGTCCATGATTTTTTGCTCGTGAGAGGTATTTCTTTCATTTTTTTTTTTGAAGTTTTCATGGGTATTTTATTATATTTATATTTTTTGTCTGTTTTTATCCTTCATAATTATTCATATACTGTACCAGGATCTGTTGTAATTTTTTGTCTTTTCATGAATGATTATGCTGTTTGTTTAGATTGTCTTAACTTATTATTATTATTATTATTATTATTATTATTATTCTTATTATTATTATTATTATTATTATTAGTAAGCAAGTCTTCAATCCACCTTACAATAATGTACGACTCTCTATCTACCAGTATATTTGTAAAAACATTTTTGGAGCAGAAATAAATACAACACCAAACTCAATTTCGTTGACGACTTATATATTCTTTCCAGTTTACAAACCTCATTATTTTCTGTGATGTCAGGTCAAGAATACGTATTCTCATTTACAGCGCAGACTGGGAGGAACTTTCTTCTACCTCCCCATTTGTTTGTTGTGTTTTGAAGGCTTCCCAATTTTCCTTTTAAGACAAGAATCGAGGACATTGTGGTCGACAGCAGGGGACAGAAAAGAGGGAATTTAGTCGAGGGGAAATTTTTCCCTTTTCCAAGGGCGTGAACCGAGGGTATGATGAAGGTTTAAAGCTTTCATGGAAGAAGGTCTGACTAGACAAGGCAGCTGAACTTCCTGCCAGTGCTCGAAACTTCCTTGAGGCGCAGATTAGTGTTATCAGAAATACTGATTGAATTTCTTCCGTCCATAAGTTCCTCAATAGACGAGTCGGTTGCGTCCTCGCGTATCAATCTGGTAGCCAGAGTTCGCTCCCGCCTGCCCCCAACGGGGAAACAGAGGAATTTATGGTGATTAGAAATTAATTTCTCGATGTAATGTGGTTCGGGTCCCACAATCAGCTGTAGGTCCCGTTGCTAAGTGACCAATTGGTTCCTAGCCGCGTAAATAAAAATATAATCCTTCGGGCCAGTGAGTCTTAGGAGAACTGTTAATCAGCTCAGTGGTCTGGCAAAACTAAGATATACTAACTTTTCTCTTCCCGTCCCTGATAAATGTTCTGGGATGAGAAAATGGTTAGATGATGCACTTGCACAGAAAAATTCCCGCCTTCGATATGTCTAGTGGTTATCTAATTCAAGCAATTAATTAGTAACAATAATAAAAAAAACAATGCGCTTGTCAGTTTTCCTGTAGAAGATCATATTCCAATATCTTTTGCATATATTTTCAGTCGTGTGAACCAATCTATGGTGTGTGTGTGAGTCTCATGCCCGTTTATACATTTTGTGTGCAAATCTGTACTGCATACGTTAATTCTAGGAAATATAAAGATATAAAGACACTTTCCTGGAATGATTGTCATATCAAAGGAATGTTGAAATTCTCTCTAATATACGTCTCACAAAAGATAAGATAGAGAAATATATGTAAAATACAAATGAAGACAGATGCGGATTATATTTATAAATAGATAGATGATACCATAACTTCAATTACATTTCATTAACAAAACACAATAACAAACTAAGTTTTATTTTACCAAGAACATTATCGAAGCCTCCCGATAACGGTTCAGTGATGCAGTGCGGAAACTAATGTACTCGACTCCTCTTTGGAATTGTCTTCAAATCCCTATTCATGAACCCCCAGCAAGACACCCCTCGCCCTCCGCCTTATAAAAAGACCTGAAAGATAAAAGCTCTCCTTGGGGAGCGCCCACGAGGAATCTTTCAGGTCCTCATTGGAACCCTCGTGGCTGTGGGGGAAACAATGGTGCTATGTGCTGTCCCTCTCCTTCATTTCTTCTTTTCCCCTCGTCAGGAATTCGCTCCCCTCAGTAGCTCCTCTTTCTCTCGGGTGCTGTCCTCTGCCATTCTTCATTCCTCCTCCCTGTAGTACATAATTAAGATTCGTGCTATGTTTGTAAAGATTCTGCTCTGGCTACCCTCGCTCCCTCTCTCTAGGGGTGATGCCACTTATAAATAACACGCTGTAGTCTACTCTCCCCCCCCCCCCTCCTCTCTCTCTCTCTCTCTCTCTCTCTCTCTCTCTCTCATGTTCATACGTCTCTTCATTCCTCCATTATCTATATTCCCCCATTATAGTTTTACTTCACTCCCCACGTTGCGTGTTTGCGTGCGTCATCTAATTCGTATCAGTGACTTTCTAACACTCATACACTTAATATGACTGCCGTTGTATTACAAAGTTATTTCCAACACACTGCATAAGTTTATTAATAACTAGTGAATGGTTAAAATAGACTAGTTTACCGTTTTTTTTTATTAAATATTTTCCATAAAACTCAATCTATATAATTGTACCTACTTGCAAATTACTTATTACTTAAATCCTGTCCATTAAAATAGTCCTCCTAATATGCATATTATAACAATTAAAAAGTGTAATTAAAAATTAAATTTTGAATAACGATATTTAAATTGCAATTAAATAAGTAGTTTGTAAAAAATTTTAATGAATGGACACATTAAAGTTTTATGTAAATATTGATAAGTAATCGAATTATTAACCATGAAATATAATAATTATAATAATTATAATAATCAAATAATTATAGAAATTTCAATTCCCAAAATATTTTAATGTTCATTATCCACTAACAGTTATAAATAATTATGAAGTATTACTTTATTTATGTTTGAGGCAAAAAGGACTACGGTTAGAGTTGGCAAATGTACAAACGAGGACCGGGACAGGAAAATGTAGGTATTAAAAGGCGTTTTTATAATAAAAACGATTTTTGCCATGTGTGGCGCATGGACGTTTTCCCTCTAAAGGTTTCGTACAACAGAATCTAACACAATCTTTCACTGGACATTTAGGAAGCTCTTAATGAAATTGTAGAGAAAAAATATTCTAGATCCAAGAACACCCTAACATTAGAGATATGAATAACGAGAATGTCAAATCAGATTAAACAACAAGTCTCTCTCTCTCTCTCTCTTTCTTTCTCTCTCTTATATCAAGCCAAAACTTTTCAGCCATGGTCTATCTGAACTTTTCCGCAGAGTCAACTACCCACAAAAGGTGCACCGCTAAGTTTGGATTCGAGCACTGCTGAGTTTATGTTTTTCCATCAATGGGCTTGAGGTTTGCCTGAACCGAGTATTCCAGTTTTTATTCACGAGTATTATTATTATTATTATTATTATTATTATTATTATTATTATTATTATTATTATTAAAACAAAAGGAGCTAGATTCTTTGTTGATTTGCGGTTTAAATATTCCGTTTGGTTATTCGGCCATGGTTTGCTTTGACAATGGAAATATTGGCGTATGGAATATCTGTCAGGCAATATTATCGGTATTAATGGTCTTCTTTTTTCTTAAGAACCGTAGGCTTTTTTCAAGTGAGTTTTCCCTGCATGACATCTCAATTGCTGTTGAAGTGATCGATTATTTTTTTATGTGTTTACCTCTTATATATTTTTAGCTTTTAATTTTTGTCAGATTTATTTTATCTTTACTGCCAATAAAAAACACCTAGAATCAATATCAAACGTACATCAGTTAACAATGACCATGTAAAAAAAATGGAATGGAAATTTTTCAAATGCTTTGGCAATAACTCGGATAACTTATTTCATCGTGACGGGTATCATTCGTATAAACAACGACAAATTAAAGTAATTATACTAATAATGATAATCATCATCATCATATTCTCATTATTTCTAAGGGTAATAAATATAATATCTTACGGATCTCCATTTCACCTTTAGGGAAATGAGTTCCTTTCACGCAACAGACGAAGGAGAGCTGAATGGGAGATCAAAACATCAGAGTATATAGTATATTAGGATGGCTTAGGCAAGTAAGGGAACGGGGAAATATGTTTAACCAAGAAAGGAGTATTAGATTTATGGTAAAAGATGAGAGCTAGGCTAAGGGAGTGATAGAAGGAGAGCTTGTCAGAGAGTTAAGCTAAGAGAGGAACTGTTTGTAGGAAAGTAAATGACAAATCTGTCTAGAGGCTCGGTGTAACCGCCATTATCCACCAAATATCTGAGAAGGTTTATCAGACATGAGATTTAGCAATGACCGATGAAGATAGAAAGTACCCATGAATAAAAATGAAAAAATTAATAATGTAATTTTTAAAGACATTCGTTAGAAACGTAAAATCGTAAAAGACCAAATATTCAGAAAACTAATAATAAAAGAAAAAAAATATCGTAATTCCCAACCATAGCAGGCGAAAGAGACTAGAGCCCAGGAAATGGGAATTGTCCAGAAATTGCGGCAATTCTGACCTGAATGGTTGGACCATAAAGACATAAATATATTCCTGGCGTCGCGAAATCGACCTTACGGTTCTGCAATTCTCGATGGCACAAAACGGTCGGTCTGCAGTGAATTCATGCCAAGAATTTGTCCATTTAATAGAGACGGGATGTAGGGGGTCTTCACTCTAGATATATATATATATATATATATATATACTATATATATATATATATATATATATATACATACATATACACTTACAGATACACACACACACATATATATATTATATATATATATGAATATATATATATATTATA
>NC_087207.1:10891215-10906215 GCF_015104395.2 Macrobrachium nipponense
AGCTCCGTTTCAGGGAATCCTTTTTCACCCCCCGCCCCCACAAATACAAAGAAGGCGGGTAGGTTGGATGAAACCCCATCACAAACCATCTTAGGGGTCCCCACCATAACCCTGCCAAGTTTCATGACCATCTGACCAGCCGTTTGGCCGTGATTGAATGACAGACAGACAGACAGACAATTAAGCCCATTATAGTATGATTATTTATATTATTTTTATATTATATTTATTATTATTATTATTATTATTATTATTATTATTATTATTATTATTATTATTACATCTATTGCTGTTATAACACGAATATAATAACACTTTATTATCCTTTTACACATTTAATTATGGTTTAAGTGCTGGTTATGAATAAAATATACACAAATGTGAGGGGTTAGGCGTACATTTTGAATGCTAGTGCAGAAGCGCACCCCGCAATTTTTTTTTAATTTCCACCAAAATTTATAAAGGGTAGGGCTTTCATATGAAACTTAGTTTAAATCAATATCTTTCTCAGAAGCAGAGTAATGAATGCTAGACTTTGAGGGAAATTTACTCATTTTTTAAAAATTGGCGTTTACCACCTTGTGGTTCTGAGGCCCACAATAATCGTAACAGTCTTTGTCTGATGCATTAATGTCAAAATTGCAAATGTTTCACTTACTGGATTAAAGATTTAAAGACGAGAGTTTTAACTTTTAAGAATGAAGACAAAGACTTCTACATGAGTAATATCAACGAAGATATAAAATAAACATCTTTCATTATTCAGAGCGCCACCGTCTAAAAGAAGCCTTAGACCGCTCTTACTGTCCGTTTGATGTGTACACGGACAAATGTACAATGATGGAATTTTTTTTTGTAGTCGAGATCAAACAAGCGTCCATAGGCAATTTGCCATGTGTTATATAATTATCTATTACGTATTATCTTGGTAAAATGAAAACAAAAAGTAAGAGATATTTGTTTTAAAACATTTGTTTATATAAAGGACTGCGAGTTTTAGCTGCAACAGTTAACTGGCTATAATTTCCTACAACTGTCTTTGTCCTTAGGAATGTTTTCAGCATTAAAAAATTTATTTTGTTTCCAGATAATGGTAGGTCGATTTATCAATTTAAATAATGAGAAAATGCATATCCTGCCATTCACTGGAAGTCCCCTTGTGTCGTCAAAATTTATAAACCTTAATGCCATGTCAGTGTTCAGTAATAATAGTCTACTTCCTCTCTCTCTCTCTCTCTCTCTCTCTCTCTCTCTCTCTCTGCACGACCAATTATATCTTCTTTTTTTTTTCAAAGTATAAATTTTGCTACATACTAATCTTTCAAAGTCTAAATACCGTCGTTGTGTAAACCCAATATTTTTTATCCAATTTAGAATAACGTGTTTTTTGAGCCTCAGGACACGATATAGGAAAACCGCCAAAATACACCGCTGCTGTAAAATGAAATCTCCAAAAAGTGTTTCAGTAATGAACTGAAGGCCGAATGGAGTAGTTTTTTGCATGGTGTTGGCATTTCAAAGTTACGTGAATAAACTGGTGGTTTTCCACATACCCATATATATAATATATGTGTGTGTGTGTGTGTGTGTGTGTGTATATATATATAATATATATATATATATATATATATATATATATATATATATATGATATAGAGAGAGAGAGAGAGAGAGAGGAGAGAGAGAGAGAGAGAGAGAGAAAATTTGTTTGCATAACCACTTATATATCTTGTATCACATTCTGTCAGAAGAACGATCATCATTTACACCAAAAATCATTAGCCATCAAATAACTAAGTGCTAAAGGGAAATTTGCATGTGTACGCAGCCAGGATATTAGATATTCCATTGATTTTCTGCATTCATTTTCGAGCTATTTACCACGACTTTCCGATATCCAGGGACATTTTTATAAATAACGATTTTGCACAATGGAATATAAATATTTACCCGCTAGAGTTTTCAATCGATCAAAGCAACCCAGTGACCATTTTGTCAACAGAACATCACATAGAGGCTACAAATCACCCGTAAGAGCTCTATATTCGTTTAAAGAAATCGGCAACGGAAAACATCTTTTCAACCCTTGTCCAGAGCTTTCAAACGCAAGGACAAATAAACACTATTTACTAGGAAAATATACAAAGTTTATTTAAATGAAGGTTAAGTTCAGAGTAAACATATTAATTCAAACTAGAGCGGGTTTATTCGCTTGTATGAAGAGCCACTTGAACAACAGGAGAGAATGGTGGTCTCTCAGCGGTGATTTTACGTTGTAAATGAGTTCAGGAAGGAAATCGAATACAGATTACCTTCTCATTGGTAGAATGAGAGAAGGGTTTAGGAGAGAGACAGAGAGCAACGGAGTTACTAAGCCATAAATATATCAGAGTATTATGAATTTATCTTCGTTTGCCATTATCAGAACTGTTCAGGTACACACACATACACCCACCATTATATATATATATATATATATATATATATATATATATATATATATATATATATATATATATATATATGGTGTGTATGTGTGTATATATATTAATGGAACCTTGAATCGTACGAAAACAGAAACAAAAATTCCCATAGGGAATAAAGTAAATCCAATTAATCCGTTCCAGATCCACAAAATATTAACCAAGATTACATTTTATACAGAATAAATATAGTTCTGCATACATAATACAACGAGAAATAAATATAAACGACATGAAATGGATATGTGTACTTTTAACGGCACTTTTACCATTATTGAAGTTTCTTGTTTTGAGAACTTAAAAGTTTTTGTATTCTTGCATTCGTGTGTGTGTGTGTGTGTATGAAGAAAGGATCACTGATTACGTGTTAAACCAAGACTGCAAGAAAGGACATCTCTTCAGCTTTCAAGCCACAAAGTCCGATAGCCATTAATTGCCCTGTCAGCGCTGACGGGCGTGTCAATTACTTGTCTGGAGTCTGGACGCCACTGATACGGGCGAACACAGAGAGACTCATGATACTCTGATATATTCAGAATTCATGTAACTCTCTCTCTCTCTCTCTCTCTCTCTCTCTCTCTCTCTCTCTCTCTCTGTATGAAACTTTAGAGATCAGTCTTATTTGAAACGTTAGTACTGCACGTCAGAGCTTGTTGAACGTCTGTTTACACTTAAATAATAAAATTAACTCTCTTCCTTAGATCGAGTCGAGGTGCCTAAGATCATGTTTTCCGTATTTTGTTCGATTTTATTTGTGAAAAGTTCATTATGTACAGAATAGGAACTTTTTATTAATTATAATTAGTATGGATAGCGAGTTGATAATAAAATGGTAATAATAGCTTTCCAAATATCATTAACGACATTGACATCCACGGAAGACACCCAAGGAATAGTTGCCTGTTACTCCTCCCATTTTTGTTTTTGTCCTTTCGAAATAGGTGCTGCAGTACCTTCTGAAGTCTGAAGGGGTTTAACGAAAATCGATCCGAAGGACCTTTTCCTCAGCCATGCAATTAAGATCTCGGTCATCCAGCAGGCAAGAGGCCTCTTCCCTGCCGGAGGATATTAAAGAGCCGGGTTAATTCAATATCCTCCTTGGGTAAAGAACTCTTGTTACTCTGGTCGCCAGAGGCTTTAATCAAGCAGGGCCTTGTAGCCCCCCTTTCCCCCTCCCCCACCCCGGCCCCTTCAGGCAGGTATTTAATAAAAACGCCTGGGCGAAACAATGAGGCTGCGGCTGATTGTACAGTTTGGTTCTGGAATGACTTCAGCCTTAGTGTGACCTTCCAGGCCACCTCTCCGGACTCTCGTGCCCCGTAGGGAGGCATTACCGTCAGTGCAACCTCAAGGGTACGTTGTAGACATTACTAAAGTTTTTTTGCAATGTCCCTTCGTCCCCCAGTCTGCTACCCCTTTCATGCACCCATTCATATCTTTCTTCCGTCTTGCTATCCATCCTCTCGTACCAGTTTATTTCATGTTGCAACTAGAAGGTTTTCATCCTGTTACACCTTCAAACCTAACCTACTTTCAATTTTCCTTCCAGCGCTGATGACCTCATAGGTCCCAGCGCCTGGCCCTTGGCCTAAACTCTATATTCCATTCCATTCCATTGCAGACTTGTGTAAGTTCGTTCGATCTACTTCTAAAGCTTTAGAAGTATATTTCATGCTGATTTCTACTGTCTCGTTGAACCCTTCTCTCTTCACAGGACGATCTGTCGCAAACTGTACTCGTGTAAAGTTGTTAGGGATCGTTATAGTAGATCACATCAACCATGCATCTGATGTTTAGACCATTCCCCTACGACGCTCCTGATTGGCTGTTGATGCCAAATCACAGGGCTGGAAAACTCTCAGTCTCTCGAGAGAGTTTGCATAGGCATGAGTATATGTTTCGCCTCTCCGGAGGGATACGTCTTTTAACAGTACCTCTCAGGAGAGGTGAGACATACTACGCTCCTGATTGGCTGTTGGTAAGCCAATCACAGGGCTGTAAACTCTGTCTCTCGAGAGAGTTCACATAGGCATGATGTATGTTCCACCCCTCCTGAGGGATACTTTTAAAGACGTATCCTTCATGAGAGGTGGAACATATATCCTGCCTATGTGAACTCTCTGCGAGAAACTGAAGAGTTCCAGCCCTGTGATTTGGCTTATCAACAGCCAATCATTGGAGCATCGTAAGGGCCTAGACATCAGATGCACGGTTAATATGAAACTACTATAGATCCATCTTTCTTTTTAAGTAAATATTTTGATGAATGACTAAAGAACAACAAAACAGTGAATGAATGAATAACGAAAAGCGACGGTGAAGGAATGCAGAAAATGGCAGAATTCCCAGGAGGAAAACGAGTCTTCTCATCCAGTGAGATCTGGCGTCGCAGTCTCTGCCTGGAGCTTCAAAAGACTCGATGCCACAAAACTCCCGACTTCTCAATTTATAGTCGAGAGAGAGAAGGAAAACTTTGGGAGTTTCCAGCTCTTCGGTTTAATGGACGAAAGACAAAAAGAAATTTAACCATAAGTTAAAGCATAAATAATAGCCGAGTAAACAAGACGACCAAAGAAAGAGAAAACACAGTCGCAAACTAACAGCCAACTGTAGTTATTACTGAAAGTTCTTTGCAGCGTTCCTTAGGGCCCTAGCTGCAACCCTTTCGTTCCTTTTTATCTGTACCGCCTTTCATATTCTCTTTCTTCCATCTTACATTCCACCTTCTCCTAATAAATCGTTTCATAGTGCAACTGCTTTGAGGTTTTCCTCCTGTTGCATCTTTCAGACCTTTTCCTGTCAATTTCCGTTTTAGCGGTGAATGACCTCGAGGTCCCAGTTGCTGGCCTTTTGCCTAAATTCAATATTCAATTTAATTTAACATTAATAGCGCCTCTTGAATGTGTAGGTGCCTCGAAGCTTATATCATTCGTTATTTTTGAATAGTAATAACTGGCGTTACAGGATGCAAGGTTAACGATGTCCATTCTGATGGTCTGGTATAGTAAATGTTCCTATTACTTACGGTTGGATCCTACAAAACATATTTGCTAAAATATATATAAAAAAAATAAAATATATCCAATAATTGTTTCACATCAGTACAGTAGATATAAATTGAGTTAATTAATTTTGCCTTAGATGATTATAGATGCTAAAAATAAAGCCCGCAATATTATGTATGTCCATTGCTATATGAGCAAGCTCTTGCCCAACTTGATTCGTCAGCCTCTTCAGCCTGAATTCAGCCTGATTCAGGCTGATGAGGCCAACTGATCAATTTGGCGACAACTTCCTTTATATATAGCAATATACATAGTACATAACTACTGCGGGCTTTATTTTTCCATTTGAATTCACGAGAAAGTGATGATTTCAAACTAATGATAATAGATGTTACAAACTCTGTCTAAATATTTTCTTCTGCTCAACCAGGAATCCTAAGGACCTCACCTAGACCCAGACCGGAAGGAGTGGAAGTTAAAGGGAAAGCTTGTCTTAAGGTCTCCGATTCGAGGGAAATGAGAAATATAAAAGGCAAAAACAGGTAAAAGAGTGTTAATGACTATATATTAGCGCCTCAGCGGCGTGGTCGGTATGGTGTTGGCATGCCACCTCGGTGACCGCGAGTTCGATTCTCGGGCATTCTAATGAGGGGTTTAGAGATGTGTATTTCTGGGATAGAAGTTTCACTCTCAACGTGGTTCGGAAGTCAGTGAAGCCGTTGGTCCCGTAGCTGAATAACCACAGGTTCCATGCAACGTAAAAACACGTACAAACAAACAATGACGATTTATGTGGTACTCGAAAACGGTAAGAAGAGAATCTCCGAGTAATATATTTCTGCGATTGGTTTTTTCGAGGCTTTAGACAGCAGTACATGTACATACATACACACATATATACAAACATACGCACATCATGTGTTTTAATTTACCTGTACTCACCTGTAATTTTCATTTGTTTGAATTATACTTCTCAATCATTCATTTTTATTTTGTTCCTTTTTCATACACATGAGCGCTGTATTCCGATGAAGCTTCAGTCGTAATTGCTATAATAATAATAATAATAATAATAACAATAATATAATAATAATAATAATAATAAGATCCAAGTGGATCCTGGTTTGTACACCCCGGGTGGGAGCGGGGTGGGGTAGTAGGGGAGGGGTGATATGACACATCCACCCTCCCCTCTGTTAATATGAACATGTCGAAATAGTTCGAGGTCTTCCCTAAAGGGGAGATGCTTGTGTTACTATACCTCGTAGTCTGGGGAATCGAAGGTAATCGTTGTTATAAAAAAATACATTTTCTAAAAAGGTCTTTCACTCTTTCGTTGGTAAGAATATGAATTTGTATGCGTTTTCATTCAAAAGTTTGCTTCCAGTGATTTTTATCGATTGCAGAAGAAGATTGAAAAAACGTTCTTCAATTGTTTAATTAAAAGTCGTTCTAATTGCACTCATTATGAATGGGCGATTTTTTTTATAATATTCTTGGTATAATTAAACATTCGTACTATAGATATATGTCTAAATTCTCTCAGTATATATATATATATATATATATATATATAAGTATATATATATATATATATATATATAATATTATATATATATATAACATATGTATATAGTCTCAGTAATTGGGCGGCTACTTGGAAATCTTAGATTGATGATAAATAATAATGCCAAGACCAGGAAGAACATTCTTTATTATACAAGCTTTCGAGGTTTAAAACCTCATCTTCAGGCTAAAAAAAAATGACAAGGATGAGAAATCTCTAAATTTAACATTAAAATGAATTGTCTTATTAAAAGCTTCAGTAAAAACATAAAAAAACGAACATCGCATACAAACTAAAAATTAAAAATTACGAAAAAACTAAAACAAAACACAATATATACAAAAACAGAAATAAAAATAATATGAAAGGTAAACAAACTACCACACTCAGAAATAAAATGGCTAACGACCCACTTGTGCATATCACTTAATATTAACTTCAACAGTAAATTAACGAGTGCGTAATTTGGATGACATACAAATTTGGTAGGAGGTACCTAAGGAAGAGGGAAGCCCTAGTAACCCAACGTAATAATAATAAAAAAATAGAAAAATAAATCAGTGAATGCGGGAACAGCTCCTTCAAGTGATTATATGAAAATTCCTTCCCCAATCCCCTCTGAGGTTTGTTCGCTCTTTTGTATAACCTTCTTAGGAGGTCCATTAATGAAACGACCCTCCAACGTGGTCTCTCGCCCGTCTCTCTCATTAGCCTTACTTCGTTGTATCGTGTCCCGCTGGGATTCGAACCAATGTTGTCTTATTATGAGCCTTAGTGAGATTGTTGGATTTCCCATTATTACGCTGCGTTCATTAAGTGATGCTGGTTACGCTACCTTGCGTTGAAGACAAGATACAAAAAGTGTTGTTAGAATAAATATTCTTAGGGTAAACTTTACCTTTTGGAAAAAAAGGGGGTGGTTGAATTCGTTGAGAAATACAGAGGAGAATAGAGAATTACGCATCCTGGAAGTGGATGGTACAAAAGGCTGGCAAAATTAATTGACCCTCTGGTTCCCTACTACTACACGCAACTAATTAACGTTAATTTGATTTCTCGTTTCGTTTCTGCTGTTCTTTATATCGTAATGTCTCCCATCCCTTATTCGTGGAAACGGTTGGCAACTATTCAATCTATTCTTTATTATTCCTAATAACAGCAAGTGACTAATAAAAAATAATAAAAAAATAACAGTAAGGGACCATGTGCAGTGCCGTCAGTGCACCTCATTCGATGCACTGAAGGCTTTACTTAACGTTCTTTGCAGTGTCTTTGCAGTGCAACTACTTTCATTCCTCTTACTGTACCTCCGTTCATATTCTCTTTCTTCCATCTTATTGTCCACCTAACAATTGTTTCATAGCGTAACTGCTTTGAGGTTTTCCTCCTGTAACACCTTTCAAACCTTTTACTGTCAACTTCCGTTTCAGCGCTGAATGACCTTAGTTGCCCCAGTGCTTGGCATAATGCCAAAAATCTATACAAATAAAAAACCCAGTTTCTGTCTTAAACAAACACTATATTTTCAAAAGGTGTTGTTTCCTAAAGAGGAAAATTTCATTCGAGGAAATAAAACATTCGTGCCTGCAATATGACGTAATATTTTTTTTTTAAGATAAATGATCTGATTTAAATCAATATTTCTAAAAAATCGTACTAGTCTTCAAACATATTCCACCAAACTGCCATGTGCTTGTGTTGGAGACGGGGTAACGCCTGCTGCTTTTCCTACCTCTAGACCGATAAACAGGTGATAATCCTTATCCATAATTTATTCCCTCCTCTAAACTAATTTCCATTTGTATTAGACTTTTTCTAGTCTTTGTTATAATCATATTGTTAAAAACAGGATACCTATTGTTAATGAAAGCAAGCGTCAGGAGAAATCAGAAAGAGAGGAAGAACCTCTCTCTCTCTCGCACACTATATATTGTATTAGGCCTAGACCTGTGAGCTGTGGTTGCATGCTACTACTACCAGTCTAAGATGTGTGAGGCAAAATAACATAAAAATATTGAAATAATTTAAATTTCTCTGTTAATATTTCTTCCAACACATGGGTACAACTTCCTTGTGAATATCCGCTAGCAATATATAAATCAATGAGATTATAGTTCGCGTCATGTCCCTATAGTTTACACTTCATAGTTTATTATCAGTCAATATCTTGTCAATGTGTTTACTCAAACGAAGGCTCAAGAGAACTGATTAATTATTTAAGATCTGCTAACGAGTTTTCACCTTTAAGCACCTAAGCATTTTTGCAAAGATGCGGGAAAGTTACATGGTCTAAAACCTGTATCGTCTTTCTCCTCAACCATCATGCGTTAAGGCTGCCATACACTCAACGATTGTGATATATATATATATATATATATATATATATATATATATATATATATCTATATATATATATATATATGCACACACACACCACACACACATATATATAATATATATATATATATATATATATATATATATATATGCACACACACATATATATATATATATATATATATATATATATATATATATATATTTTATATATATATATATATATATCTATATATATATATATATATATATAATACATATATATATATATATTTTATATATATATATATATCTATATATATATATATATGAAATATATATATATATATATATATATATATATATATATATATATATATATGTATATATATATATACTATATATATATCTATATGTATATATATATATATATATATATATATATATATATATAGTATATATATATATATATATATATATATTACCGTCATAGTACATTTCAGTGATTCGATATAGCATATAATCGAGCTACAATGTCCTTTATATCTAATTCGCTCTACCTCGGGAAATTAATATATTTTCATATATGCTTTACCGAGGGGAATTCTTTCTCGATATAGACTATGCTGGACTAGGTTTTTTGTTTTTTTTTTTTCGCGCCCCTGGTCCAGACAAAGTCTATTATCGGGAAAAAAAATCCCCTTCGGTTTAAGCATCTGATTTGAATATATTTATTCCGAGGGTAGACGCGAATTAGATATTAAAGGATATTTGTACTCGATATATGTATATGATCACTGAAATGTGATAATGATTATATATATATATCTATATATATATATATATATATATATATATATATAGATATATATATAATGTATATATATATATCTATATATATATAAATATATATATTTTGGTGTGTGTATATATATATATAAATATAATATATACATATGTATTTATATATATATTTGTATATATATTTTTATATATCTATATATAAGCACCTACGCATTTTTTGCAAAGATGCGTAAAGTTTAACATGGGTCCTAAAACTGTATCGTCTTTTCTCCTCACCATTCATGCGTTGGAGGGCTGTTCTATCATACGTCAACGATTGTGATATATGATATATGACCTATATATATATATATATATAGTATATATATATATTATCTATATATATAGTCTATATATATATATATATGGATATATATGGCACACACACACACACCATATATATATATATATATGTATATATATCTATATATATATATATATATATATATAAATCGGGAAATTATATATATATGCATGGCACACACAATATATATAATATATATATATATATCATATATATAATATATTATATATATAGTTTTATATATATATATATATATATACTATCTATATATATATACTACATATATATCTATTATATATATTATATCTATATATATAGATATGCTGATATATATATATATATATATATATATATGTATATATATATATATATATATAGATATATATATGTATATATATATATATATATATATATATATATTTTATATATATATAAGTCATATCACATTTCAGTGATTCATATACATATATCGAGCTACAATGTCCGTTTATATCTAATTCGCTCTACCTCGGAATGTATATTTTCATATATGCTTAACCGAAGGGGAATTCTTTTCTCGATAATGACTTGCCTGGACTAGTTTCGCGCCCTGGTCCAGACAAGTCTATATCGGGACCGATCCCCTTCGGTAAGCATATATGAAAATATACTGATTCCGAGGTAGAGCGATTGATATTAAAGGATTGTAAGCTCGATCATATGTATGCCATGAATCACTGAAATGTGATATGACTTATATATATATATATATATATATATATATATATATATATAATATATCTATATATAACTATATATATATATATGTATATATATATATATATATATATATATATCTATATCATATATATATATATATATACATATATGATGTGTGTGTAGTATTATATATATCTATATGATATATAATATGTATATATATGTCATATATTATTTATGATATATCATATATGAGTCTATCTTTATATATCCTCTATCAATATATATTTTATATATGCTATATAATAGATACTAGTGTCCATCTATATCTAAGTATCTAAATATATGAATCCGTATATTATAGGACTTGACTCATATAGAATCATATATATATAGTATATCTATCTATATCTATATATATATATATATATATATATATATATATATATAATATATATGATATATATATATATATATATGATACTCAGGCCTACAGACTTAATGAGTCTAGATTGGTTGTAGTGCTAGGTTATTATAAAGACATAGGCTAGGTAAAGTAAATTTTGTTTTGCTATGGAACTACCAGTTTCACGCGAACTATACTTAGGCCTACTGATTTAATGAATCATTCTAAATGCTAATGACTACTACTTTTGTGGCCCAAGAGTACTCACGTAGTTTTTCTAGTAGTGTTCGGTAATCATCGTTTTTTCTTCGTGTGTCACAACATTCTTCGGTTCTTACTTTCCTAAGACGAGGAAGATCTTGATTAAGTGGATGAAATCTGCCCAAAATTCTCGATCGGCGTATGTTGTCATCCCTGAGATGTTAATGCAGCAAGGGTTGCTAACTTGCTAACCAACTGAGCCTCAGTAACTTAGGATATGAATCATAATTATCATATGATGTATCCTACGATGTAGACTGGCATAAAAAGACCATAAACAGACGGGAGTGGAAGGACGTCTGAGGCCATAGTGGACCAACAACGGTTGGTGATGATGATATCCACGATGAGTCCATACACATGGCGCAACGATCTTCAAAAATCAAGTGTAAAATCGGGAGCCCTGAACCTAGCAATATCAGGTTCTTTTATTAGGCTTTGGTCAGGTTGCCAGCGACATCGTCCTATCACGAGACTCCGCCTACTTCCTACTCTATCCACACAGCGATTTACTTGGATACCGATATCGTATGCGATAATCGTTGCGTGTATGGCGGCCCTTACAATTCAGTTTTGATTTTTTTTTTTTACCGTTAATCGCTCTTGTAACTTCATTCCTTCTTATGCCATTCTGAAATGTAACCCTTTTGTTTTTGTTATGGAAACAAACATGACTACATAGTATGCATGCATAATCAGAAATTCGGTTGACTTCATTCCTCCTTTCTCTCTCTCTCTCTCTCTCTCTCTCTCTCTCTCTCTCTCTCTCTCTCTCTCTCTCATTTTAGCTTACTACTGATGCACGGCACATGCCGACGACATTTTCTTGCAAGTAGGCTATATCTAAGTGATTAAAATCAACTGTTTATATAAGATGCAGTGTTCGCTAAAACATCGCTTGCTACCATAGAAGAAAACAACACAATGACTATTTAAGGGATTTATCTAGTCTCTCTCTCTCTCTCTCTCTCTCCTCTCATTCTCTCTCTCTCTCTCTCTCTCTCTGTGTGTGTGTGTGTGTGTGTGTGTAAGTGTGTTTGTGTGTGTGTGAATAAAAACTTACTGTTCCCGCGGTGGCAGTAATCTGAGTTAAGCTGTCTTTATGGCAGCAAGATCTCATTCTCTGTCAGCTCGTAATGTGTTTCTTAGGAACTGCCTGCCTTAAGGAATCGCCAGTGGCTTGGGATTTCCATGAATTGTTCCAATGCAGAGAACTGCCTGGTCAAGGGGAGGAAGAGATAACCCCCCAACCCCCACCCCCAAGTGGTTGTGTATGCGCCTTCCACTCTCAGGATCTTGTACAGTGACTGTGGTATCGTTATGCGATTTAAGAAACTTGTTGAGGATAATTATGATGAGAGTAAGTTGCAGACTAAAAATTTAATGCTTTATGCTACTGTACTTAGATCTCTCTCTCTCTCTCTCTCTCTCTCTCTCTCTCTCTCTCTCTCTCTCTCTCTCTCTCTCTCTCGGCATTTCTGAAATCCTGTCCAGAATTATACATTTCTCTCCATACCTCAATTTTACCTGAATACGACGTTGCTTCCACATTTGGCAGAAAGTGTGAAGCAATAAGAGACATGGAAGGTTTGTGTTTATATGTTTCGTACTGTCTCCCCAACCAACTTGTGATGGTCAGCGAGAGGGATTTATTATTATTAACTGAGAAGCTCTTTCAGTATGAGTTTTCTCCCGGTAGTGGGCCTGTGCCTTCAGTGCACCTCACGCGACGCACTGTAGACATTACTCAAGTCCGTTCGGCCCATTGCTGCAACCCCCTTTCATTCCTTTTACTGTACCTCCATTCATATTATATGTCTCGCCTAACGATTACATCATAGTGCAACAGCGAGATTTTCCTCCCGTAATACTTTTCAAACCTACACACACACACACACACATACACACACGTCACACACACACACACACACAGACACACATACACACACACACACACAATGTCCAGCCCTGGTAACCCGAGTGAGAAACAGCGGCAATTTGCTCATACAAAGCATCCTAAGGAGTGAAGCAAGAAGAAGATCTAAATTGTGGGAAAGATGGGAAAATGAGGCCTTTGTCCCCTAAAGGACTTAATCTCTGTATTAGCAAGATGTCATCTGCAGATCTTGTCATTATATTTATTGCTGATATTTTATTTTTTTCATTATTTCTGTGATTACTATCAAGTTAAAGTTTTTTTTTTCTTATGCATTCAATTTATGTATTTAGCCCTCTGGACCTGACTACTGTACCACCTAAGGTCTCTAGTTGAAATTTAAGTTATATAATCTGTGCACTAACTGAGATGCACGGTTGATGTGAATCTGCTTTAGTAGCAAATGTTAATTTGAATATAAATTAGTTAAATCCGTTTTTAAAGTTATAGTAAATAACCCGTTTTCTGCAGTTTAGAACTGCAGTCATCTTGCGTCGATAAAAACAGTAGACCTCTTGTATTTATAAAAAAATTAAATCGTTTTTGCTAACACTTCTGGCAATGGCTGATACTCAAGTCAACGGAAGGTGTTGTGTAAACGTAAAAAGATTCTCTCTCTCTCTCTCTCTCTCTCGATCTCTCTCTCTCTCTCTCTCTCTCCTCTCTCTCTCTCTTCGTAGATATTACAAAGTGACTGAGAGTGCAGCCCTAAAATCTAAATTTGACTATATACGTCTCTCTCTCTCTCTCTTCTCTCTCTCTCTCTCTCGTCTTCTCTCTCTCTCTCTCTAAGTTATGCCAGAATATTCCTCTTAAATCGCACACTAGTTGAATCGCATTCTTTGTTCCCACAGGAGCCGTTCATTTGCAAGCGGGGGTCCACCGGAGTTGACCATTTCACCCAGAGTTCCTGCAGTTTCGTCCTTGATCCCTCTCCCTCAGAAGTCTGCAATGGAATGCAACATCGTCCCATCCAGTGAAAAGTTGGTCTTCCATTCAGTGCTACTTTCTGAGGTAAGGGAACTTGTCGCTGAGTTGAATTGAGTGAAATCTAAAATTTAGCCCAAAGGTCAAGGACTGGGGCTTTTGGGGGTCAGTCAGTGCTGAAATGGAACTCGACAGTAAAAGGTTTGAAAGGCGTAACAGGAGGAAAACCTCAAGGCAGTTGCACAGTGAATCA
>NC_087207.1:10908715-10921215 GCF_015104395.2 Macrobrachium nipponense
TATCCTATTAATGGGTTCCTTCATCCGAAAAATTAAGGCTTTTCTTTGGATCCCCATTCTTTTCGTTATTCACTTGGGAAAATTTCATCTTCGCTTTCTTTTTAGTCAGCTATTTGGTTTTTTCGTAAATTCTATATATAATATGATTTTCGATTTTGTGGTGAAGAACATTTCCTCTCCAGTAAGGCCAAGCCCATTTCACGAGAAGAAAGCATGTTGAACGACTAAAGGAACACCGGTGGGTACCCGGGTGGGGGGTGGGCGGCAGTGGGTTTCCTTTTTCTGGAAGAGACCGAAGCATTGATTAAACAGTGTTTTTTGAGTCCCCATGCCCGCTCAGTTAAACTGTCAGTTGACCTGACAGTTTTATGAAACTGCAGCCCACCTTTGTTTGTTGAAGGGACATAATGCAAACCGATGATTTGCATGTAACAAACAGCTCTTTAGTCAAATACGACTCGTTCAGGTTCAGTTCATGTGCATCTATCGTCAGAGAACACCGCACGATGTTTTGCTTGTTTTCTAAATACGTTTTTGCTTGTTTATATGTATCGAGTGACAGTTTCTGTAGATAAAATAGGTCTGTGGACCATGAGCTAGACCTTTTAAAATCTACATTATTCTTGCTTTATTAACACCCAGAATTTGTACTGCCGAACTCAGAAATATTTTTCTTCCTTCTGTTTTTTCTCCTGGCCTTTCCATGAACCGTCCTTCATAAACACCATCCCACTCTGCATTACGTATATTTGAGCCACACCTTTTAAAATTTACTACGTTATTTTTTGCTTCATTAACAGCAGAAGTCGTACTGCCGAACTCCGGAATTTTTTCTTACTTCAGTTTTCCTGACTTTTTCGTGAACTGTCCTTCATAAAGAAGAGCCCGGTCTAGACGCATTAGTATACTTGCAACTTTCTTATCCTCAGTTCTTTAGTATCACTGTGTCCCGGCGTTGAGAAAATGGCCGCAAGGTTGCCAGCTCTAAATGCATTTTAAATTCATCCCCAAGAACAAAGAACCAACTCTAAACTTTTTTCAGACACCGTTGCCAGACTTTGACCTGTCCTTCAGTAATGAGATGCTGTCATACTTTTCCTGGGTCAAATGAGGTTAGCCACAAGAGGTATTTTGGCAGGTTATCTCTAGAGGTCATTAATTACAGCGTCAAGGGAAGTAACTCCTGACGGGGAATAACGGCGTAACGATGTTGGCGAGACTGGGATGTTCTCGGGTATCCACACAGCCAGTGAAGAGTTTTTTCTTTCTTCCTTTTTTTTTTTTACTTATTTTATTTTACTGAAATAGTCCAAGGTAATAAGCTTCGAATCCATAAATTCTCGAGGCTAAAATAATTTCAGGTTTTAGTTTTCTTTAAAAGAAAACTATTGAGATGTCTTTGGTTGTCCATCCGCACTTTTCTGTCTGCTTGCTTAGATCTTAAAAAAAACCCACTAAGGCTAGAGGGCTTCAAATTGGTATGTTGATCGTCCACCCTGCCAGTCATCAAACATACCAAGTTTTATTTCCTTTAATGTAAAGTAGCATGCATCGTGCGTCTGGCTTTGAGTGCCAACGGACGACAAACCTTTACTTGACCGCATCTGGGGAGCACTGAGCACTGCACGGTCGTCATTGAGAGTTTCATACTGCAGTACATCCAGAGTTTCATACAGCATTATACGCTGTACAGAAAAGTCGATTGAGCCGAAGAAGCTTCGGCGCATTGTTTACTTGTTATTTCTGTCTCTGGAGAAATTTTTGTCTTAGGTTCAAGAAATCACCATAGAATATATTTGAATATACCTGAAATTATTCTTTTGCAAGTAAATTGATGGCGATACCTAGAAGAAAATAGTAAATTCTCCTCCATTAATAACCGTTGCCTGAGAAATTTGCATCGTAAGGAACGGTTTACTACCCAAAATTAACGGTCTTTTTGCCGTTGAAAGTTGATCCCAATGAAATATTTTATAATTAATAACAATATCAGCAGGTTATAATTGGTGGCCTACACTTCAATCAGTTGGGGGAGAATCCATATAAGCTAATTTAGTTTCCTTTTCAGACTGAGAGAGAGAGAGAGAGAGAGAGAGAGGGAGAGAGAGAGAGAGAGGGCAGGCATTGGGCCTAACCTTTCCAGTATTGTTAAAGGATAAGAAATACCTTACGGAGACATAACCTTATTTATGTATAATGATTGTATTTCTTTCTCCCCCCCCCCCCCCCACCCTCTCTCTCTCTCTCTCTCTCTCTCTCTCTTCCATTAACGACTACGCCCCATTTAGGGTTAATATAGCCTCAATGACTTTAAAAAATCCTCTCTCTCTCTCTCTCTCTCTCTCTCTCTCTCTCTCTCTCAATAAGTACTACTCCCCATTTGGGTTAATCAATCCTCAGTGACTTTGAAAGGGCGTTTCTCAGATGTTCGTTACAAGATCAACAGACAGACAGACGGATGAAAGTGAAGCGGCGGAGAACAGCAAATATTTTTTTTATGTTTTATGTTTTAGCGAATGTTCTCCATAGCCGTGTGCTTGAGGAGAGGCATGACTCAATATTTGCTCTGGGGGGGAATTTTAATTTCCTTTTAAATATCGTCTGCAAACAGAATTCCTGGAACTCTTGGCATTAGCGGCATTGAAGTTGACATTAAAGATTCTGGGCGATGGGTTCCATCACGTCAGTCAGAGAGGAATTCCAGTGATAGATCTTTTGCGAAAAGTGTGAAAAGGAGATACTCTGAAGTTCTCTGGGCGCTTTGGTTGGGTAGAATATTCCGGTATTTTGGTATTTGCGGTATAAATGGAATTACGCTTCGGTTGGCTAAAATATTCTGGTATTCAAAACTTTTGCGGTATACTAATAAATGGAATTACGCTTTGGTTAGCTAAGATATTCTGTATTCAGCTTGCGGATACTGGAATAAATGGAATTACGCTTTGGTTAGCCAAAATATTCTGGTATTCAGACATTTGTGGTATACTAATGAATGGAATTACGCTTGGGTTAGCTAAAATATTCTGGTATTCTGACATTTGCGGTATAGTAATAAATGGAATTATGCTTGGGTTAGCTAAAACATTCTGGTATTTGAACATTTGCGGTATAGTAATAAATGAAACTAAATATCTTTATTCTAATCCAATATATTCTGAAATATTTCAAGTCCTAATGTACATATGCTTGTTGCAAGAACTCAAAAGTTTAAAGGCAAAATCACGAAGGAAAGAGAAACGATAGTTTCTGCAAGGCCTTTCGATTTCTTGTTCTTTACTTAACAGGAGTCTACTAAGTAAAGGGCAAGAAGTGAAAAGGCCTTGCAAGACTCCATCTTTTCTCTTTTCTCCGTGGATTTTATATCTACTTATTTATATATCATGACAGTGATTGTATCAGTATATACAATGAAAACGAGTAAGATGACCACATGAGGTACAGGCTCGAGGAAATTATTACAAAAACTGGTATCATTCAAAACAATCACAAATCCCAACAACCTGATGAAACCAAAGTCTAAATCATAAATAATGCGCTCTGCAATTTCACCAAAGTGGAAGACATCAGCGCAAGATAGAAGATAATTATGAAAATTCATTATTCTATACCTGCGTAAGAGGAATCCTATGGCGCTGTAAATTATGGTGAAGAATAGAAATAGGCTCCTAAGAATGAAGGGAGATTAACAAATGAAAAAAAGGAAATTTGCAACATATTGGCAGAAAGATATAAGAGAGAATTTACTCCTAGAATTGATAATGAAGATAATGATACAGAAATAAAGGATGAAAATAATGAAAATTTATCAGACATAGATATTAATGAAGCTGATATTTTGCAGGGTATTAATGAAATTAAAATGGATCAGCAGCTGGGCCTGATGGTGTCCCTGCTCTTTTGTTAAAGAAAGTAGTTCATTCTATCGTAAAGCCCCTTGTAATATTATTATGGAAAAGTGTAGATACAGGCAAGATTTATGATGAGCATAAATTAGCATATATTACCCCTACTTTCAAAAGTGGAAGACTAGAGGCAAGTAATTATAGGCTTGTGAGTCTAACATCACATATCATGAAAGTGTATCAAAGGGTAATGAAGAAAAATATTATGGAACATTTATTAAAAAAATAATTTGTTTAATATAGGACAACATGGTTTTGTACCCGGAAAAAGTACACAAACCCAACTGTTAGTCCATCTTGAGAATATATATAAAATTATGATAAATGGAAAAGAAACAGATGTGGTTTATCTAGACTTTGCAAAAGCTTTTGACAAGGTAGACCATAATATATTAGCGAAGCAAACTAGAAAACATAATATAGTTGGACAAAGTAGGAAGATGGATAAACGAATTTTTACACAACAGAAACAGACTAGTTACTGCAAACGATGAGAAATCGGATGAAGCTAAGGTAATATCCGGTGTGTGCCACAAGGTACGGTGTTAGCTGCATTGCTGTTTGTTATTATGATTGCAGACATAGACACTAATGTTAATGGACTCGGTAGTGAGTAGTTTCGCCGTGGTGTTTCCCGATGACACAAGAATAAGTAGAGAAATGAGGTAATAGATGGCATTTAACTCTGATAATTTTGAATCAATAAATTATGAAGATAGAGAAGGAAAGCTATATGCATATAAGGGACCTAATAACGAGACAATCACTAATAAGGAAGCTGTTAAAGACCTTGGTGTGATGTTGAATAGGAACGTGTTATGCAATGATCAAATAGCAATTCTATTGGCAAAATGCAAAGCAAAAATGGGAATGTTGTTCCGGCACTTCAAAACAAGAAAAGCTGAACACATGATCATGCTTTATAAAACGTATGTTCGTAGTCCACTTGAATATTGCAATAGGATATGGTACCCACACTACCAAAAGGATATTGCACAAATAGAGAGTGTACAAAGGTCCTTTACAGCTAGAATAGAAGTTAAGGATTTTGACTACTGGGAAAGACTACAATTTTTATAATTATATAGTCTAGAAAGGAGAAGAGAACTCTACATGATAATTCAGGCATGGAAACAGATAGAAGGAATTGCCGAAAACATCATAGAGCTAAAAATATCAGAAAAAGCAAGCAAGGGTGAATTAATAGTGCCGAAAACTGTACCAGGAAAACTAAGGAAAGCACACAGGGGACATTAATATACTACGCCAGCATCGACAATGCAGCGCCTATTCAATGCGTTGCCAGCTCATCTGAGGAATATATCAGGAGTGACCGTAGATGTGTTTAAAGAATAAGCTCGACAAATACGTAAGCTGCATCCCAGACCATCCAAGGTTGGAAGATGCAAATTATACCGGAAGATGCATTAGCGATTCTCTGGTAGACTTTAGAGGTACCTCACACTGAGGGACAAGATGTAAGGTAAGGTAAGGTAAGGCCTCACTCTCTCTCTCCGCTGTAATTCCCATTTTTTAAATAGATGTTTAACACACTAATTATATTACTCTCTCTCTCTCTCTTTCTCTCTCTCTCTTCTCCACAGTAATCCCCATTCTTTAAACAGATGTTTATCACACTAATTATATTACTCTCTCTCTCTCTCTCTCTCTCTCTCTCTCTCCACTGTAATTCCCATTCTTTAAACAGGTGTTGATCACACTAACCATATTACTCTTTCTCTCTCTCTCTCTCTCTCTTATTAGGAAGCAAAAGTACCGTTCGTCACATTAACTAAAATGATTAAATCAACATAGCTAATCCATTTACGTGTAAATGGATCGTTTCTTTGCTATGGAAGGCAATAAAATTTGCTAAAAACTGTATAATTGCTCCCTAACTCATTGACTAAATCCAACTTCTTCACGGTCTTCATCCCACTAATGACGGACTTTAGTTGATTGAAAGCCACCTGTACACTGCTGCCTCTCGTTAGACGTGGCTCATACTATTATTATTATTGCAATAAGGTTAAGCTTCCTTGAGTCCGCACGATTCTGCAGGTTTAGTCCCCTGGAGCAAATACAGCCGCTGGACAAATCGTATCCCAGCGCTAGTTCCGGATCATGACAAACTTAAGCATTTAATGCTTCAATGACGAGGAAGTATTGTCCTCGATGAAGGTAATTAAGTTGGCCTAATCAGGTCTTGCCCATGTTGAGTCTCTGGCTTCTCATCCGCTGTTATCCTCTCCATTATCTGCAGTGGTCTCGATACATTAGAATGAATCATCTCGTTTACGCCAGAAGTTTTGTCACGTGTGATGGAATATTCAACTTTTAAAACGAAACCCAGAAAAAATACAGCGAGGTTTCTTTGGCGCAATCGAGTTTTCAGCCCGGTATGAAACTCTCGATGTGCTGCTGTGGCACGACATGGCAGCGCTCGGTTGCTCCCTAGATACGTTCACGTGAAGGTGCATCGGCGGCTGGCAGCACGATCCACGGCTAAACTTGACCTCAAATATAATAAAACCTATTGAGGCTAGAGGGGTGCACTTTGGTATGTTTGAGGATTGGAGGGTGGATGATTAACAAACCAATTTGCAACCCTCTAGCCTCTGTAGTTTTTAAGATCTGATGGCGGACAGTAAAAAATGCAGTCGGACAACCAAAGCCATCCCATTAGTTTTCTTTTACAGAAACTAAAAGGATTTCTTAGTTAATTGTCTAAGTTTCCTTCTGTTAGTGAATTTCCGTCAGGTTTTATTCATAAATCAATTGTATTTTAAGCGCAGCAAATGTTTAAACGAAATATTTTTTACCTACATTCAGTTTTCAATTTCGCATCAGTATTGGTTAATTGAGGCAGGAAATGTCGGCAAACTACAAAAACAAGCTCGAAGAAAAAAAAAAAAAAAAAAAAAAAAAAAAAAAAAGAATAAAAAAAAAAAAAAAAAAAAAAAAAAAAAAAAAAAAAAAAAAAAAAAAGAAGATGCATTCGTACCAGTGTTGAAAGCGATGCAAATCCGAGAGACCGAAGTGAAGCTCAGCTGCTTAGATACAGACCTTTAATGAAAAGTCTGCCACATTTACATTCGCGTATGCAGTGTGGGTTTCGTGCAAATGCCCAGTTCTGGAATGCCTCACCATTTTGAAGGCTGCGCTACTTATGACATTTTCGATTGCTATACTACTCAGTGGTTTGCATAGTTAGATTCTGTACTTTTAGTACGAAATTATGTAAATGGATATAACGATAGATTTTGGAATTAGGTCATGATTATAGGAAAAATATATACATAGATATATGTCCAATGTAACACGAGGGAACCCCTACTTGAGAATATCCATAAATCCACTGTAGAAAGGAAAGTGAATCAGGGACTTGGAACAAGTACTTTCGTAGTACATTCAACAGTTTCAAGTAGAATATACTACGAAAGTACTTGTTCTAAGTCCCTGTTTCACTCTCCTTTCTACCGTGGATTTAAGATAGATAGGTGTACATGTATATTATATATATACTAAACATTTGAATTACTTTCATAGAAGTTTGTCATCATTCTGGAATTTTCTGGAATATCATGTTGTTGCCCTTCGTCTCCATATTCTCGAAAGCAAACACGGGCACCACCGACATTGAATTTAATGCTTTCAGCTGGAGCTCATGAAGCCTGGCTGATTAAAGGAAACAGAATTATGCCGTCCCAGCATTACTGGATTCCATCAGGAGTCCTTTGAAGGAGCTGCGTCTGTTTCGAATCCTACTCTTAGCCAAAATGGAAATGTAGGATCCTGCGGATTTCTCATAATTTTTTTCACTCATATTATGGCTCAAAGCACAAACAAAACTTTTTTTTTAATCCTAAAGCAGTGACGTCATTTGTAACATCATAAACACGAGACCAGTGGCCATTAAGGTGGCTGACTCGAAGCCTTCAATTATACCCAAAACAGGTTTAACGATTCATGATATGATTCAAGACGCTGTCGTCATATTGTGACGATGAATTTTCATACCAAATGATGATAAGGAGAGTATGGAATCTGTGATATGTATTATAACAGTAATCAAGATTTTTGAGCTTCGTTTTCAAGCTTATGAATACCGAGAGAATAAAGAATCGAGGCATCTTCTAGATTGCCATAGGAAGTTTCCAGTCTAAATCCTAAGTATACCTCATATAAAATGGATTTATAATTTACATTATCGGCCCATTTTCTAAATATCAAGAATAGAATTAAAACAGTTAGCAAATTTCTCTATTTTCTTTGCGAACACGATTGTATTTTTTTTTTTTACATAAGGCTTCAGTGATTCATTGATATTTCTATCGATACATCAAAATTCAATATGTAAGCAAAGGGTTTTATCCGTTTAACGTTCGTCTCGAACCTCAGACCCCCCACCCTCAACCCCACCCCAAAAAAAATCCCGATTTGCAGTGACGAGTGTCAGTTTTGGTAAGAGTTTCATAAAGAATTATGTATTGCTGTTGCATTAGTCCTGCTAATTACGAGGCAAACAGACAAACAAACAAAACATAACGTCCTTCAACTTCCTTTGTGTGGTATTGATAACATCTGCTTGAAAAGTATAAATTTATTGAGTCTAAAAAATAATTGTCTACGATCATAAATACACCCACGGCAAATATGTAAACCAGGCTACCTGTCATAAAAACTACAAGTTTCTCAAATTCATGAAAGTGCAAAGCTTCGCAACTGGATGACATTCCCACGAGGATCCTCAGCTAAGAATAAAAGAAAACTTTGGCCCTCTTACATGAGACATTAGACGCCCATATTCTTTCCCAGATATACTGCAGGCAAATGGCCCAAACTGCAGGCGAAAATCTATTTGGTTTTCTCTCGTTTAGCCCTGCAAATGTAATCCTCCCGCAGGTTTTATACCTCAGTTTTATCGGCGGAGATCCTGCACGAAGTCGTCAAAGTCGAGACATGCAAGGACAATAAAGGCCAAGAGGCTTCGGTCATTCCTTGAGTGAGGACTGGCAATCAGGGAGCTGTAAATACGATTGCTCTCGTTTAGTACAAAGTTATTTATATAATGGTGAAGCAAATAAGAGTGACGGGATATTATACGTTATGGTGGAGTGATGTGGTAGTTGCGTTTGACAACGTCTTCGAGTTTGCTTGAGAGAGAGAGAGAGTGTCGTGGGGTTGTTTGTGGTTGTTTGTGATTCCGCCACAACGTAAAATCCATTCGCTTTTTGGTAGCCGAGAGCCTAGTATTTAGAAAAAAAAGTTTGATTAAGTTTGGAAATTCAGCATAGATCAGAGAATTCAGTGTATAGATATGAAGCCTACCCTTTTGTTGATATAAGTTCTATTCCTTGCATTATGCAGCTTCGTGAAGATTATATAAATATCAGTGACGTGAGATGGAAAGAATAGTTTTATCTCCTTAGAGGTTCATCTGATCTTACTCTTCATGATCAGAAGACTGAAGTGAGCGGCGATTTCACTTGGTAATAATCTTAATTTATATCTCTGGTGTCTTGGTGAGTTCGCTTTGTCTTTTACTCGTCCTTACCATCATCACCAAAATCCGATCCTTTTCGTTCAGAATTTTCATTACAATCAATGATTTAGCTTATTGGGTGTTAGCTATATTCCTTTCACTTTGTTCAAATTTGAGGGAGAGAGAGAGAGAAGAGAGAGAGAGAGAGAGAGACGAGAGAGAGAGAGCGATAGAGAGAGAGACCATGTTGATATCAGTCCTTCAGAATCTCAACGTAGCGACCATCTGTCAGTGCATATCTGTCCAATAAAGATAATTTTTTAAAAGATAAAAAAAACGGTGCTTTTCTTTGGATGAACGTCCATCATTTACAAAATGTGTTCACAATATTAAGGGTCTCCAGGGCTTGAATTAAAAAAAATCGTGAGCAAAACGCGTTTGTAAATTGGCATTTTCAAACACGCGTAATCATCACCCTTGCTAGATAATGGGATTTTCCACCACTTTGGAGTCTACATATTTTGCAAGTACGCTTTTCCGTGGGTAAAGTAGGATATATTTTAGAAGACTTTGGAGCAAAAAAAAAAAAAAAAAAAAAAAAAATTGCGACTTGGAGCTCTGGGGACCCTTAATGTTGTGAACGCCTCTGTTAATCATCATAATCAAATGACTGCCTACGATTTAGCGACATAAAAAAAAAATTTATAAAAAAAATAAAAAAAAATAAAAATTGAAAAAATAAATATCGCAAATTTAGAGATCTCACTGCTGAAGAATACTTATTCCAGCGAAGACGCGGATAATAAACGCGAAGGACGCGTCATTAGACGCCCTCGAAAGTTTCGTTTTCCAGGTGAGAACTCGATCCCCATAATGACCCGCAATGTTGGGACGTGAGGCGAAAATTGCAAACTTGTTTGCAGACGCGGAAGGAGGCTTTTCCAGGTGGGCTTCCATCACGCGGCTTTTCAATGATGTTTTCATTTTACAAGGAAAAATTCGCTTTCCGTCTTTTTCAGCTCATTTCTTCACATTTAGTTATTATTATTATTATTATTAGTTCCTTGTTGGACGAGTCGATTAGGTGCTCGACTACCGATCTCAGGGTCTGGCTTCGATTAATATTATTATTAGTTTCCTTGTTGGACAAGTCGGTTATGTGCTCGACTATCGATCTCAGGTCTGGGTTCGATTATTATTATTATTATATTATTATTATTATTATTATTACCTCCTTGTTGGACGAGTCGGTTACATGCTCGACTACCGATCTCAAGGTCTTGGTTCGATTATTATTATTATTATTATTATTATTATTATTTTATTATTAGTAGTAGTAGTAGTAGTAGTAGTAGTAGTAGTAGTAGTAGTAGTAGTAGTACTTTAAATTTCGTTTATATCTGTGCTTAAATGTAAAATTATAACAACAAAACAGGGAAAAGATTTCGTAAAAAATTCCAGACACTGAAGAACTCTGAAGCTAGATTGCAAGATAAAACCTTGAGAAACACTAAAGTCTTTTGTCCCCTTCTTCCCGAAGTCGAAATGGAACTGAAAGGACTTTATCGTGTTTTCCTAGAAGCTCCCGAAGGCTAAGAGGAAGAAAATCGTGCTTTCAAGGTCTTTTTACTTTCGAAGAAATTGGCCGAAGGCAATTCCCGCGCTGTTTTGTCTCTTGCCTATCTTCCGTCTAAAGGAAGCCATTGTTGATGAAATCGTGTCCAGGAAGATCTTACGTTTCGTTACGTTATTTTACGCCTTTCTGATTCCTTCCAAGTGCGAATGTCGCCTCCTTATTCGTTTTGATTGAAGGATAAGAGGCTTTACGTTAAGCGTGTCGCCCATAAGGGGTTAGTGCTGTCAGTGCACCTCAAGCTGCGCACTGTAGGCATTACTTAAAGTTCTTTGCAGCGTTCCTCCGACCCCCTATACTAGACTCACATCAACCGTGCATTTGTTGTCTAGGCCAGTCCCTTACGACGCTCCTAATTGCCTGTTGATAAGCCAATGTGAAACCTCTGGGTCTCTGTCTAGAGTTTACATGGATAGGATCTATGTGCCCCCTCTTCTGAGGGATACGTCTTTCAGGAGAGGTGGAACATACATCCTGCCTATGTGAACTCTCTCGAGAGACTGAGAGTTCCCAGCCCTGTGATTGGCTTATCAACAGCCAATTAGGAGCGTCGTAAGGGAATGGCCTAGACGTCAAATGCACGGTTGATGTGAATCTACTATAGTTGCAACCCCTTTCGTCCCTTTTACTGTACCTCCTATCATATTCACTTTTTTCCATCTTAGTTCCCACCCTCTCCTGACAACTTATTCATAGTGCAAATGCGTTCCTCTTCCTCCTGTTGCACCTTTCAACCCCTTTTTACTGTCAATTTCCTTTTCGGTGCTGAATGACCACATTGGTCCCAGTGCTTGGCCTTTGGCCTAAATTCTATATTTAATTCAGTTACGCGTGTCGTAGTGTTGTATTGAGGAATATGAAATGAAAAGTCGTTCATTATTCTGATATTTGAACTTTTTTTTGTCTGTCAACATTAATCTAATAACGCCTATGAACAACAGTCACTTTCCTTCAGTATAAGGATAGACTAAGACCATTTTTTTTTTACTCCAGCGTAAATCAGTTCCTCGTTGGACGAGTGGTTAACATGCTAGCCTACCGATAAGGTAGTCGCGAGTTCGAATACCCGTTCTGCCAACGTGGAATCAGATGAATCTATTTCTGGTGATTAAAAATTCATATCTCGATATAATGTGGTTCGGATCCCACAATAAGCTCTATGTCCCGTCGCTAGGTAACCAATTGGTTCCTAGCCACGTAAAAATATCTAATCCTTCGGTCCAGCCCTAGGAGAGCTGTTAATAATCAGTTCAGTGGTCTGGTTAAACTAAGATACACTTAAACTTTTGAGCGTAAATCTTGATATGCTGTTGAAAATAAACTTAAAATGAGTAGTCTCGTAAATATGTATTTAGCAGCATTTCAAGATTTACAGTCAGAAAAAGGGTCTTTTTCATTCAATCTAATTTCATTTAGACCCACAGCGTTAGTGTTGACTTTGCCATTAGCTGTACTACTCAGTTTCCAAAACTTCCATATC
>NC_087207.1:10923715-10936215 GCF_015104395.2 Macrobrachium nipponense
GGGATTTCGCAGTTTCGGCGAATACTTGAAAAAAAGACAAAAAATAAAAAGGGCTGGGCAAAAGGAGTCTGACATAAAGAATCAGGAGGATTGCTCCCACTTCAAAATGGGAAGTTATCTTGGGTCAAATTGCCAAAATGGCGCTAAGTCATCTGGAGGAGTCATGATGCATCATGACTTACATATGGATATGTGAATGATTTATATATATATATATATATATATATATATATATATATATATATATATATATATATATATATATATATATACATATCTGTATTATTAGTGAAAAGTTAATTCTCTTTACTTATTAATAGAATCAGTTTGATACTGGTGAAGAGCTATTCAATTGGTCTTACTTACTTGCATTTTTTATTGATGCTAATTTTTGGGGGGGATTGTCCAGACTACGTATGATTGCTAATGAAATACAGATTCTGAGCAAATATCTTTAATACCTCGTTAAAAAAAATTTGCTCCTTGCTAAAATATTATATTTCCGGTAAATGCCATTTGCCTGTTGATGAAATGTTTTACTAAATGATACTGAGTTGCTGCCTTGCTTTTCGATAAATGTTTTTTGGGTATTAGTGAAGAGCTTTCATCAGCAGTCAAATGGCATTTACCGGAAATATAATATTTTACCAAGAAGCAAAATCTTGTTTACGAGGCGTTAAAGATATTTGCTCAGAATCGGTATTTCATTAGCAATCAAATGGAGTCTGACAATCCAAAAAAAAAATTAACAGAAAAAAAAGCAAGTAAATAAGACAAATTGAATAACTCTTCACCAGTATCAAACAGAATTCTATTAATGAGTAAAGAGAATTAGCTCTTCGCCAATATTAAACATCATTTCACTAGTAATCAAACAGCATTCTACTAGGAGTCAAATAGCATTTCAGTAGCACTCCAGCAAAATCTCGCAAGCAACCACATCAACTGCTAACGTGCAGTTAGCCAATTTCTAAATCAAGTTCTGCACTCTCCATAATTATTTTCGCAAGAATTCTAAACTGAATTATCTATTTCGGAAAATATAATGAAAACATGTTATTCATTTTCCGTCATCTTACAAAATTAATTTGTTTTTCATCGATTACGATTGAATTTGGGTTGGGAACTCGCCTGTATCTCACGCTACGTACATTGCACATGAAACATGAACTCTTGGCTCACTGGTAATATTTGCCCAAAATGTATGTGTGAACCACAAAAATTAGTTAGTGGACGAAAAGGTTTCGTGAATATAATATATATATATATATATATATATATATATATATATATATATATATATATATATATATATATATATATATATATATTAATATGAATAACTTGATCACTAAGTATATAAAACGTGATGCTACGTATAAATAAAGGTTTTTGCCATGAAGGAAAAAAAAGGAATAGCGACATAGCCAAGCACTTTCGGTCTAGTTCGACCCTCCTTTTACGAACGAACGAAAATAAGAGCAATAAAGGACTCTCTTCAAAAAACATAACCCTGTAAGACAAACGCGAAAGAGTAAGCCCTTGTCCTTCTCCTTCTCTTTGCAACAGTAGTTATAAATATGTCTTGTGTTCCCAGAAATTTATATTCTCCATAGAGCCAAGATAAACGGTACTCTCTCCTCGAAGTCTTTAAAATGCAAATATCCACCAGAATGTGAATGTGACGGAGAGACAGAACGGCTGAGTCCCTCATTTTTGGTTTTTTTTTTTTTTTTCGAAGGTGTGAGGAGAAGTAACAATTGGTCTCTCTCTCTCTCTCTCTCTCTCTCTCTCCTCTCTCTCTCTCTCTCTCTCTCTCTAACTTTAACTCTCTCTCTACCTGACCCTCCATCTCATATATATATATATATATATTATATATATATATATATATATATATATATATATATATATATATATATATTAGTCATATTACAGTGTTTGGTTATGTGATGCAAAATGCTTTTAGTTAAGATAGATATAGACGGGTATAAAAAAAAATGTAATACACGTTTAATAAAAGGTGACCACAAAGTAGGTTTCGTGAACTTTGAGTTTTCACTACATATCATGTAATGCTTTCGTGACAGTCTTATCTTACAAAACACCAAAATAGCTTTAATTACTCTCACTATCATACCGGAAAAAAGGGCAGTGTCGGTGTGCTTTACAGTATTAAAATCAAAATAGGCCCAGGGGTTTCTGAAAGTCATGCCTGTTGTATACGAGAGCAGACTTTAGCTTCACCACTCTCAGTCATTATGAAGGCCCGTTTGCAGTTTGTTTATTCTAATTTTTCATAAGGAAAAAAAAGTATATATGTGCATACTAAAAGGTAATGCTTACACCGTATAGAGAACCACCAAAAACTCAACAGAGCTATATATAAACTGCATAATAGCAGCAAATAGAGAATGAAGAGGGCCTTCTCTCTCTCTCTCTCTCTTCTCTCTCTCTCTCTCTCTCTCTCTCTCTCTCTCTCTCTCTCTCTTTCTCTCTCTCTCTCTCTCTCCAGTTCCTGATTACCCAAAAGAACAAAGAATATATATATATATATATATATATATATATATATATATATATATATATATATATGTAGGTGTTTACATAATAAAAATATGGAATGTTAGTCCATATATATAAAAGACTAAAACTAGAGGTCAACCAGATTGCTTGCAGGAATGTGATCGACTAGAGACGCTAAAGATGACGTATACCCTAAAGTATGTGGTCATTCATTTGTATTGAAACAGTCCAAGCTCCCTGCTTGAGACAACTACCGCGACCTATATTCAAACGGCCTACGTGATCTGTACGTGTCTCATTTGATTGTATGTTCGTATGAAACTATGTCATCTGATTGTATGTTCATATGTTCCGAACTACTGTCTGTTCCTTCATAACTTGTAACAGAGATGGTAGACAGGCAGAACAGAGTTAGCTATCGTCATTAGAAGACCTGTACCTCTTTACCTAAGCTTATCATGTAGAGAGAATAAGAATTAGCCATCATCATTGGCAGAAGCGATCAGCTATCGTCATAGAAGACTTGTACAATCATATCTGATCTTCACCATGTAAAACTTCAGAAGAATATATATATTTTTATACTTCGTGTTTTCTACAAGAACCTCCTCACCATGAGTTTAACACATCATCGTCATAAACAAGATAATCCCGACTTCGTAAGTGATCTACAAACCCAAAACACTCCATTGAAGATGGAAGTGCAATTCCAACCGACTTAGTGTAAGATTATCGCAAGTCTAACATTACCTCATAGGGCACCTTATCATACAAGGCAACAAGCCCTAATAATATATATATATATATATAATCTATATATATATATATATATATATATATATATATATATATTATATATATATATATATATATAAGAGATAGAGGGTCAGGTAGAGAGAGAGTTAAAGTTAGAGTGAGAGAGAGAGAGAGAGAGAGAGAGAGAGGAGAGAGAGAGAGAGAGAGAGAGAAACCAATTGTTACTTCTCCTCACACCTTCGAAAAAAAATGAGGGACTCAGCCGTTCTGTCTCTCCGTCACATTCACATTCTGGTGGATATTTGCATTTTAAAGACTTCTAGGAGAGAGCGCCGTTTATCTTGGCTCTGTGGAGAAAATAAATTTCTGGGAACACAATACACATTTATAACTACTGTTGCAAAGAGAAGGAGCTGTCTTTTGCGTTTGTCTTACACGGTTATGTTTTGAAGAGAGTCCTTTATTGCTCTTATTTTTTTTCGTGACATGAAAACTGAGAGTAAGAAAGAGAGAGAGAGAGAGAGAGAGAGAGAGAGAGAGAGAGAGAGAGAGAGAGAGATAGTAAACATGTCGTCGTAAGGGGTAACGAGGAAACTTCACAATATTATCAAGTTATAATTTTGTGCGAGAAAATTAACAGCATGTTTAGGGAACGCTTGGTGTTTACGTAAGAATATAACGAAACTTCTTGCAGACATATTTTCATATTTATGTTCCGTGAAAGGAAACTTGATGACAGAAATATTCTGGTTATCAATATTCCTCCGAAATTTCCCTCCTTCATCTCTCTTTCTCTCGCCATTCCCCTCTCTCCCCCCTATCCTTCCTTATCCCTCTTCCCTCATTCAAGCCTCCTCTCCCTCCCCCCTTCCCCATTTCTTTACTCTTAAGTTTTAGTGCTTGTGCTGATCTTCTTAATTCTTTTTCCTGAGAAAATCTTTTATCTAGGTGCCAAGAAGGACTTCGATACCAAATCACAAAACAGCTGAAGATCTCAACTTTTCTTTCCTAATCAGAAAACCCTAAGACTTCTTTCTTCATTCTTTCTTTGCTCGTCTTTCTCCAGGTTTGTTTGTTTGTTTGTTCTGTGGTGGCATTTATAAAGCACGCCAACGTCTATATTTTTTCTTGGCCGCTTTTTGAAACAAAATATACATAATTACCTATATAGATGTAAAATAAAAAGTCCTAATATACGGCCCAGATATTTAAAAAAAAAAAGCTCTCTCCACAAACTGATTTTATTTTTAGTATCCTTTCCTTTCATGCTTTCACTCAATTAACTTCTTGCCTCCGATGAATAATATCCTCTCCCAGGTCGCACTTTGTACAAAAAAAAGAAAAAAAAAAGGAAAACTACTTAATGACAACCATCTGGTTCATATTAACTCGGCAGGTAGCAGGAATAGTCGAGGACCAAAGGAAAAATGTTCTTTGTTCTTTTGGGAATCTCATAGATTTATTTCTATTTCAATCCAACTTCGTTCCCGGCGATGAAACTCTCGTAATCAGGAACTGCAGAGAGAGAGAGAGAGAGAGAGAGAGGGTCCGCTTTATTCTCTATTTGCTGCTGTTATGCAGTTTATATATAGCTCTGTTGAGTTTTGGTGGTTCTTTATACAGTGTAAGTATTACCTTTTAGTATGCATATACCTACTTTTTTTCCTTATGAAAAAATAGAATAAACAAACTGCAAACGGGCCTTCATAATGACTGAGAGTCATGAAGCTAAAGTCTGCTCTCGTATACAACAGGCATGACTTTCAGAAACCCCTGGGCCTATTTGATTTCAATACTGTATTGTTTTGTTTTGTTTGTATTGTGTTTTTACGTTGCATGGAACCAGTGGTTATTCAGCAACGGGACCAACGGCTTTACGTGACTTCCGAACCACGTCGAGAGTGAACTTCTGTCACCAGAAATACACATATCTGACCCCCCACCCCCCTCCCTCAGTGGAATGCCCGAGAATCGAACTTGCAGCCACCGAGGCGCCAGGCCAACACCATACCGACCACGACACTGAAGCTCTTATTTCTTTAACACTGTAAAGCAGACCGACGCTGCTATTCTTTCTGGTATGATAATGAGAGTGATTAAAGCTGTTTTGGTGTTTTGTAAGATGATAAGACTGTCACGAAAGCATTACATGATATTTAGTGAAAACTCAAAGTTCACGAAACCTACTTTGTGGTCAACTTTTATTAAACGTTTATTGCATTTCTTTTTTTATACCATCTATATCTATCTTAACTAAAAGCAATTTGCATCACATAACCAAACACTGTAATATGACTAATAAAGGCAATAAAATCAGTGGAAGACGGAAAACACTATATTTCGCCTGATACTGAATGCGATCGTCATCACTGCTTAAAAAAAAAAAAAAAAAAATTCGAATTCATTTCTTGCGACGCCAAAGAACATCCGCGCCTTCTGGACCATTTCCGATCACCTTTTTGTGTTTCGTTCCTTCGAAAACTGCAATATTTTGAATTAATTTATACAGACTTTGGCATTATGCCAAGCGCTGGGGCAACTAAGGCCATTCGGCGCTGGAACGGAAATTGACAGTAAAAGGTTTGAAAGGTGTTACAGGAGGAAAACCTCAAAGCAGTTGCACTATGAATCAATTGTTAGGAGAGGGTGGAAAGTAAGATGGAAGAAAGAGAATATGAACAGAGGTGCAGTAAAAGGAATGAAAGTAGTTGCAGCTAGGGGCCGAAGGGACGCTGCAAAGAACCTTAAGTAATGCCTACATTGCACCGAATGAGGTGCACTGAAGGCACCATCCCTCCAATCAAATGGCTGCAGATTCCTCCATGAAATAGCGTTTCCTTCCTAGAAAAGGACGCTATTCTACGAATTCTACCAGTTTGGAATGATTTTCCTACCCCTTAGAGCCAAAGATGAAATACGTCCCAACAAATAAAGTTTTTTCTTTTTTTCTTTCTTTTTTTTCACCGTAAAGAGGAGAGTTTTTAATTTTACCACAAGTCTTGCATCAGTATCACTGTGCGAACCGAGATTTCTTGAAATATACGACGATGATGGTTTTATTGGCCGAGGTTTGAGTTCATAGCAATACACTTCTCACTGGGAAAAAAAGAAGATACGAGAGAGAGAGAGAGAGAGAGATATATATATATATATATATATATATATATGTATATATATATATATATATATATATATATATATATATATATATATATATATATACACACACAATTTTGAGGACGATGCCCTGAAATACCCACATAAAAGGCAAGTCATAGACCCTTCCATGTGTATGCAGGACCTCGGTTCTCCCCCTAGCACGTATTACTGTGCCTCCTGAAACTTGTGGCTTTTGATTTAGCTCCTGTCACCCGCAACCCCCCTCACCGCCCCCGGGCATTCAGCCAACACGTTACACGTTCTACGTTCCAGGTCTCCTTCCCCCATCCCACAACGAGCGCTGCCTCCTAATAATACTCGTCCAGTAACTATAGCTACGCGGTATAAATGTTGTGGCATTTTAGTAAACAGGCTACATCAAAATGCAGATGAGCTCTTTTGTTACGTGGAGCGAAAAACCAACTGGCCATCAGTAGTCAGTACCACAATTAAGCGGCATGACGTCAGACCCCCGTTCTTTATGAAGCCGCTGGGAATGTAATTACTCGGACAGTTCAGAAACACAAAAATTCCAGGCTCACACGACGAGGCTGTTTAATGTCTTCTTCAGCGACTGCGCCATTTCCTATTCAGTTTTGAGCAACCTCTATAGTTAAAGTTTTTATCTGTGCTCTTTTCTAAAAAAAAAAAAAAATGCTGACACATTAATTCTTTATTTTTCCCTACCTTTTTTGCCCGTATTTTCCTCCAATTACACTTTTTCTCTCTCTTCGCTTGGAACTGTACTGGTATTCTTATCTTAAGCGAGAGGCAGAGGTAATTAAATTCCCCTTTACATTTCCCTTCACGCCTTCGCTAAATAATCCTTCCATTTAGTAGTGTTTATTCTCTGTTTTGAATTCAACTTTTTTCCACTTACGCTTCTCTCGGGATAGAAGGTAAATTAACATTATTTACCTTTATAATTGTGAGTATTAAAAGTAATACAGATTTCTTCCAATCAACGGTTATTCATTTTCTTACCTTTATTTTTGTTATAGAGTTTGTGGTCAGTTGTATAAATGGGATGAGTTCATTTAACCAAGATAAAAGACTTTCCAATACCTTCTGATTAAGTTGTTTAGGGATATGATACTCTCGTTTCGAAACATCCTCTAACATTCTGCATACCGGATCCCCTTGCTTCACGAGTTCCTCATTGGACGAATAGGTTACGTAATCGCCTATCATTCTGGTAGCCTGAGTTCGCTGCCAGCTGCCGCCAGTGTGAATCAGAGATATTTATTTCTGGTGAAGTGGTGATATCAGACTAGTTTGTTTGTTAGCCTGTCTCAAGCAACAAACAAAACATACAACGGAAAACTCAGTTCACAACGACGTAACTATGTCGAAGGAGAAGGAACCACTAATTACGATAAATATGTAAATTATAAATACGAATTGGCTCGTTTGAACGTTAAGCCGTTTTTACCTGAATAAATTTGATAAAAAAGAGGAGGTTTATGTTAATTTTGTATCTGATAAACTTATATATTACTGGAAATTTTATTTTTTAAGTGAAACAAAAATCATTGACTCAGATTCTAGTTTTCTGTACATGAATAGATTTAAGCGAGTAGACTGATTGTAATATATGACAGAAGCAATTTCTTTAAGGACCATTAAGCTATCATAAAATTTAACTTCAACTTATCTCTATACAGGATCAATACACATTAACGTTGATGACCCAACCTTTGCCGTTGTAAATCTGGATTTATATATCTTTTTTTATTGTTAGAAAGACACTGCGACTTTCTCTGCAATTAACATATCGTTTCCACTCTTCATAAGGCAAGTGGTCGTGTAATGGAATATATGAATGGATTCATGGCGCGACTGTTCTTAAAACGTTTGGTCTATTAAATACTTCCTTACAGTAATATCTCTCCTGTACATCGTCTTATAACCTGGTGAATGATGGTGAACAAAAATCAGAGTGGAACAGCCTAACACCTAAAGTTCTTCGAGAAGATATACAAAGAATTTCTATAGCAAACTTTCCTTGTTGCTCTTGCATATTCGAACAGCAGTAAATTAAAAAACTATCAGCTTCTTTCCTTCCATACATCAGTAACGCCTGCCGTCAGCAGCTGACTGCAACAAGTCTCCGTATCTGCCAACATTCATAATTCCAGTTTCAATACAGAAAAACGCTCTTAGACAAACAAAACGGGCTAAACTCTCTCTCTCTCTCTCTCTCGTCTCTCTCTCTCTCTCTCTCTCTCTCTCTCTCTCTCTCTCTCTCTCTCTCTCTCTGTTTCTGTTCCTAAAGACAGAGAGAGAATGAGCAAGAATGAAAGGAGAAAAGACAGACAGACTGACAAGGATAACTTACTACGATAGCATAAAGAAAACGAACAAAATCTTAAGAGATAAAAAATAGAGGCTGACGAGTAACGGGAAAAGACAGAAAAGGTTTTACGCGTAAAAGGAAAATGTATCGAGACCAGGAACAAAATTACTCTGAATCAATTGCCTAAGTCACAAGAATTAGAAGTCAATTTTAATCAGATACAAAAGCAACAAATGAATTTTTTAATTACAAAGAACATCTAACTACAACAACGAAGACTTTCCAACCCCACCAGCTCTTCTTGAAAAAGGGCGTAGCTCCAACGGCAGAAGAGACACAGCACAATATCCTCCTGTAGAAGGAAGAAGTACAAATATGACAAAGCCCTTAAGGGTTAGGCTTGAGAGCAAATGTCAAGACAGAACTAAAGGGAAGGAGAGCTGCTGCCGGGTAAAGAGAATCTCTCAGGTCGGATTCCAATTGGGACGAAGAAATTGGTCAAGTTGAATGGGCTCCTATTTTTTCAGTAGACAACGAATAAACAAGTAAAAAATACGCCGAAGTTTCTTCGGAGCAATCGAGTTTTCTGTACAGCATATAATGCTGTATGAGCGGCCGATGAGGCTCAGCTGATCATGGCTGAATTTTACCTTAAATAAAATCAAAACTACTGATGCTAGAGGGCTGCAATTTAGTATATTTGATAATTGGAGGGTGGATGATCAACATACCAATTTGTAGCCCTGTAGCCTCAGTAGTTTTTAAGATCTGAGGGCGGAAAGAAAAAGTGCGGACGGACAGGCTACGCCATCTCTGTAGTTTTCTTTTACAGACATCTAAAAAAAGGAGAGTAAATACCTAGGAGGAACGTGAAGAACAGTCGAAGTATAATGGACTTCGCTGTCTAAGAAGGCGGATGGAAGGTGATGAGGATTCAGATTCTTTGCTACATTTTCTGTAGACAAATTGTAACATAGATGGATATAATAAATGGGAACAAATCTGGAAGACTCGTTTTTTCGACCTCACTGCACACTGGAATCCTTTAAAAGTATAGTACTCGTTTCATGTCTACGCATTGAATGACATATTAATGTCAAACGGAAACTTCAGTGCAGCAGATATAGACAAACCATATTCATCTTAAAACTTTGATATAACAACAACAACTTTGGCTTCTATCTTAAGGACTACTGGAGCTTGTGACTGGTGGCTTGATTGTCGTCATAACAGCAATGGCACATCTTTAGGAACTTCTATCAATAGTGGTATCATATACAAGAACGTCCCGTGTAAAATAATAGGTTTTACTGGACTCCTGAACTGCTTTATAGAAATGCGGATTACTTCTGAACGACGACGACAACAACAATAACAACAACAACAACAACAACAACAACAACAACAATAATAATAATAATAATAATAATAATAATAATAATAATAATAATAAGACCATACTTCCTTTGAGCCTTAGTGCTACGCAGAAGTCTTAAATCCACATCCTGCGAGATATCCTACAATCCTTCTGTTAGTCCTCCGAGCATTTACGTCTGCCCCCACCCCCTGCAAGGGAAGCAACGAGAAATGATGATGCGAAGGGTGACCAGAATTAATTGCTAGTCTTTCCATTGCATGACCTCCGATAATAACTTTAATACATCCATCACACAGACTTATTTCAATGATAATTGATTTTAATAATACATTCCATGGATAACTTTCAGGATTTATGTTTTTTTCTTCTTTCTGGTGGCGAAATATGTTAAAGAAAAGTTGGTAATCATTATTCATGAGATTTTCACATCGTTGTATCTTGGTTACAGGAAATCGCCACGGATGGTATATTGATAAGGAGTTTGACCATTTGCCATAATCTGACAGCTGTGACCATCAGACATTTTGAATATTTCATAGATCTTATGTCATTTTCATTTACTAGAATATAGACTATGTTTCTGTACCTAAGCTCCTTTGAACTGCTGAAAGGTGAAACACCATATCAACACTGTATCCACTGAGCCTCAAAGGGTATAAAAGGAGAGGAACCAGATAGTATGTTGCTGCATATTTAAAATCAAAGTCAGTCTCACAGCATCGAAAGGCCTTAGGGACATATCTTGTTGGGAGCCATACTTAATAGACCTCAGAATTTGTAAGCATGTCTCTCCACAAGACATGTCCCCAAGGCCTTTCGATGCTACGGGGAAGACTTCGACTTTAAATATGCAGCGACATATCTAGTTCCTCTCCTTTTAAGCCCTTAGCGGCTAAGTGGATATATTGTTGATCTAATACTTCACCTTTCAGCAGTTCAAAGGTGCAATTCCCTCCCACGTGAATAATTTGATCCCCAGATATCACTAGTTCTGACACCGAGACACACGTAGAGTTGAAATAATAGCAAGTCCTCAGTACTCTCTGTGGTTGGGTCAGTGAGGCCAGCAATGCGATTTCCCTAGACTGAAGATTGCCTTATTACTTATTTACTCCCGGCGACAGTATTATTTTAATGAATAATAATAATAATAATAATAATAATAATAATAATAATAATAATAATAATAATAATAATAATAATAATAATAATATCGCAAGAGTCAGACAAAGAGAAAAAGGGACACCTCTGAAAGCTGAAAAACATCGGAGAGGAAACTGTCACAAAACCCTTCAATTTTATTATCAAATGTGGAAGGAATTGTAGGAAAAAATGGCAAGGTGGATGTAACTAGACAACCTTCAATAAAAATAAAAACTAAAATATATATATATATATATATATATATATATATATATATATATATATATATATATATATATGTATATATATATATATATTCTGACACTAAACATAATCACTTGTTTTTAAATATCTTTTCACGTGAAGAATCCTCAGTATTTAACTCTGCAATATGCGCATTTAATTTATGAAAAAATGTATATAAAAAGGAAAGGGCAAGGATATTACACCAAAGAAAAGAAAAGAGTAGAGAAGATCCATAAAAGAAAACGAATGTTGTCTCCGATGACTGACGTTCTTCCAGATTTCCCCTTCGAAATCCATAACAGGGTCTTCAATCTCAACACCCAAAAATCCATCCCATACGTTCCTTCTTGTAGGGGGAGGGGGGTTAGGGGGGCTGTTGGGAAGATGGAAGATGTCCTTACATCTTCACACTGCGACGGGGACTTTCATAACCTTTAAGAAAACAGGAAATTGAGAGAGAAGAATTATTGCTCTATAGAGAAAGAGACCTTTTTCCGATTTCGGTGAAGAATTTCTTTAGTTCAAATGCTATTCATTTTTACGATTCCGGATATTTCCAGGAAACATTTTGTTTGAACTTCTATGGAAGTTTCTGATCTGTATGTACAAAGCAATAACTATAAATTCACACACAAACACGCACACACTCGTATATTATATATATATATATATATATATATATATATATATATTATATATATATATATATATATATATATATATATATATATATATATATATGTGTGTGTGTGTGTGTGTGTGTGTGTGTGTGTGTGTGTATCCATTATGCAAAAGGACCAAATTCGTGGCCATTTTGCAAAATGACCTAGATTTCTCAACATTTTGCAAAACGACCAAGATTTTGGTCAGTTTACAAAATTATCGTTGGTCAGTTTACAAAATGATAAACGTAGTGAACATAACTAATTTTATTCATTTTCAGAAAATGCAATTTTCAAATACATCAAAACGTATAAAGTTTTAGCAAGTAACTAG
>NC_087207.1:10941215-10968715 GCF_015104395.2 Macrobrachium nipponense
TATATATATATATATATATACGTATGTATGTTAGCAAGTATGTGTATATGTCGAGCTACAAGTGTCCTTCAATATCTGATGTGCTCTACCTCGGAATTAATATATTTCCATATATGTTTAACAGAAGGGGAATTTTTTAGTCGATCAGAGATTTGTTGGCTCACGGGCGTGAACCATCGAAACCATCAAATCCATGACGCACAGTGAAGCTTTAAACCACACCGCCACCGCAAGAGGGCATGAGTTTATGTCACCTCTCAACAACAAATACATGTTGCTCTCAGGTGTTCGTTGTTTTGGAGTCGGCATCAACCCACCTCGACCTCGGTAACGTTGTAGCGATTATGTCCGCACGTAGCGGTGGCGGTGCCGTCTAAAGCTTCACTGTGCGTCTTGGATTTGTTGGTTTCAGTGGTTCACGCCCTGAGCCGACAAGTCTCTTATCGACTAAAAAATTTCCTTCCAGTTAACATATATGAAAAATATATTAATTCCGGGAAGAGCGAATTAAATATTAAAGGACATTTGTAGGTCGATGTATATAAATGAATCACGGTAATATGATATGACTCTATATATATATATATATATATATATATATAAAGTTATATATATATATATATATATATATATATATATTATATATGGTGGTATAAAAACAGGGAAATTGAAGACCCTAATCCCCTCTCTATTAAATCGACGAATTCCTGGCATGAATTCACCGCAGACCGGCCGTTTTGTGCTATCGAGAATTCCAGAACCGTAAGGTCGATTTCGCGATCGCCGGGAATATCGTTTTATGTCTTTATGGTCCCACCATTCAGGTCAACTGCCGCAATTTCTGGACAATCCACATTTCCTGGGCTCTCGTCTCTTTCGTCTGCTATGGCCGGGAATTACAATTTTCCTTTTTTTTTCTGAATATTTGGTCTTTTACGATTTGACGTTTCGAACAAATGTCTTTAAAAAAGATTAATTTTTTGTATTTTTTAAATATTTGTCTCAGAATATTTGGTCTTTTGCGATTTGACGTTTCTAACGAATGTCTTTAAAAATTACATTTATCATTTTTTTTTTCATTTTTATTCATGAGGACTTTCTACCTTCATCGGTCATTGCTAAATCTCATGTCTGATGAACCCTCTCAGATTTTTGGTGGATAGTGGCGGTTACATCGAAGCCTCTAGACACAGATTTGTCATTTACTTTCCTACAAATAGTTGCATTTTCATCTTAACTCCTTTGACAAACTCTCATTCTCTCACTCCATTGACCTACCTCTCTTCTTTTACCATAAAATCTAATTCTCCTTTCTAGGTTAAACATATTCCCCCCGTTCCCTTACTTGCCTAAGCCATCCTAATATACTATATACTCCGATGTTTCCTTTTTCCCTTTCAGCTCTCCTTTGTCTGTTGCGTGAAAGGAACTCATTTCCCTAAAGGTGAAATGGAGATCCTTAAGATATTATATTTATTACCCTTATAAATAATGAGAATGATGATGATGATGATTACCATTATTAGTATTATTACTTTAATTTGTCGTTGTTAATACGAATGGTAGCCGTCACGAAAAAACAAGTTATCCGAGTTATTGCCAAAGCATTTGGAAAATTCCAATTGTTTTACATGGTCATTTTTAACTGCTGTAACTTTTATATTGATTCTGTGGTTTTTATTGGCAGTAAGAATAAAATAAATACGACAAAGATTAAAAGCTAAATAATATATAAAATGTAAACACAAAAAAATAATCGATCATTTCAACACATATACGTACAGCAATTGAGATGTCATGCAGGGAAAACTAACTTGAAAAAAGCTTACGGTTCTTAAGAAAAAGAAGACCATTAATATCGATAATATTGCCTGACAGATATTCCATACGCCTGTATTTCCATTGTCAAAGTATACATGGCCGAATACCCAACGGAATATTTAACCAAATCAACAAAGAATCTAGCTCCTTTTGTTTAATTATAATAATAATAATAATAATAATAATAATAATAATAATAATAATAATAATAATAATAATAATAATAATAATGAAAACTGGAATACTCGGTTCAGGCAAACCTCAAGGCCGCTGATGGAAAAACAATAAACTCAGCAGTGCTCGAATCCAAACTTAGCGGTGCACCTTTTGTGGGAGTTGACTCTGCGGAAAAGTTCAGACAGACCATGGCTGAAAAAGAGAGAGAGAGAGAGAGAGAGAGAGAGAGAGAGAGAGAGAGAGAGAGAGAGAGAGAGAGAGAGAGAGATAATGTTAGGGTGTTCTTGGATCTCGAATATTTTTTTTTGTCTACGAATTTCATTAAGAGTTTCCTAAAAGTCCAGCGAAAGATTGTGTTAGATTTTGTTATACGAGGCCTTTAGAGGGAAAACATCCATGCGCCACACACGGCCAAAAATCGTTTTATTGTACAAAAACGTCGTTCAATACCTATATTTTCATGTCCCGGTCGCCAACTCTAACCCTAATCCTTTTTGCCTCAAACATAAATATGGTAATACTTCATAATTATTTATAACTGTTAATGAGTAATGAACATTAAAATACTTTGGTAATTGCAATTTCTATAATCATTTAATTATTATAATTATTTAAAATCATTATATTTCATTGTTAATAATTCGATTTTACTTATTAATATTAACATAAAACTTTAATGTGTCTATTCATTCAAAATTTTTACACAATATTCATCTAATCGCAATTTGAATATCGTTATTCAAATTTTAATTACACTTTTTAATTATTATTATATGCATATTAGGAGGAATATTTTAATAGTCAGACACTTTCATTTTTTTCCATGATAAGTAATTTGCAAGTGGTTACAATTATATAGATTGAGTTTTATATTACTTTTATATGACAATCATAAAGAGGGTACTTTAAGCTTCAATTTGGTATAAAAATGTTGCCTCTAAGTTAAAAACTGACGTTTCTATAACAAAAAATGTTTTTTTTTTTTTTTAATATATGAACTCTTACTGTCCGCTTGGCAGCATACTGAGCAATCCATGCTGATGATATTATTACCCAAGGCGAAGCTGTTGAATTTATATACGAAGAGGATTACGATTATATAGCTATGCGTGTGTGTGTGTGTTGGAAAGAACTTTGCAATACAACGGCAGTCATATTAAGTGTATGAGTGTCAGAAAGTCACTGATATGAATTAATTAAATGACGCACGCAAACACGCAACATAGGGAGTGAAGTAAAACTATAATGGTGGAATATAGATAGCGGTGGAATGAAGAGATGTATGGACATATGAGAGAGAGAGAGAGAGGAGAGAGAGAGAGAGAGAGAGAGAGAGAGAGAGAGACTACAGCGTGCTATTTATAAGTGGCATCACCCCAAGAGAGAGAGAGAGGGTAGCCCAGAGCAGAATCTTTACAAACACAAGCAAGAACCTTAATAATCCACTACAGGGAGGAGGAATGAAGAATGGCAGAGGACAGAACTCGAAAGAAAGAGGAGCTACTGAGGGGAGCGAATTCCTGACGAGGGGAAAAAAGGAAATGAAGGAGAGGGAAAGTACAGAGCACCATTGTTTCCCCCACAGCCACCAGGGTTCCAAAGAGGACCTGAAAGATTCCTCGTGGGCGCTCCCCAAGGAGAGCTTTTATAAGGCGGAGGATGAGGGGCGTGGTGCTGGGGGTTCATGAATAGGGATTTGAAGACAATCCCAAAGAGGAGTCGAGTACATTAGTTTCCTCATTGCATCACTGAACCGCTATCGGGAGGCTTCGATGATGTTCTTGGTAAAATAAAACTTATTTTGTAAAGGTGTTATGTTAATGAAATGTGACTGAAGCTATGGTATCATCTATCTATCTATCTATTTGTAAATATAATGCGCATCTGTCTTCATTTGTATTTTACATATATTTCTCCATCTTATCTTTTGATACTATGACAATCACTTGAAACAAGTGCCTTTATTCCCTAAAATCAACGTATGGAGTATGGATTTGCACACAAAATATACAAATGGGCATGAGATACACACACACACACACACACACACACGGACTCGTTCAGGCTACTGAAAATATGTGCAAAAGATAATGGAATATAATATTCTACAGGGAAACTTTGCTACGACGGGATCTTACAGGCGCATTGCTTTTAATTATAGTTACCAATTTTTTGCCTGAATTAAGATAACCACTAAACTAACCGAAGGCGGGAATTTTCTGTGCAAGTGCATCATCTAACCATTTTCCCATCCTGGACATTTATCAGGGACAGAAGAAAAGTTAAGTATATCCTAGTTTAACCAGACCACTGAGCTCTCCAGGGCTAGCCCGAAGGATTAGAATTTTATTTACACGGCTAGGGACCAATTGGTTACTTAGCAACGGGACCTACAGCTGATTGTAGGACCCGAACCACATTACATCGAGAAATGAATTTCTAATCACCATAAATTCCTCTGTTTCCCCGTTGGCGGCAGGCGGGAGCGAACTCGGGCTACCAGATTGATACGCGAGGAAGCAACCGACTCGTCCATAGAGGAACTTAGGGACGGAAGAAATTCGATCAGCATTCTGATAAGACTGATCTGCGCTTCAAGGAAGTTTCGAGCACTGGCAGGAAGTTCAGCTGCTTGTCTAGTCAGCCCTTCTTCCATAAAAGCTTTAAACCCTTCATCACACACCTTCGGTTCACGCCCTCGGCAAAGGGAAAATTTTCCCCTCGACCAAATTCCCCTCTTTTCTGTCCCCTGCTGCCGACCACAATGTCTTCGATTCTTGCTTTAAAAAGGAAAATTGGAAAGCCTTCAAAACACAGCAAACGAATGGGAGGTAGAAGAAGGTTCCTCCCAGTCTGCGCTATAAAAAGAATACGTATTTTTGACCTGACATCACAGAAAAAGATGAGGTTTGTCAACAGGAAAGACTATATAAATCGTCAACGAAATTGAAATTGGTGTTGTATTGGTGTTGTAGATAGAGAGTCGTTGTACATTATTGTAAGGTGGATTGAAGACTTAATAATAATAATAATAATAATAATAATAATAATATAATAATAATAATAATAATAATAATAATATTAAGTTAAGGCAATCTAAACTAACAGGATAATCAGACATGAAAAGATGAAATATTACAAAAGATCCTATTATAGTATATGATGATAATAATTATGAAGGAAAAAAAGACAAAAAATATAAATATAATAAGATACTCATGAACATTTCTAAAAAAAAAAATAAAAGACATATATTGAGGGTAAAATCACCTCTCCCGAGGCAAAAAAATCATGGACTCCAAAATATTTTTTCCCCTCCTTTTAATGGGCGGAATATCAAGAACTGTCATTTGTGGTGCCGTTCACGCCCCTGCATTTGACAACACTTCCGGGGGCGGTTGGGCAGGTAGGGTATGGGCGGCGTGAAAATGACCTGACGTTATTCGATAATAGTTTTCCACCTGAATTTCGTTCTGAAGAGGATCGCGTATTTACCCATTATTTTATTCGACTGACATTTTATTCATTTGTTTGTGTCACCTAAAAATGTGCAAATATATATATATATATATATATATATATATATATATATATATATATATATATATATATATATATATATATATATATATATATATATATAATATATATATATATATAATTATGTCACTGAAACCAAGTAGTTTATTTAGTCAAACTGATTTGATCTTGGCTAAGTATTTTTCTAAATGTATGTGATATTAATATAGGCTTTTTTTTAACTATACCGACAGATACAATTATCTTTCAAAGTGAAGGATTCGTCTTTGATATTTCTAAATATGTGACAACGGGATGTCGATAAAAACTTATTTATTTGTCCCATCTAGCAAAAACATACTTCATTTATACAAAATTAGATATTACATTTTGGTAAATTTATATTTATATATATATACATATGTATGTACATATATATACATTATTATTATTATAGTAGTAGTAGTAGTTGTAGTAGTAGTAGTAGTAGTAGTAGTAGTAATCTCAGAGTAGAAACACTGATAAAAGTTCTTTACATTCTCCACTAGTTTTCATTTTCAATCTCCATTTTCCTATGCCAAATTTCCACAGAAGGGAGCATATAAAGAAGCATACAAATTTATTTCTTATCTTATGAATAATGAAAATGTGCCCATGTTAAATCTTTAGGTAACTAAAGTTTTATAAGGTAACGTACTGACTTATTTTATTATTATTTTATTATTATTATTATTATTATTATTATTATTATTATTATTATTATTATTATTATTATTATTATTATTATTATTATTATTGTTTGGGAAAAACTCTCTATCGCTAGAATATAGTATATAAAGTTCTAAGAGGTCCACAAAAATAAAAAATGATGCGAGTTCGTGTATAATTTAAAAACCCTTAACAAAGCTTTCGAACCCTTCCCTGGGTTCATCTTCAGTCAAAAAATAAAAGAAAAAAAATTGAAAAAATAAATAAAAGGAAAGGGTTTGAAAGCTTTGTAAAGGGTTTTAAAATTACACACGAACTCGCAACATTTTTTAATATTGTGGACTTCATAGAACATTATTATTATTGTTGTTGTTGTTGGTTTTGTTGTCGTTGTTGTTGTTGTTGTTGTTGTTGTTGTTGTTATTCAGAAAAGTGTAAACAACTAGGTGCTGTTCAGGCTTATTTAAAATAAAGCTTATCTAAGCCTTCAGTAAATGGGGGTTAACAATTTTCTAAATGCATTAAACTTCGTCTTATTAACGAAAAACTTTAATGAAATCACTTTATTTGACTTTGTACTAAGAAATAAAGCTATTTTAATGTCATTAACAATGAAGATGTTTCCGATTAAGGGATATCGAAGTAGGAAAGTACCGAGATTAATATAAGCGAGAAACGGGATTCTAGAGAGAGAGAGAGAGAGAGAGAGAGAGAGAGAGAGAGTCAAATTAAAAGCTTGTGTACTCTATCTATCTGTTTTCTCTCCATCTCTGTCTCTTTATATTTTCCCTGTCAATCTATCTCTCTCTTTCTCTCTTCATATTTCTCATTCTCTCTCTCTCTCTCTCTCTCTCTCTCTCTCTTCATATTTCTCATTGTCTCTCTCTCTCTATTTCTCTCTTTCTCTCTCTCTCTTTATATTTCTCCATGTCACTCTCTGTCTATCTAACTAGATTATATATATATATATATATATATATATATTATATATTTTATATATATATATATTAGATATATATATATATATATATATATATATATATATATATATCAGACTAATAATGATAATAATTATGAATATGTATTTGCCTAGATCGATAACATCTACTCCATTCCCCATCTTTTATTGCATCCCTAATCTTCCAGTCACCTTTCCCATCTTCTATTGCATCCCTAATCTTCCAGTCACCTTCTCCCGTCGTCTATTGTATCCTTAATCTTCTACCCATCCACCAACCTCCCATCACCCATCTCCTGTCATTTAGGTTATAAACCTCTTGAATATCGGTGGGTTTTGCCTGCTATATTTATTATGGAAATACACTTTTTTAAATATTCATTTAAATACATTAATTTAAATATACTAATTTATACAATCATTCACTGTTTTGATTATATATTTCAACGAACTAGAATATATTTAGAATATATCATTGTTGTCTGCTTGAAATAAAATAAAAATTCGTTCAACGTTAAAAGAACAGAGTTCTTTTCCTTCCTTGGCGACTGCGCAGTCAGACTTGCCAACCAACTGATTTTAAAACAAGTAATCCGCCGTCATAGTCCTGGTGCTGTGTATGGTTCTGTAAGAAAATTTGAGTATGGAGAATGTTACTTCAGAAATTCTTAGTAGGTATCTTGGGAAGTAGTTTTGACTTGGGTGAACATCTGCCATCGTAGGGTTTCCGGTTATACGTCATCAAAGATGGCGGCCGCTCGATTGTAAAACTTGTCATCCCTCTCTTAATATATACTGCCGCAATTTGGATGATACTCCAACTATTTCCACTCCTCAAAACTTTACAGGGTTAAAGGAAGAGGGAAAAGTGATGAAAATGTTTGCTAATACTTAAAAGTGTATAATTTTAAAAGTATTATTCTAAACTTTTTTGATGTCCAATTAATATAGTTTTTTTTTTTTTTTTTTTTTTTTTGCGGGGATCTGAAATGAAACGAAAATATGGATGTCCTGATATTGTTCAGAATGTTAGAGGATGGTGCACCAGACTTCAAAAAACCAGATGAAAAGCCATGTATCATGTGTAATAAAAGCTATGGGAGTGTGTCAAGTACTGAAATTGGCAGAAGAAAAATCAGGGCAGCTGGTTAGGTTAGGTTAGCTTATAGGTTAAGTTATTTTAGTTTAGGTTAGGCTAGCTTATAAGTTAGGTTAGTTTAGTTTAGGTTAGGCTAGCTTATAAGTTAGGTTAGTTTAGTTTAGGTTAGGCTAGCTTATAAGTTAGGTTAGTTTAGTTTAGGTTAGGTTAGCTTATAAGTTAGGTTAGTTTAGTTTAGGTTAGGTTAGCATAGCTTATAGGTTAGGTTAGTTTAGTTTAGGTTAGGCTAGCTGATAAGTTAGGTTGGTTTAGTTTAGGTTAGCTTAGCTTAGCTTATAGGTTAGGTTAGTTTAGTTTAGATTATGTTAGCTTATAGGTTAGGTTAGTTTAGTTTAGGTTAGGTTAGCTTATAAGTTAGGTTAGTTTAGTTTAGGTTAGGTTAGCTTAGCTTATAGGTTAGGTTAGTTTAGTTTAGGTTAGGCTAGCTGATAAGTTAGGTTAGTTTAGTTTAGGTTAGGTTAGCTTAGCTTATAGGTTAGGTTAGTTTAGTTTAGGTTAGGCTAGCTGATAAGTTAGGTTAGTTTAGTTTAGGTTAGGTTAGCTTAGCTTATAGGTTAGGTTAGTTTAGTTTAGGTTAGGCTAGCTGATAAGTTAGGTTAGTTTAGTTTAGGTTAGCTTAGCTTAGCTTATAGGTTAGGTTAGTTTAGTTTAGGTTAGGTTAGGTTAGCTTATAGGTTAGGTTATTTTAGTTTAGATTAGGTTAGCTTAGCTTATAAGTTAGGTTAGTTTAGTTTAGTTTATGTTAGGTTAGCTTATATGTTAGGTTAGTTTAGTTTGGTTAGCTTAGCTTAGCTTATAGGTTAGGTTAGTTTAGTTTAGGTTAGGTCAGGTTAGCTTATAGGTTGGGTTAGTGTAGTTTAGTTTAGTTTAGGTTAGGTTAGCTTAGCTTATAGGTTAGGTTAGTTTAGTTTAGGTTTAGCTTGCTTTAGGTTAGGTTTCGTTTCTTTTTGGTTGCTTAGCTTATAGGTTAGGTTAGGTTTAGTTTAGGTTAGCCTTAAGCCCTTATTAGGTTGGTTTAGTTTTTTAGATTAGGTGTTTAGGTTAGGTTAGCTTAGCTTATAGGTTAGGTTAGTTTAGGTTAGCTTAGTTTATAGGTTAGGTTAGTTTAGATTAGGTTAGCTTAGCTTATAGGTTAGGTTAGTTTAGTTTAGATTAGGTTAGCATAGCTTATAGGTTAGGTTACATGAGGTTAGCTTAGGTTAGGTTAGCTTAGCTTAGCTTATAGGTTAGGTTAGGTTAGGTTAGCTTAGTTTAGCTTATAGGTTAGGTAAGTTTAGTTTAGCTAAGGTTAGGTTAGGTTAGCTTAGTTTATAGGTTAGGTTAGCTTAGCTTATAGGTTAGGTTAGTTTATAGGTTAGTTTAGTTTAGTTTAGATTAGGTTAGCTTAGCTTATAGGTTAGGTTAGATGAGGTTAGCTTAGCTTTTAGGTTAGGTTAGTTTAGTTTAAATTAGATTAGGTTAGTTTAGTTTAGATTAGGTTAGTTTATAGATTAGGTTAGTTTAGTTTAGATTAGGTTAGCTTAGCTTATAGGTTAGCTTAGCTTAGCTTAGATTAGCTTAGCTTATAGGTTAGGTTAATTTAGTTTAGGTTAGGTTGGGTTAGAATAGGTTAGGTTAGGTTAGGTTAGGTTAGTTTAGTTTAGATTAGGTTAGCTTAGCTTAGAGGTTAGGTTAGGTTAGTTTAGGTTGGGTTAGGTTAGTTTAGTTTAGATTAGGGTAGAAATACCTTTTTAGGTAGTTAGAGTTAGTTAGGTTAGTTTAGGTTGGGTTAGGTTAGTTTAGTTTAGATTAGGGTAGATTAGCTTATAGGTTAGGTTAGTTTAGTTTAGTTAGGTTAGGCTTATCCTTAGGCTTATAGGTTAGGTAATAACAACAACTGGACACAACTTAGGCTATGCATAGAAAAAGTTCTTTGTATTCGGGAGACAGAAAGGGTTGAAAAAGAAACCCCAAAGACTAAAAGGACAAAATACGTAAACAAAATATGACTAAAAATGAGCCAAGAAAATGAGCCTGTTAGATACTAAACTTTTACTTTCTTGGTTTCAAACCAGGCAACAATGAGTGAATGGCACTTGATGATACTCTCGCCTCAAGCGAATAATACCCCTTTTTAGGAGGGGGGAGACTTGGAACCAGAAACCAAGAAAAACAAAACACTAAGAACTATTAGAAAGAAGGAAAGGCAGTCTGAACTAAGCGCTAGTGAGTATTTAACATTTGTTTGTAACAGTTTTTTGCTCAAAGATAAGTTTTTCCACGAGTGCCCCCCCCCCCCAAAAAAAACACTTGTTGACCTTTACTTCAGTTTTTCTCATTTTTCGCTTTTTTTTTTTAACTTCAAACGCTAACAAATTTTTTTATTTTAAGGCCAATTTTAAAGTTAAATATACAATTGGAAAGAGGAAAGAAAGGCGAATAGTTTGTTGGGGTTAGATTTTTTTTTTAGGTTGACGAGGAACCCATGATAACCAAATCAAAAAAATATTTAGGGGGGTGGGGGGTCTGAAATTCCCCTTCGCCCCATCCCCCCCCCTAAAAAAAATGGAAAAACTGTTCCCAACATTTTTTCCTACGCTTACTGATCACAAACCCATTTGTGATATGTTTAAAAAGAGAACTTTTACCAATAACATAAAATTCAATAAATGGTTCATTATATTAGAGTTTGCTCCAGAATTCAGATATATTCGAAGGAAATGTAACACTTTGGCAGATGCCTTATCCAGATCTCAAGAAGAAGCAGAAAAATGCATTACAAATAATATCTTTTGTTTTAGTTGTCAAATTGTCGATTTATATGTAGAAAGAGTGAAAATACAAGAAAAAGATGCCGAAATCAAACAAATAGTAGGACAGCTATTACTTGATGAATCCTTAAAACCTGATTTTCAATTAATAAATGGTTTGTTGTATAAAATACCGACAGAGAAAAATGGTTGTTCTCGACTAACATCCCAAAAACACTAACCAGAGAAGTTTTAGAACCACACTCATATAAGTTGGGAGGACACCCAGGAATTAAAAAGACTACCAGTATCATAACCAGAAATTATTTTTGGTCACATTATAGTGAAGATGCGAAGGATTTTGTACAAAACTGTGTAGTTTGCAATCAACATAAGGGTAACGTGAATTGAATCCATTTCAAGTAGTAACTATAGATTTTTTGGATCCATTTCCAACAACTATTAAAGGAAATAAACAAATATTAGTCTCCTTAGACTATCTAACCAGATATGTCAAATAACCGCTTATAAACCCAGTTCAAATGGAGCAGTGGAACGAAGTAATCGTAAAATAAAGGATATCCTGAAAACTTTAGTAAAACCACAATACAGAAGATTGGGGCTTAGCTCTAGAAGACTTACAGTTCACACTGAATAATACAGTAAATGAGATAATAGGAGAATCCCCACATTACTTACTATATGGTTAACAGAAAAGAATGCCAAATACATTGTTAGACGATGCAATACCACCCAGACATACTTATAACTATGATGAATATGTTGCATAAAAACCAGACGTACTTACGAGACCATCATAGTCTTGTTGTACGTGCAGCAAAGATGGTCAGAAATTTGAAGGCTACAGATAATAGATGAAAATTCGAAATATTTTCCATAGAATAGAGAGATGTCGTGGGTCAGCTGGATATTTTCACAGCATATGCTACAGAGATAAAATAAATCACGTAATTGCCTCGTCCATAGATTTCGTACAGTACAATGTATATCATACTAATGTCATACGTTATCATAATTATTCATGTGCTAAAGTACAGTTTTAATCGATGTTTAAATATGATACGAATACCAATGCTTACATCACTATATCTGCTTATTAATACTAGGATCATTTTGTCCATGTGTTGAAGTCTCTTCTGATCACGAAAGGTTGTTAAAGTTAAATCCTTGAAAGTACAAGTTATTCAGCAGTGAGCCGGAGAAAATTAAATTACCCAAAGAGCATTTTCATTTAAAATTAGCATTTACCTTATGCTTCCATTAAATGTATAATGGCTTTTATAATTTTCATGTATATCTAATAAGTCAAGAATTAAGTCAAGAATAAAGTTAAGTGTTACGTAATTTATACTTTGGATGAAATTTTATATTATAATCAATTTCATGGCAAGTCTCCGTTCGTTGCCCACAGCGGACATTGACATATTGTGCTCAGTCAAATCTCTTTATAAGACGCTGCCATCAGGACGAGCTAAAGAGATACTTCCATAAGTGAAACACTGAGTGGGTCATTCATCAAGGTTTTAAAACTCGTAAATATTGTCAGGTATTGAAATACGCTCATTTATGCATTCATTCGCTTTTTTTAAATTGCGCACAGCGCAACAGATCGGAAGTTGCCTGGCAAGGTGGCACTTTTTATTGTATTCATAAATGTCGCCGATATTGGCATTATCTTTTATGCCAACTGACACTGTAATGGGAAAATAAGGTAGGAATAGGGCGAGTTTACAAAAGTCACAACCATGAAATGGTGAAGATGTGGATTAATTTATGATAGCGTTCATTTCCTATTGGATTCATTCCTGATCTTCGTAAAGCCTAATACAGGACTAGCAAAGGCTCCACAGACGTAGCCCTTCCAGGGGAGGCATAATAATGGAATCTTGAGTCAGCCGAATTTCTCTTGCATTAATGATCCCCAACTGAAACATCTCCACCAAAGACATTAGGCTGTTGTTTGAATTATTTTCATTTCTAAATTCAGGTGACATATAAAAACGGTAAATTAAAATATATACATATACAAATAAGGACAGAATTTACCATATCTCTGCCGAGTTTGTAAAACGAATTCATGATAATAGAGGTAGTTTCGATTTATGTTAACTAATGTTAATATCGAATACCTATAATAAAATAATATGTTCCGTGCATGTCGACACCGTTAAGAGAACTAAATATATATCGGTGACATACAACAGAACATTAATTTCGTTGTCAAGTTATGACGCGTTCATCAACAGTTTGCAATAATTGATGACAAACTTTTCTGATAGATAATATGGTAATGATATAAGATATTAGATGTATTCATTCTTCTTAAAAAAACGAAAAAATAGAAAGGGAGAAGAACGAGGGACACGTAATTAACCCATTTAATCTAAGAGCAATTACTCTATTGTCATTATTGTAATGAACTTGTCATTACCAGTAACGAGCAACGTGTAATTATTTCCCTCTCGGTTGTTTTCATATCTGTAGGTCAGCGTGACCTACCAACGACAACAATAATTTAAAATAATATTAATACGTCTTTTATCAGCAATAAAAAAGAATGATAAAGGATTTGGTTAGGAAATCTAAAAAATGGGAATATGCAAATGAAGTGAATAATCTCATTCTATGTAGGTTTGTGCTATCTAACCATTTTAAGTGTTGCTGCAAACTTTATTTTTAAATTATTATTAGTATTAATAGACAAGTTCACCCACTAAAGATGGAATGTGGACATAAAGAGCTATTTTTTTTTATTTATATAGATTTTTGGTATTATGCCAAGCACTGGGGCAACCAAGGACATTCAGCGCTGAAAAGGAAACCGACAGTAAAAGGTTCGATGGGTTTAACAGGAAGAAAACCTCAAAGCACTTGCACTATGAAACAATTGTTAGGAGAGGGTGGAAAGCAAGATGGAAGAAAGAGAATATGAACAGAGGTGGGTACAGTAAAAAGGAATAAAAGTAGTTGCAGCTAGGGCCGAAGGGACGCTGCAAAGAACCTTAAGTGATGCGTACATTGCACCGAATAAGGTGCACTGACGGGACTATAAGGAGCTGGTTTCAAAACGCACAATATTTTCTTTTGACTATACTTGATTGTCATCGGCTTTAATCGCCGTCATAATTTTCAAAATGTCAGTTCATGAACGACAATACCAGCAGATATTGTTAATAACACTTTCCCTTGTGTTCCCTTCCGAGAGGAAACTAATTAGGATATTCTTTCTATTTCTGTTTTAGGCGTAATGGCAAAAGGTCCGCATCATTAGAATTCCTGTTTCTCGCGATTTTATTGTTAACAATTAATTCATGTATCTAAAAGTGTTACCATTATTCTTGTTATGCATGTGAATTACAATATTAATTTATATTTAGATAATATTTAAATCCTCAAAGCACCATGGAATGAGCTACCACGTCCTTCTATCCTTTCAAAGATTTATATATTTCATTGTTAGAAAGTGACAAGATTTTTTTTTTCTTGGTCTTCCGAATTTCCTTTGATTCCAGTTGGTGGAGGCAAGAGCTTGGACGTGTACCCCTATTGTCACTTGGAAAAAGAAAAAGCCACAGGAAACAGCAGACGCAGCTCGAGACAGATTACCGGAAGTGGAAAAGACACGGGAGGCTGAATAGGCGGGGTGGCTTTCTTTCTTTTGTTTGGATTCAGTGTTCTTCCTCCGTAGCGTAAAGAGCGTTAATGATTTTTTCATGTAAATCAACCGCTATTTCCATATCGTTCACAATGCGCAAACCTCATTAATGACAACACCAGGCAATGGCATTAAAACTTAAGGCGAACGTTCAGTTATAAGGCAAGCTTCCAGTTATAAATCCAACATAACAAAAGTAACTGACATTCGATATTTCTCTTTCCTTTTCTCAGTTTTGTCATAGTGACGCCTTGGTTAATATCAGCACTATAGGTATGAAGTTGCCTTTGTTTAAGAGATGTAATTCACTTTCATTCCGTAACCTCGTTTATTTATAGAAAAAAAAGGAGAGTAAAGGTTGCCCTGTCAAGTATCGTTACCTTTGTTTGTATGGTGTTTTAACGTTGCGTGGAACCAGTGGTTATTCAGCAACGGGACCAACGGCTGTGCGTGACTTCCGAACCACGTTGAGAGTGAATTTCTATCACCAGAAATACACATCCCTCACTCCTCAATGGAATGTCCGGGAATCGAACTTGCGGCCACCGAGGTGGCAGACCATAACGACCACGCCAATGAGGCGCTATAATTATTAGTACGGTCTATTTATGCTCATCCCGTTTTGATTCCTGTAATGGGATTTATCACCAAATGTTTAATACCAACTTCAGTGCCACTGTGGTCAAGAGTTTTCGTAATTCGTGTTTGGAACCGGTACCAAAAGGCAATTAAAAACCCTGGAAGCAAATACTGGCTCGTTTGATGTTAAGCGTTTGATTCTATGTACTTCATGATGAAGACTGGTATATTTCCTCTCTCTCTCTCTCTCTTATGGTGTAATTAAGAACATATTCAGCTCGTGAAAGAGATACGAGTAATTGGCTAATTCAAGTTAAACTGTTTCTTTGAAGGTGAAAAGATGAGAGAGAGAGAGAGAGAGAGAGAGAGAGAGAGAGAGAGAGAGAGAGAGAGAGAGAGCTCTTTCTGTTATTTGTATCATACGCACAACCGTTGTGATGGGATGATATAATTATATATATTAGTATCTATGGCCCTGCTATTCTAAGCTACTTAATATAAATAAGATATTAAGAACGATGGGTGTTCGTTGATAAATCTGCTTCTTATCAATATAAAGCCACTTTGTATTAGGGTGATTGAGTTGAAAACCTGTTGTATTGCAGATAAAAGCGATGCATATCTAATTTCTAGGGATCATTCTTTCATACCGGTGTGTGATCTTGAATTATTATTGATAAAAAGACAGTTACGTTCTACGGGAAATTTTGTGCTTCTATTTTCACTTTCTTATATACATATTTTTAGAAACGAACAGTTTACAAAGAACTGCTCTAAGCTAGTGATAGGTCACTATCGTAATCCTTTAAAGTAATACTTGCGAGACTGCTCGTGTGTAAAAAGGCTTCAGTAGAAAGAAGAAAAAAAATTTAACTTTGAGTCTATTTCCTTACTCTCTTGAAGCTTGAATTTAAAGTCGATGTCCCCAGTGGGTTTACTCCAGGAGATTAGGGCTAATTTTTTGATAAATTTTCACATTTTTATGATATTATTGCCATTACGATCTGAAAGTCATACTAATTCATACGCAATAAGAATAGTATACAAAACGGGTAATAAATTCGCAGGGAAAAGTCCACGCCAAAGTAAAGCACTCTTCCGCAAATGAGAGAAATGATTACATTTTCAGATTGAAATTTGAAAATGACCGCTAATTGAATAGATATGCACCAAAGCATAAACAATAAATGGTGAAGATGAGGAACTACACGCACGCACATGCACACATTCACACACACACACACAGATATATATATATATATATATATATATAATATATATATATATATATATATATCTGTGTGTGTGTGTGTGTATGTATAAATATGTGTATGTATGTATGTATGTATTAGAGGCTTAGAGGAGAAATGTAGAGACAGCCCTTCCCAAATGCTCTCGCTCCTAGCATTCAGAAGCACAGCCTTTGACCTCCGACAGGGTTTGCACTGCTGAGTCACCAGCAGAGGCTGGGGTGGGTCACTTCCGGATCCTCGAATATATATATATATATATATATATATATATATATATATATATATATTATATATATATATAATAATATACATATATATATAATTATATTATATTTATATATATTAATTAAATACCCATTCAAATAAACCCACCGAAAATTGAATGAGAATGGAATTAAATTTGCCTAGTGTAGTTGACCCTATTCGAGAAATTATCTCTATTGTTGTTATTTGAATGATAAGAAGAGGGAAAAGAAGCATGGGAATTGATAATTGTCTCGTTACCAGGAAGGTTTAATGCTCCAATTCGAGATAACAGCTATTCATGGATATTGCGAAGTAGTCTACGGTTGTCAAAGGTGAGGCCTTTCAAAGCATGGTGATCTATGCACACCAAAGGTAAGAGATATGATAAAGATATTGGATCACAAAAAGAGCGAGTGCCATCCTAATCAGGAGGCCAAGCGTTCTTGCCATTGTTACGTAATTTACCAAGGTGTAATGTTATATATATATATATATATATATATATATATATATATATATATATATATATATATATATATATACATATATATACATACATACATATATCATATATATATATATATATATATATATATATATATATATATTTATATTATGATGGGTCTGTTTGTTCGTTTGCATGGTGATTTTACGTTACATGGAACCAGTGGTTATTCAACAACGGGACCAACGGCTTCACGTGACTTCCGAACCACGTCGGGAGTGCACTTCTATCACCAGAAATACACATCTCTCACCCCTCAGTGGAATGTGATGGGTCTGTTAATGGAATGGACGCTAGATTTGGAGTTGCCATACGAGAATTTGGTGATAATACATTTACTGTCGAGAGGATTGTTGAACAAATGCAGGAGAATAGCTCTGCAACAACAGCAGAGTTACGTGCAGTTCGCGAAAAATTGAAAATTGTCGTAGGTAAAAAGCGAGATGTGCATATCTTTACACTGAATTGTAAGGACCTTTCTAGCGCTGATTTGGTATATCAATGTAAGGCATTAATATAAGAGATAGAACGAAGTGGTTTTTAAGTCCAATTTCACTGGGTACCTTCTCATATAGGTTTATATTTAAACGAAGTTGCTGACAAATTGTCAATCTATGCAACGTGTAAAACCTCTATTGATATTGTTGGTGTCGTAAGTTTTCGTCAAATAAAGAGGTACTACAAATAGCAAAGCCCTTTCTAAGATGGACATATTTATAACGGGCTTAAGGTTAGGATACAAGTATTCGTGGGAATGTGTTGCTGATGGCAATGATTTCTCATGTAAATTATGTGACGAGCCAGACTCTCATACATTGTCATTACGTATTATATTGTACTGAACTTTCAGAATTTAGGGATATATCATTGTTGATACAGTGCCAAAGCTGGTGTGTCATTTGCTTAACAATATAGTTCTAAGAATTATGAAGAAGTTCCCCAATTTCTATTGGAACAGGTAATTGTGCAAGGAGAGTGATGTACTGTTAAAATGTTTTGATGGGTGTACCAGCGTATTGATAGTATTTGATACATCCCATATATGTAATAAATGTCCCAAAAAATCTTTTGAATTTTAATTTTTATTATCGAGGTGCATGAAAATACACTAACCGTCTTTTCCCTGAGAATCTTCTGAGGACCAATCGCCTCTCGAAGGAATCAGTTGGGGATTTCTTAGTTTCTATCTTCTGTTATAATAGGATAAAGTATGCTTTCTCATACCCCAAATTATTCAGTCATTCTTTTCCTTAAACTTCTAATCCTTCGTATTTATTTGAAAGTTAATAAATTGATTTTTCAATATTTTACCGCATCGCGGTGACTCTGGTTAAATCTAGAATGATTTCATTTGATTCAAAATGTAAACTGAAGAGATTACAAAGCTACAAAAAAGGAGAAAATAGAAAGTATAGTGATAAACGCATTACGCTAACCGGATTAAGTTTTGTGTGTTGAAATACCTCGCAAAATATATACTGAAAATTAAATGGTAGTAAAATTGAACGGTGAGCAAAATAGACAAATAAAATAAATAAATAAATAAATAAATGTTTCAAATTGCATTATAACATGTGGTAATATTTTTATTTGAAGTCTCGAAAAACATATCAGTCGGTCATATCACTGGACGGGATCAGAGTAGAATAAATGAGTAATGAATATTCACCAACAAATAGAAACAAGCGAGACGGTCTATAGGTATTAGGTATGTGGATTAAAAAGAGTAATTGGAAAATTACTTAAAAATGCAAAAGTTGATAAAAACTTTCAAATGAACCTTTATAGGTTAATTATCCGGAGGAAAACCTTATGGGATTATCAGTTAGTCCTTTTTCATATTAGTTCGGAAAATGAGCAGTCTACCACTGCCCACAAGGTACGCTAGGTGAAAGAGAGAGAGAGAGAGAGAGAGAGAGAGAGAGAGAGAGAGAGAGCTCTACCACTGCACCAAAAGGTACGCTAGGTGAGAGAGAGAGAGAGAGAGAGAGAGAGAGAGAGAGCTCTACCACTGCACCACAAGGTACGCTAGGTGTGTGTGTGTGTGTGTGTGTGAGGCAGAGAGAGAGAGAGAGAGAGAGAGAGAGAGAGAGAGATCTACCACTGCACCACAAAGTACGCTAGGTGTGTGTGTGTGAGAGAGAGAGAGAGAGAGAGACAGAGAGAGAGAAACTTTCACGTATCAACGTGTACGAAATTTCCTTTTCTATTCCTCTGTATAGTGTATTTCAGTAGATTCCCAGCAGAGACGATTAGCGGAAGCAATCCTCTCACTCCTCACTTCCATAATCTTCATTTCCTGATTTTTAACCAAAGTTCTAACTGATTGTGCTTGTTCCTAAAAAAAGCTTGTTGCCTAACTTAGCACTGGAAAGTATTACGTCACACACAAACACACACAAGTGAGAACGAAGTTCCAGAAAAAGTTTAGCATGACTAAAATTCCCTCAAGAAATTCAATTATTATTAGCACTAACGAATCGAAAATTGATAGTGTAGCGAAAATATCAAAAATGTTAACAAAACTACCAGAAAAACCTAAATTAAGGATGAGTTTAATAGCAATTACAAATTGAAGATGTCAATTCTCTATATATAGTATATATACTAAATATATACTATATATAGAATTTTTTCCATGGTTACTCTATTAAATAACCTTTTTGACTTTTAATGAATGTGTTTGTACCTAATAATTATTATCATAATCCCTTTCCCTGTCTTTTGATGGTTTCCTAATGCTGTAGAGTTGCTACAGGGATCATAAAAGTACAAGGAACCAATAACTGTAAAGAGTTTATAGTTGTGTTTAGACTTAGTTGCCTTTTGAGGATAAAAAGTGAATCAGTGGTTGTCCGTCACTCATCGCCGGAAAAGCTACATGCCCCGAGGCTATGAGTGACGTAAGCCGTGAAACCGCCCAACGATGACGTCACGATTCTATACTCCAATCAGGAGAAAGGACTCCATTGGTTTGATTTCTTCAAGCAAACCTGACAATGAAACAGTTTGTAGTGTAATTTTTGAGATTCTTGGAATTGAAACTTGCGACTTGATAGGATTCCAGTTGATGCCTAGGAATAGGTTTATCATGAAATTCAGCTCGCGCGTTATATATGAAAAGATAATCAGTGAATACGAAGAGAAGGAACTCCAGATCGGCAATGGGATTACTGTGAAAATAGTGAACATGGGAGCAAGCTACTCCTTTGTATCAATCAGATACGCACCTTTTGACATGGACAACCAGATGATAGAATCCGTACTTGAAGGGTATGGAAAGGTAATATGGATAAGGAATAACCAACACACGCTAGGAAAAGGAAACGGTTTATTGAATGGGATAAGAACAGCAAAAATGGAAATCAAGAATAATATTCCATCGTCTATTAAGATAGCAGGACATTCGGTGTCCTTCATGTACAGCGGACAGAGCAGAACCTGCTATAAATGTGGAAGTGAAGATCATCTAGTGGAAACTGTGTTACAGAGAAGACATTAAGGGAGGAATTGACGGATAACGAAACGTACTTCCCGGAAATAGGAAAATGGAACAGAAAAGCGAAGGAGAATCCAGGATTTAGAGTAAAGGATCAAACTCAAGATTGCACTGGTGATAATGAAAAACATTTAAAATTGAACCAAGATAAAGAAATTCAAAATGCTGAAGATAACACAGATGCTAACTCAAAACATTTAATTGACAAAGACAATGTCTCGGGTGACATAGATAATGATGATGAGTTAAAACGCGTAAGCATTGCAATGACAGCTAATTCTACACATATAAATGAATCTGATAATGAAGACATGCATATAAATGAGTCCGATAATGAAGATGTAACTGTGTCTGAATATGAGATACAAAACAACATTGTAAAGGAAAAAGAAACCGAGAAGTCTGATAAAACGTTAATAGAGACAATAGTGGAGTTACATCGTGAGCGAAATGATACAGAACTGTCAAGTATGGAAGCAGAATCAGTAGGGAAAACCAGTCATGAGGAAGTGATCAGGAATAATTTCGACGAAAATATGACAACTGAATATAACGATATAGCAGAAGACATGTTGACCGATAAGAGCCTGGAAAGGGAAATGATGAACGAAGCTGATGACGGTGAGAACCGGATCGAGGAATTTAGTCACAAAGAACAAAGTGAAGATAGGAATACTGAAAAGTGGAAAATACATGTGGAAAATAATGGGAAAATGGTTATATCAAAGAGTAAAGACAGTAGTGACAAGATGTATAGAAATGATGAGGGAAATTTGAAGGATGATCGTGAAAGAAAACGTCGAAAGGTGAATAGTAAAAATACAAGCTCGTAATGGATAAGTGGGTGGTTAACCTCTTTATAATCATGGCGCTGACGGTAGCCACCTTAAACGTAAATGGACTTAATGTAGTTAACAAACAGATGTGCGTTGACTCTCTCATGAGATTTCACAGAATTGATATATTGATTTTGCAGGAGCATAATATTAAAAATGTCAACGACTTGATTTACCAATCTAATGATTATGATGTCTTTATTAACTGTTGTACTAATTTGAAAGGTGGAACCGCGATATATATATTAGAAAGTGTCCTAGCATTAAGGTCTTGAATCAGGAAATGGATGGAGAGGGGCAAGTAATTAGTATTAAGATTGAGTTTAATGGTATAATCATTCCTCTGCTGAACTTGTATGCTCCATCAGGAACAAACAAAATACCAGAACGAGAAGAATTCTTTCGAAATAAATTGTTATTTTATTTAAGGAATAACAGTGAAAACTTAATATTAGGTGGAGATTTTAACTGTGTGACCTCTCTTCGAGACAGTAGTTCAGAAAATGTTATTTACAGTCAAAAGCTCTAAGGAACTTGATAAAGCAAGTAGGATTGAAAGACATAACCATAGGTTGTCACAAGTTACCTGAATATACTTTTGTTAAAAATAACTACGGGTCAAGAATAGACAGAGTATATGTTAAAAGGCTATTTAACCATATAAAGTCATGGGAAACAATACCTATCAGCTGCTCAGATCACAGCATGGTTTTAGTTAAATTTAATGTACAAAATGTAAAATTTGGTAGAGGTTTTTGGAGGCTTAACACAAAAGTTTTGGGTTTTAAAGAAACTGAGGAAAGTTTCAGTGTAGTTTGGAGTCATATTGTGGCTAGAAAAGGTATTTTTGATACCTTGTTATCATGGTGGGATTTTGCAAAAATGGAATGTAAAAAGTTTTTTATAAGAATGTCGAAAATTATGTCGCAAGAAAAATATGGACTTCTAAATATGTTGCAGGGAAGACTGAAACAATTGTATGCAAAAGCTAATGCTGGTGGAATTGACTTTGAAGAAATAAGAGTGATTAAAGACAGAGTGAATGACATACAGAATGAGTTTTGTGAGGGCATTAAACTACGAGCAAAACTAAAAGACAGGGTAGAAGGTGAAAAGGTATCAGTATACTTGTTAGGAAGAGAGAAGGATAGGAACTCGGGTATTTTTAGAGTTAAAACGGATAAAGGAGTTCTCATTAATACTGACAGTATTGTTTCATATTTTAAAAGTTATTACAAAGAGTTATACGATAACGTTAATGTTGATAAAATTCAACAAGAGGAATTACTTAGAATGTGCAAGAATAAATTGGATAATGATGATGTAAATATGTTATCAAAGGAAATTGAAGAAGAAGAAATATGGGCAGCCATTAAGGGTTTAAGCATTGGAAAGTCACCAGGAAAGGACGGCCTTCCTACTGAATTTTACAAAAAGTTTTGGACCCTGTTGAAACCTCACTTCATACAAGTAATTAGGTACGCTCTGAAGGAGGATTTGAGTAGTTCTCAGCATGAAGGCATTCTTAAGCTTATACCAAAGGGTGGGGACGTAGAACTAGCAGAGAACTGGAGGCCCTTATCTCTTCTTAACGTAGATTATGAAATATGTGCAAAAATTTTAGCTAATCGTATGAAATTGGTAATGAATAAGGTTATTTCATCTGAGCAGTATTGTGGTGTAAATGGAAGGTCAATTATCGACTGTAATAATATGATAAGTGATGTAGTGTATTATTCAAACGAAATTCATTCAAACTTGGCTCTTTTAAACCTTGATTGGTCAAAGGCTTTTGGCAGGGTGGATACGAAGTTCTTATGGAGGATCATGAATTGCTTTGGATTTTCCGACTCCTTTATCAAACGGTGTTATATAAAAACAGTCATAGCTATTTATGCATCAATGGAGTAATTAGCTCTTCGTTGAAATAAATAGGTCTGTTAGACAGGGATGTCTCTTGTCCATGCTTTTGTTTGTAATATTTCAAGAACCCTTATACTTAGCTATTAAAGGTAATAAAGAGATTATTCCTCCTCCACTACCGAATAAAAAATGTATCAAGCTTCAAGGGTTTGCAGATGATTCAACAATTTTCATCACCGCTGAGAAATCTCTGCAAGTTGTTTATAAAGAGATAGAAAGGTTTGAAAAGGCTACAGGAGCACAACTAAACATCGATAAAACAAAGATTTTAGAAATTGGAAACTGGGAAGATAAACTGGGTAAAAAGTGTAAAGAAAACTAATATTTTAGGGATTGAATATAGTGGAAATTATGAGGAAACTTGCAGACAAAATTGGGAGAACAGAATAAACAAGATCAGCAGAATATCATCCATGTCAGAACAAAGAATATTAACCCTATATCAAAAGGGTATTATTATCAATTCCTTAATACTCTCAAAAGTATGGTATTTGGCTCACACATTTCCATTGTCTAAACGAGTGGCATTAGCCATAAATTCTTGTATTTTTAGATTTCTTTGGCATGGAAAGTACCAGCCTATTAGAAGGACAACACTTTGTTTACCCAAGCAAGAAGGGGGACTAGGAATTACTGATGTTTATCACAAGGCTTTATCTATTTTATGCTGTACTGTTTTAAAAGAGCTAACAAATGAGTCATGCCTTGCTGTTTATTATTGTAGTATAAGACTAAGTCATATGATGAATATGATTGATAAAAAAGAGGTATCGTATATTTCTGGTCCATACTATTCTGTAGCGATAGAGGCAATTAGAAAGGTGTTTCGTTGTAAAAATGTCCCTGCGTTCACGAGTAAAGTAGTTTATGGTTGTATCCGTCCAAATTGTGAGGCAATAATAGAGAGTAACTACCCGTTGTTCAACTGGAAAAGCATTTGGAAGAATGTAAACAATAGACATATAGGATTACGAGAGAGAGAATTTATGTATAGATACTTGCATGAGACTCTAGCAACTAACCAAAGATTAAAGATGCTAAACATAAGGACGGATGGTTCTTGTGACAGATGTGGCGAGGAAGAAAATTCAATCCATATATTTTATTCACGTACTTATATTAAAGATATTTTTCTATGGTTTAAAAATATTCTGATCAATGTATGTAGTACTGAGAAAAATAGTTTCTTAAGAATTTTAATGTTAGATTTTAATTGTAATACAACAAAGTGTAACAATGCTGCATTAGTTTTAATTGTGGATTACTTGTATGCCTTATGGGTGAGCAAGAAAAAGAAATATGATCTTAGACAAATTATAAACTTTTTAAAGAGTAAGTTTAGATATACTAGATGGTTACTTGAACGTTTGTTAGGTGAAAGAATGCTGAACTGTTTTAATAGAAAATATGTCGATTATGATTTCAATTAACTTATCTGTAGCTTTGTGTTATATTATTATATAAGTTGGCAGGCAGATAACAAGAAATATGGTATCAGAAAAGGGACTTCATTTGCGAATGGTTTAAGTTTATGACTTTTGTAATGTATTAAGAATGTAAGTTTGATGATCTGACTAAATACAGATGTATATATCTGAAATGTGTTTAAAATCTGATTATATTGTAGTTTATTTTATAATAAAAGAAAAAAAAATAATGTTCCATTTCCCTATGGGATCGAACTTATACACACTCGCTGGTGAGGTAATGTCGGTATATAAAAGGACATGTTTTTTTTTTTTATTATTATTAATTCAGCTCAGATCAAGATTTGATATCAGCAGGAAAGAAGGAAATGGAGTGACTGATCATGCCGGTTGATATTGGGATTCACGACTTTCTTCTGTTATCTGCGGGATTTTAGATTATAGAGATAAGCAGAAGGGCAAACGGTGCAGAAGCTGATCAAACTGGTTGTTCCTGGTGTTCATGATTTCAATCTTTTATTGACAGGATTGTAGAATTTAACTTACATTTGCAAACTCCTATGAACTTTGCCCACGATAAGGCATTGGCAAATATACAGAAAAACAAACTCCATATGTGACGACATTATCTTATGTTATTTTTCTGTTCATGTAGGGATAAACGCGATATAACTAAATTCCCACTGCTAGATATTACGTAATATGCGAAGTCTAGTCAGGCACCACAGTCATGAACATATGGAAATGCTTACAAATTGCCATGAATAAAGTCAGTACCGTGAGTTAATTTTGGGGGTTTCATGAAGTTCATTTCCACGCTGCTGCTGTTTTTATTTTGCAAAGGTTGGGACAAAGCTAATGTCGAATATGCATGTTCCGAGAGATTCAAACAGGACGTTCAGTGTCCTGCATAATAGTGTTTCACTATTATGTTTCACTCGATAATAACAGTTGCGAAGATGTTGCATGCATGTTGCATACTTTTTAAATTTTATTTTTGTAGTCACATAAAAACAACATTTCAAAAGTATGCTATTTCATACTTGTAACATGAACAGAAACAATTTTTAAATACATTATTGTTCAGGTTCAATTATTACAGGACAGCAAAGGGTTATAATAGTTCCACTGCATTATTTGCAGGTATTTATTATGATGTTCGGGTCATTAAAAAGAAACGTTATACGAAAGGGGAGACAGATGCCTTTGTTAACTTGAGAGCGAATTTTGTCATGATAGGTGGCTATTAAAAATTAATTAAAAAGAAAGAATCAATAAAATTATCCACTAGAGAGTCTATTAATTACTGTTTTTAGTAGCCAGTAACTACAGCAAGATGTGTTAATTGTCAGCTTAGAGGGATTATGCTTATGTAAAGAAATGCCTAGATGTATACCCTTTGTTGATGTATACTGCAACCATATTGTAAATATTGTCATTGTAAAAAAAAAAAAAAAAAAAAACTAACAACGGTCACTTTTTAATGATTCTAGGAATTGGGCATTACACAGCTGCCAGATAGCGCCACGTTTGTCAAATCATGTTATTTCATCACCTGCGTTAGTCTGACTGTTCAAGTTCAAGAGATATCTCAACGTATTTCCAAGATGATTCATTAAATCAAAATAATTCCTTTTACTAAATATTACTTACGTATCTGATGACTTTTTTTGTAAAAAAAAAAGAAAAAAAAACACTCATCCGAGGTATAAAGGATGTATAAAGGATGTTACTATAATTTCATAGCAAAATTCCTTTACTTATATAATGTTGACATCCCGTAACTTCTCTATTTTCAAATGGCTGGTTCGTCATCACTTAGGAACCATATTTTTATATATCGTTACGGTTATCGCTAAGCCAGGTAGTTAAACAATAAATATGTTGTGATTTCTGTAAAAGCTAGCGATGCTTCGTTCTCAATAATAACTCGATCACAAACGCCCAACGAGTCTTTTGAGTTTTTATTGACACATCCTCTTCTGGAGAATTATGACAATCTTGGACTATCAGCCAGTGAAGTCATAAAATATTCAAGTTTTATTCAAACTGGGAAGCAAAAAAACTCAGCACAAAAATACAGCACCAAAATATATTTTCAAAAATGAAAAATAGTATCACATCACGATTTTCGGCGCGCCAATCATATCAGAATTCTAGAATCTGAGTCAGAACTTTCCTTTCAGTTCCTCCAGACCAACTTCACTTCTTTTCTTTTTAAGATGACTTTCCTTTATTTTCAGTTCCCCATCTTCCTCTCCCTTCCTTGGTCTAATTCTCCTCGCTCCCCTTAAGTCGTTCTACGATTCAAGGAACAAAAACAGGAGGAGAGTCCGGTCGAGTTACAGAGACAGAAAAGGGTCGAGATGATTCTCAGAAATGCTTCGGAAAACAGAGTTGTCAAGAGTCTCATGAGTACTTCAGGTCACTAGAATCACTAGAACACGAAAACAGCTCGTTGCTTGAAATACTATACTGTATAATA
>NC_087207.1:10973715-11010726 GCF_015104395.2 Macrobrachium nipponense
AATAATGTTCTAAAGGGTTCACAATAAGAGTCCGTGTATAATTATTAAAACTTTATAAAAAGCTTTCGAACCCTTCCCTGGGTTCATCTTAAGTCCAAATGAACAATTAGCTACAACATGTACTGAGGTGAATTTAAAAACAAGAGTCGTTGAAGATCGTTGACACCGGTCGTTAGCTCGTTAATGGACCAGGTGGTGAAGAAAGAGGGTAGTTAACTCCAACTAGGTGATTTCCTCTCCCCTATCAATCCTTTGGGCTGCAATTCTGTTGGATCTCCGCAATGCTTGTATACTCTCGCGATAGAGAGTTTTTCCCTAATAATAATCGCTTTCAACCAGTGGTCAAGCCTTTGTTCCATCACTAACTAATCTATATATTTCTGCCTATCTTCCTAGATAATAATAATAATAATAATCGCTTTCAAACAGTGGCCCTGTTTTTGTATCATCACTTACTGATCTGTATCGATCTGCCTATTTTTCTACACACACACACACACACACACACACACACACACATATATATATCTATATATATATATATATATATATATATATATATCTAATAAAAGGAGCCATAAAAAACACAAAATAGAGAAAAAAGTACTATATTTCAGAGGACTGCTGTCTCCCTCTTCAGGTAGATGAATGAGAAAAGTTTACAGAAAAGGTGGTATTTATACCAAGAGGTCCATCCACAAACAAGCCATTTTAAGTCACCCCGCTGATAATCTTCCTCTAATCTTCTTAAGGGTTGGTTGAATGAAGACGTTGTCGCTCGTGTCCGAAATCCATCCTCCTTTTGAGATGTTCATTACCTGCCTCTCTTTTATTAAGGCCGATTCCATCATTTGACTCTTGTACCGGCAGTTGCTGCTATAAATTACACGTGACAAATTCCAGTTTTTGATTTATGGTTATGTTCATTTATATGGTTGAAAATAGCCGAGTTCTGTTGTCCATACCTAACTGACCGTTTGTGTTGTATTAATCTCTGGGGAAGGGATTTACCTGTAATCCGATGTAAGATTGGTCACAGTCCTGGCATGGGATTTCGTATACCCCAGAGTCCTTTGGAGATGTCTTTTGTTGGACGTTAATCAGGGTGATTTGGCCTAAGGTGTTTGGGTAAGTAAATACCAAAGGGTTCGATTTTCCGAGGGGGTTGGTTATTCTCTTAATCGTGTCCAGGTGGGGAATTATTATTTTATTGTTGGGTGTATCTCTGGTCTTGTCTTTAGGGGGTCGGTAGAAAATTACGTTAGCTTTGTGAATTGCTTTCTCAATTATATGGTCAGGATATTTTAAAGACGAAAGTTGCTTGCGAATTAGTTCAAATTCTTTTCCCAGGAATTCTGGGGAACAAATTCGTAAGGCTCTTAAGAACAAGTTACTAGCTACACCTATTTTGATAGAAATGTCATGATAGCTAAAGTAGTGAATGTATGAAAGTGAGAACGTTGGTTTTCTGTATTATGGTAAATTTGTATCTGTCGTATCTCTGATTATTAAAACATCAAGAAAAGGAATTTTGTTGTCTGTTTCCCATTCAACTTTAAATTGATGCTGGGCACTAATGTGTTTAATTTCGAGAGGAATTCATTGAAATTGCCCCACCTATTATCCCAAAATGTTAGGATATCATCCACGTATCTCATCCACAAGCATGTTTTGGTTTTATTGCATTTATTACTGTAGTTTCAAAAGTATTCCATGTACAGATTGGCTAGAACAGGACTTAAAGGACTACCCATACTACACCGAATTTTTGCTTGTAGAATGATTCCCCGAATGAAAATACGTTATTAGATGCACATAATTCAACTAGCTTTATTATTTTGTCAAGCGCCAATGGGAAATGATCTGAATATGGGGGATAATTTTACCCTTAAAAACTGACGAACGTCCTGTACTGGTACTTTAGTGAACAAGGAATCTACATCAAGGCTTAAAAGTTTTATGTTGTGAAGTGGTATATGTGCTTCTCTGAATTTGTGACAAAAATCTTCCGAATGTTTAATGTGACTGGGAGAAAAAGTGCCTAAAAAAAAGGGGAAAGGAGGCCAGCTAACCATTTAGAAATTTTGTAATTGAAAGCACCGGCACATGAAACGATGGGTCTGAATGGAAGATTGTCTTTGTGAGTTTTGGGAAGGCCATAAAAATAGGGTAATTTAGGATTAATTACTTTAAATTTCTCTAATAGTTCAATACTCTTTTTGTCTTTGCCAATTAATCTTACTTTCGAAAAAAAAATTCTGTGGAAAACGTTTTGGAGGGGATTTTTCGTCAGTTTTTCGTATGTGTTGTGTCGCTAAGGAGTGGTTGATTTTGTCAAGGTAGAAGTCTTTGTCCATTATTACGATTTTGCAGTCTTTGTCGGATCTACTTATTATAACATCTAACTTTTTTAGCGAGTGGATGGCTATCATGAATCTGCGGGGAACAGGATATTTCTTATGTAAGTCAGTTAAAGCATTTAGTAACACTCCTTTTAAACATATCTCTTCACGGTTGTAGTTTTTGTCAGATATGAATTTATCAAAAGCCACTATGAAGTCTAGGTTGTTTTTGCGGTCTGGCATAAGGGCAAAGGATAAGCCTAAATTTAAAAACTAAATGTTGATTTACAGTAAGGGGGGTGTTGGATAAGTTTAAAACTTTGTCTTGTTGCTCAAGATTATTCCATGCACTATTGTCTATTAGGTTATTTAACTTGCGTAGAAGTCTGTTGGAATGAGTCACGCTATTATAGGCAGCAATGTCCGGAACAGATGAAATCAGATACCTGTATATGTGGTCCGTAGTGAGGAGGCGAAGATTAGACTGGGTTCCATATATCACTCTGCGTAGTACGAAGATGTCGTTTTTCGTATCGGTGATTCTTCCTCCAGGAAAAATCCTTGTGTGAGAGAGGGGAAGGGGTCGATTGCAGAGTCCATCTCCCGAATCCGTACATTTTTGGTAGTACTTGTTCTTTGAGGCATTCTTCTAAAAGTGTTTTTGGTTTTTTCAGCCGTGTAGTTTGATCAGTTCTTTTTTCAAACTTGCGAAAAATTGGCTTGACTTCTGGAAGTGAGTGAAGAATCCTGGAAAGGCGGTTGAATTCCATAATGGGCTGAAAATGACTGGTAAAAATGTTCTGTAACAACAGAGTTCCATCTAATAAAAGGAGCCCATAAAAAAAACACCAAAATAGAGAAAAAGTACTATATTTCAGAGACTGCTGTCTCCCTCTTCAGGTAGATGAATGAGAAAAGTTTACAGAAAAGGTGGTATTTATACCAAGAGGTCCATCCACAAACAAGCCATTTTAAGTCACCCCCGCTGATAATCTTCCTCTAATCTTCTTAAGGGTTGGTTGAATGAAGACGTTGTCGATCGTGTCCGAAATCCATCCTCCTTTTGAGATGTTCATTACCTGCCTCTCTTTTTATTAAGGCCGATTCCATCATTTGACTCTTGTACCGGCAGTTTGCTGCTATAATTACACGTGACAAATTCCAGTTTATTCTATGGTTATGTTCGTTTATATGGTTGAAAATAGCCGAGTTCTGTTGTCCATACTAACTGACCGTTTGTGTTGTATTAGGTATGGACAACAGAACGGCTATTTTCAACCATATAAATGAACATAACCATAGAATAAACTGGAATTTGTCACGTGTAATTTATAGCAGCAACTGCCGGTACAAGAGTCAAATGATGGAATCGGCCTTAATAAAAGAGAGGCAGGTAATGAACATCTCAAAAGGAGGATGGATTTCGGACACGATCGACAACGTCTTCATTCAACCAACCCTTAAGAAGATTAGAGGAAGATTATCAGCGACTTAAAATGGCTTGTTTGTGGATGGACCTCTTGGTATAAATACCACCTTTTCTGTAAACTTTTCTCATTCATCTACCTGAAGAGGGAGACAGCAGTCTCGAAATATAGTACTTTTCTCTATTTTGGTGTTTTTATGGGCTCCTTTTATTAGATGGAACTCTGTTGTTACAGAACATTTTTACAGTCATTTTCAGCCCATTATGGAATTCAACCGCCTTTCCAGGATTCTTCACTCACTTCCAGAAGTCAAGCCAATTTTTCGCAAGTTTGAAAAAGAACTGATCAAACTACACCGGCTGAAAAACCAAAAACACTTTTTAGAAGAATGCCTCAAAGAACAAGTACTACCAAAAATGTACGGATTCGGGAGATGGACTCTGCAATCGGACCCCTTCCCTCTCTCACACAAGATTTTCCTGGAGGAAAGAATCACACGATACGAAAAACGACATCTTCGTACTACGCAGAGTGATATATGGAACCCAGTCTAATCTTCGCCTCCTCACTACGGACCACATATACAGGTATCTGATTTCATTCTGTTCCGACATTGCTGCCTATAATAGCGTGACTCATTCCAACAGACTTCTACGCAAGTTAAATAACCTAATAGACAATAGTGCATGGAATAATCTTGAGCAACAAGACAAAGTTTTAAACTTATCCAACACCCCCCTTACTGTAAATCAACATTTAGTTTTAAATTTTAGGCTTATCCTTTGCCCTTTATGCCAGACCGCAAAAACAACCTAGACTTCATAGTGGCTTTGATAAATTCATATCTGACAAAAACTACAACCGTGAAGAGATATGTTTAAAAGGAGTGTTACTAAATGCTTTAACTACTTACATAAGAAATATCCTGTTCCCCCGCAGATTCATGATAGCCATCCACTCGCTAAAAAAGTTAGATGTATAATAAGTAGATCCGACAAAGACGGCAAAATCGTAATAATGGACAAAGACTTCTACCTTGACAAAATCAACCAGCTCCTTAGCGACACAAAACACATACGAAAAACTGACGAAAAAATCCCCTCCAAAACGTTCCCACAGAATTTTTTCGGAAAGTAAGATTAATTGGCAAAGACAAAAAGAGTATTGAACTATTAGAGAAATTTAAAGTAATTAATCCTAAATTACCCTATTTTTATGGCCTTCCCAAAACTCACAAAGACAATCTTCCATTCAGACCCATCGTTTCATGTGCCGGTGCTTTCAATTACAAAATTTCTAAATGGTTAGCTGGCCTCCTTTCCCCTTTTTTAGGCACTTTTTCTCCCAGTCACATTAAACATTCGGAAGATTTTTTGTCACAAATTCAGAGAAGCACATATACCACTTCACAACATAAAACTTTTAAGCCTTGATGTAGATTCCTTGTTCACTAAAGTACCAGTACAGGACGTTCTTCAGTTTTAAGGGTAAAATTATCCCCCTATTCAGATCATTTCCCATGGCGCTTGACAAAATAATAAAGCTAGTTGAATTATGTGCATCTAATAACGTATTTTCATTCGGGGAATCATTCTACAAGCAAAAATTCGGGTGTAGTATGGGTAGTCCTTTAAGTCCTGTTCTAGGCCAATCTGTACATGGAATACTTGAAACTACAGTAATAAATGCAATAAAACCCAAAAACATGCTGTGGATGAGATACGTGGATGATATCCTAACATTTTGGGATAATAGGTGGGGCAATTTCAATGAATTCCTCTCGAAATTAAACACATTAGTGCCCAGCATCAAATTTAAAGTTGAATGGGAAACAGACAACAAAATTCCTTTTCTTGATGTTTTAATAATCAGAGATACGACAGAATACAAATTTACCATATACAGAAAACCAACGTTCTCACTTTCATACAGTTCACTACTTTTAGCTATCATGACATTTCTATCAAAATAGGTGTAGCTAGTAAACTTGTTCTTAAGAGCCTTACGAATTTGTTCCCCAGAATTCCTGGGAAAAGAATTTGAACTAATTCGCAAGCAACTTTCGTCTTTAAAAATATCCTGACCATATTAATGAGAAAGCAATTCACAAAGCTTACGTAATTTTCTACCTTACCGAACCCCTAAAGCAAAGACCAGAGATACACCCAACAATAAAATAATAATTCCCCACCTGGACACGATTAAGAGAATAACCAACCCCCTCGGAAAATCGAACCCTTTTGTATTTACTTACCCAAACACCTTAGCCAAATCCCTGATTAACGTCCAACAAAAGACATCTCCAAAGGACTCTGGGGTATACGAAATCCCATGCCAGGACTGTGACCAATCTTACATCGGATTTACAGGTAAATCCCTTCCCAGAGATTAATACAACACAAAACGGTCAGTTAGGTATGGACAACAGAACTCGGCTATTTTCAACCATATAAATGAACATAACCATAGAATAAACTGGAATTTTGTCACGGTGTAATTTATAGCAGCAACTGCCGGTACAAGAGTCAAATGATGGAATCGGCCTTAATAAAAGAGAGGCAGGTAATGAACTATCTCAAAAGGAGGATGGATTTCGGACACGATCGACAACGTCTTCATTCAACCAACCCTTAAGAAGATTAGAGGAAGATTATCAGCGGGGGTGACTTAAAATGGCTTGTTTGTGGATGGACCTCTTGGTATAAATACCACCTTTTCTGTAAACTTTTCTCATTCATCTACCTGAAGAGGGAGACAGCAAGTCTCGAAATATAGTACTTTTTCTCTATTTTTGGTGTTTTTATGGGCTCCTTTTATTAGATGGAACTCTGTTGTTACAGAACATTTTTACCAGTCATATATATATATATATATATAATATATATATATATATATATATATATATATATATATATATATATATATATATATATATATATAAACAAATGTGCTCCTACCATACCTCCCAGACAGAGCAGGAAGAAGCCGCCAAAATCATCCAGCGAGAGCACCAGTGTAGAAACTCCGTCCTCCTTCCCGGGCCTCATCATGCACGCCGTAGCATTTGCCGTGAAATCCTGAATGTATCTGCTTACTATTCCGCCCTCCTTCAGCATCGTAACTCTTAAATGACAGGGAAAAGCGGAAACAGTCTTCTCAACAAAATACTGGCAGTCTTGCTTCATTTAATGATGCATTATACATCTTCAATCAACTTAGAGTCTCTTATGGCAACATAAGAAATGTCTTTCATTAAGAATCATTCAAGAGGTTGTATCATCGTTTATTGAGCGTCTTCAACACTACATATCTTCAAGAAACAAACCGGACGTGTCTGCAGCATCGGATCATCATGGACCAAGCAACGGGAAACGAATCATTCAACAAACAAACAACACACGATCAGAACGCGAGCTGAGAATTTGGGTCACAGCGGAGCAGCGACTTCGAAGCCAAGGCCGTGACGTCACCTAAACAGCAAGATTTTCCTCTTATATACCGAAGCTAAGTACAATTCTTTATCCATTTTGGTGTGTGACTTTGAGTGTTTCCATACACAGATCGATCATCCATTATTCCTGGGGGTGAGTTATACGTTATTCTTAATCTTCCTTTCTTGCAGGAATCTATCTTCAACTTCGAATTCTCGCCCTGCACGCCTTTTTATCTTTGTTGTTAATTTTTTTTTTCTTCCAGAAGTTCTCCGGAAATATCCTTCTCATATTATCAGTTTTTAATCTTATCATTTTGGGGGGCACTGTTATTATCTGTAACACTTTTTTTCTTATCTTATATTGAATATGTGTTTACGCAGTGGACGTTTGTATCTATATAGGTATATTGGTAAGACCGCTAGGAACCGTATCGGTCAGAAAAAACACAAATACAAGGGGAATACCTACACACTCAATAACCTGAAAGTAACATTAACTTGGGTCAGGACAATAATTTCTCCTCATCAAGGTCCTGGAGGCAAATTTAGCTTGGAATTCTTTGAGTTATACGCTTAGTTTAATCTCTATGACTAAACTTAACTTTAAACAATATAATTGGGTTACGGGAAGGAACATGGCTGTGAAAGATTTTATCAGGCTCACATATTTAACCTGCTTGACAGTTATGTTGCCGGAAGCCTTGGTACGCTGTTTTGACAAGAAGCTATCGCCCGACAGTACGGAGCTAGACATATATAAACAAATTAAGAAACACATGTCTAAGTGCACAGATCTGGACCCCTTGCTTACTCAAGTTTTTGCAAATAATGAAAGTAAACCACAGCAAGTAAATATAGTCAATAATAACGCAGCAGGGGTAACTTGTTTTAATTGTAAGCACGCAGGGCATATGATTGGAGACTGCTGAACGTGTTATTGTTCAATTCATAACAGCTCCAGTCATTCTTACAATCATTGATTCTCACGTAACCAACAGCAACATAATGCTAAAAATACACAAAATGTTGCCAATGATAATGAGAGGAAGAATCCTCATTACTATAAAAAGAAACGGGTAAACAGTAACTCTACTCAAAATCAGAAACAAAGAAATCGTGCTTCAGGAAATTCTGTTCCCGGGCCGTCGAACCAAAACTCACAGTCAATCAAATTTTCTGAGTGTGCAAAGCAAACCAAATACCACATAATTAACTCTAGCGGGGGGGGGAGAGTGATGTTGGGTCATTCGTATCAACATCTTTTGAATCAAATAACAAATTTAATCGCCTACAAGATCTATGCAAGATCCGGAATTTCCCTATGAACCACACGACTGAATCCAAAAAATCAGTGCAGGTTGTAGACTTTCACCGTATACATGCTATTATCAGTAAAGATAAATTACGTCCTACCTTGCATGCAGTAAATGTAGAGCACCGACCCTTCACACTGTTTTTTTATTCTGGTAGTTCACGTAATATCATGTATTTGCAGACTCATCACATGTTGTTTTTGAACTTCCCTATTGAAAAGCCCGGAGTACGACTTTCGGGTATTGGTAATAATGAATTAAGTGTAGAAGGCGTAACTCAGATTCAGTACAAAGTGGGTAAGCGCACGCTTACCGATACCTTTATAGTTGTACAAAACATTGATATGTATCCAGCTGTAAATTAATTAAGGATACCCATCTATGGGCATTCAAAAACATTCAACCTGCTTTAGCCCCTTGCCAAAACGCTGGTGGTATATCATAAGAAAATTTTAAAAATCTTCTAACACCTTAAAATCAGTTTTGGACAAAAAAGAGACAAACAATCGAACAGTAACGTAAATTGAAGAACCAATCACTTGTCTCATGAATCATGACATTGTTCAAGCAACCCAACAGAATTCTCGCACACCCGTAATAGCAGATTGCACGCAAACTCTCGAGTCGAACGTACCTTCGAATATATTAGTGCGTTTAAAGAAGACTTTCCTGGGATCTGAAATGTTAATCCTTTCTGACACTGAAAATTAATGGACTGTCTGTAACACAAGCACTATAGTGACTATACACTGTTGATTCACAGCAACAAGTTAACATTGAAGTCTGTAACCATTTGAATACCAATCTAGTGATCCACAAAAATCAACACATCGTGGATATGGAAGTTTATAAGTATTGCATTCTTACTGTTACTGAAATTAATCACGCTCAACCTGTTGTGGACGAATCCCTCTTACAATCAATCAAAAGTAAAATCAATAAAGACATTCAAGAAGAGGAGATTCAGCAGAAATTTTTTTATCTTTTAACTAAATATCATGATGTTTTCTCCACTACCAAGGGATCTCTGGGAAAAATGGATGTCATTGAACACCAAATACGGCTAAAAGACAAGCATAAAATCATTTATGTACCTTCGTACCAACTCCCTATGAAATTCCAGAATGAGATCAATGATGAAGTAGGTAAAATGTTAGAAGGAGGAGTCATTAGGAAATCGAACAGCCCTTATAATTTCCCCTTAATTGTTGTACCGAAAAAAGATCGGACTTGGCGTATTTGCGTAGATTTCCGTTGCTTAAATAAGGAAACGATTCCCGATCGATTCCCAGTGCCATGTACTGACGATATTTTATCTTTGTAAGGACAGAACAAATATTTCACCAGTTTGGACTTACTTAAAGGCTTTCACCAGATACCTTTAGAAAAAGAGAGTATCCCATACACCGCCTTCAGCACAGCCAGGGAACATTATGAATTTTTACGTATGCATTTTGGCTTACGTTGCGCCCCAATTACATTCACCATAATGATTAATATAGTGTTCAGAGACTTGTTAGGGGGTACCCTACTTGCCTATATGGACGACCTTGTAATCTTTTCTAATACCTTAGAAGAACATTTACGTAAACTAGAGCTAGTGCTACAGAGACTAAGGCAACATAATTTAAGAGTGAAGATAAGTAAGTGTGAGTTTTTTAAAACAGAACTAGTCTATTTAGGTTTTACGGTGTCTAGTCAAGGTCTTAAAGTAGTCCACGATAAGGTGTCAGCTATGCGTAACTTTCCGATACCCACAAACGTCAAGGAGATACAGCAATTTTTAGGCTGTAGTGGATATTACCGGCGTTTTATACGCAATTATTCCATTATAGCCGCTCCTCTAACCGGTATTACGAAGAAGGGTGTAGATTTTATATGGTCTGAAAAGCATCAACAGGCGTTCGATACCTTGAAAGAGGAAATATGCAGTTCACCTATCTTAAAATTCCCAAGCTTCAGTAAGGACTTCTTTATCGCAACTGACTCCTCAGACCAAGGGGTAGGGGGGGTACTTCTTCAGCAATATGACAAACAGTTCTTCCCTATAGCTTTTTATTCATGTAGACTGAGACCTTCTGAAAGTAACTATGCAGTAATAGACAAGGAAGGGCTCGCTATTGTTAACTCACTAGTGAATTTTAAGTTCATAATATACGGCTATCCTGTCAAGGTTCTTACTGACCATAAGCCCTTCACCGACTTCTTCAAAGGCTTTAGTCACAGTCCCAAAAGAACTCGGTGGCATATGATCATTCAAGACTTTGGTGCAAGGATAGGATATCTACCTGGGAAAGCAAATATCATTGCTGACGCACTATCACGCAACCCCGCGCCATCTTGTATGGAGCCATTAGCTGAACTAGTAGATATATCAACATCCGTGCCTATTGTTAAAACTGTATCTGAACAGGAAGACCCAGGTTGGAGCACTGAACTAGTACAGACTGAACAAAGAAAAGATCAGCAGTTAAAGAAAATAATGGATGCTTTGAACGGCAATCCTAAAGAAAAGGAATATGTGAAGTATACGCAGCAAAATTATATAATTAAGGATAACATTCTGTGTAGGTCCATGACAAGGAAAACCCGCAGCACTCCGCAGGTGACTAACGACCAGGTAGTGGTACCAATCTTGCTTATACCAACCGTCTTAAACTGGTTGCACTCCAATCCATTACATGGTCATCCAGGGTCTCTAGCATGTCACAGAAAGCCAAATCACTATTTTATTGGCCTATGATGCTTACAGATATACATAGCTAATTGTCACATTTGTCATGAAAAACAAAGGGCACACTAAGACACCTGTCAGCTTGGGGGCCTATCCCGTGCCCAACCAACCCTTTGAAAGAGTACACTTAGATTTATCAACAGGGTTTTACGAGTCTGACCGAGGAAATAAGCACCTCTTAGTGTTAATAGATGCCTTGACTCGATATACAGAATTGATAGCAAAAACTAAAACCGCAATTGATTGCGCTAGGAAATTTTACAAGTGCTACATTTGCAAACATGGAATTCCACACATGATAATCTGTGACTCGGGTGGAGAATTCAATAATCATTTCCTTAACTCGTTGTGTGAATTCCTTTGCATTAAGAAAATCAATACCATGATTTATCACCCAAAGTCAAATAGATTAGTTGAGAGGGTAGGCTAAATAGGAAGGTGTTGAATGTCCTACGAGTTACACTTGGGGGAATGGATCCCAACTGGGATATTGCCATACCCGCGGTTCTAAGTACTCTTAACCATTCATATCATGTATCTATTAAAATGTCGCCGCACGAGGCATTGTACGGTACCACAGGTCGGACACCTTTCCATGTATTTACGCCTACAACCAATTTATCAAATTCCCTACAGGATGTTATGGAAGCAAGTGTAAGCCAATATAATATACTTCGTAAGAATTTAGAAGAATCACAAATCATAATGAAAGAAATCATGATAAAATCGCTAAGCCAACTAAATCATATGCAGTAGGTGATCAAATATATATACAAGTATATGTACGCAAGGGTTTGAACTACAAGCTAACACCTAAGTTTGAAGGCCCGTTTAGCATTTTAGAAATATTAACGGCCAACAGACTAAAAGTTCAAAACATATCCCAACCTACTGACGTGAGAACAATACCGTTGGCTCATGTTCGCAATTAAGGGAAAGGGGGTAGAAGGAAAGAAAAGAAAAAAAGATAAGAATTTATGTATAGTTACATATATGAAACATACCTGATAAAAAGTATAAATGAAACTTGCATGATAAAAGTATGTATATATAACATTTGTATGAAAATATTTTATCTGTTTTGTATAGAAGTAGTTAATTCAAACACGAGTAATTGCATATATCTCACTGATTGCCGGTTCCCAACATGAAGCTTATATTGTACGGATTGCTACTTTTTGTTCAGACATTCTAGCCGTGTGGGAAGAGTGCTAAAACAAAAGATATACATTTTACAAATGGCTCTATCATTGAAAGAACAGTGCGAGCGATTTTCCTGCCAGAAGATGATGTCATTAACCTAGAAAGCAACTTATCGTGGTTTGCTGAATCATTGAATCAATTACACCATCGTCATTTTCCTTTTAATCCAGAGATTTCGCTAGCTCAAACTTTAAGTGTCGCAGAGATGTTGTCGTTCGACTTGCAAAACAAAACTGCTGAAGCAGAATGCTTGGCTCGTGACCTGCATATGTGGACCATGAGACACAGTAGCCTAGAAAGACGTAACACGTTTATATTTGCAGCACTCAACGTCTTCGCAAGTTTATGTTTGGGAATTTCAAATCGTCTTAAGATTAACGATCAGAATAAGAGAATTGAATTTTTGCAACATGAAAATTAATTAGTTTTTTCCGAACCCTGTAAACAATTATCATCAATCAATCAACTTATGACATTGGTGAACGAACATTCCAATAATATCAATCAGATGATGGATGTGCAACACCTGCTGGCAACATTAGCATATTACAGTTCTAAGGTAGACCATATCCGTACAAAAATTTTACATTTTATTGAAAAATCAAAAGACTATGTGGAAGCTATCACTCTAACTACAAAGGGTGTTCTTTCACCACATCTTTTGCCTATCAAAGATTTAACATTAACTTTAGAGAACGGACGAGAGAAACTTGGTTATATTCCTTTGTTAGATGCACATAAGATAGAATTTTATTATAGCTTAATATCAGTAAATGTTGAGAATTACAGGATCATGATTAACATTTCTTTAATTCTTCCGATGCCTGGCAATCTTACAAAATTGCACCGTTTCCTACTTTCATGACGAATAGCTCATTACCAGTAATATCTAATCTGATGGGATACGTATTGATTTCCCCTAATAAGGAAACATTTACGGTTATCAGAGACCTGGATAGGTTCACTCACTGTTCAGATGCCATGGGTAATAAAGTTTGTACAGCTGACTCCTTTGAATTCCACAATATATCAGGGGATTCATGTGAGTTAGGTCGAGTGCTAAACGGCTCTCTCTCTCATACAGGTGAATGGTGTCTGAAACAACTTTACCCTTTTGACTAGTATAAGTTCGCCTACAGGCTGAATAATGGATTGTGGATATGATACGACAGAGCAGGGTTTCACATCGCATGCCAGGACAGATCAACGGCCTCTTCACGGATGTTTGTCGCTGCGGACGGCTGCAGTGGAGTGACGCCCAACTACACGGTCAGTGGAGTAAGCACCATCATAAGGGAACAAACTTACTTCGCAAATTTTTCTTGGTCGAGTACCATCATCCCAGCTTTACCCCTTCCATACAACGCAAAAGTGGGCCATTAACTATCAAAACTGTCTGGCATGGACAGCACTTCAAGGGCTTACCATGTCAATGAGGATCTACGATTCTACACACTGCTGGCTGTGACGTGTGGGTGGTGGTTCTGGTCACCGCTAACATATTTACTTGGCATAGGTTGAGGCAAACAAGAATGGATCATCAACAGAACGTTGTACCCCGCCCTGACACTTACCCATTAGCCCTGAAGGCATTATACTTTAGAGCCACTTGAAACTGGCCATTTCATTTGACTCGGGGGGAAGTTGTTTGGAATTGTGTTTTGTGTGAAAAGCGGTTTGAACGCTAGCTAAATGTGTAACAGGAATCCCCGTGACATTGCATTCCATATGTAAAGTATGAGAAGCTTAATTATCATTTATCATTTAATATATCTGGTAGCGCACCTAATATAATCGACTGAAGTTCTACAATGAATCAATATGTCTGTGCATGTACGCACCTTAATCTAAAAGATATGCACACTTATCTGAATCTATTTTTATATTAATCAGGTAACAACTATTCTTAACAGTTACCTATTATCTTACTTGAATCATTATATACATATATATGCTAATCATTAGTTACCTTTTATCTTATCACATTTTTGGTACCATTTACTTCTTAACCATATATGATTTTTAGAATGTAATTCTTGTGTCATGCAATCATCAGACGTACGGTAGTACTTTCTGTTGAATATTTATTCTCATGACTAACAGTATATAACTATCATTATGTATGACATGTTATCTTTAATATTAGTATGATATCATATGCATTTATCTTGTACGTGGATCTGTATCTTCCATGTATCATTCTTTTTACTTATGAGTATTTCTATATATATCTGATTTTTTTTACATATAATCAGTTGAATATCATTCCTTAACCACTTGCTGGTAACTATGGGTTAACTATATATTTACATTAATTTCTCTATCACACTCCTATAAGTCAAATGCAAGTCAAACTTTAATGTTCAGGGTTTGGTTTTGTAGCCGACCGAGCAATTAATGTAAGCGTTACATTTATAGATATATATTCCATATATAGATAAGCCGATGACCCAAGGGGTCACTGTTGAGATAGCAAGGAGTGTGATAGGGATTAATAAACAGGTTGCAAGCTAGGCCTTGGCGTGTTGTATCAGCGGCGCCCTGGTTTGCATTGCCTGTGATAATCAAATCCATTGTTGTGTCAAACAGGTCACAGTGCTTTCGCGTGAGAACCTTTTGACCTATAACCCACAGACATCTATGTGACTTCCTCTCATATGTTCGTCTGTCTGTATGTTAGTATGCTGAGCTAAGCTTTGCTCTCCTATGATTTTGTAAATGCATTGTAACTCAGAACTATACTTCCCCTCCTAGAATCAAGTTCTCTTAACCGCCTTCTTGCCTCTACTCAAGAGATGTAGTTTCACAAATATAGCATTAAGTTTATCATCATGAGTTTGAAACATCTTCGCCTTTATACCCAAAGAAAATACTGACTTAGAAATTATTGTCGCAATCTCCAACGAGAATGGGAAGTATACAACAGATACTTGCGTATAACATTGCAGGTCTTAATAGCCTCACAGTGAAGGTAATGCATAGAAAACGGGTGCAAAGGGTGACAGGATGCGCGCAGTTATACATGTCAATTTTTAATAAAATGGGCCAGAAAATAGTGAAATTTAGTAGTATTTCCATTTGCTTACAGTCTGTTGAAGTGTGGTATGATCGAACTTTTCTTAGGGAAAGCAAAGGCATAACTTGATACCAAGATGGGTTCCTTTGCAATGTAATAGTTGCACTGGCCGGTTTCACTGTAGTCGTCGCTCATGATCTGAGGGAAAAACAAGGAATTCGTCAAGATAAGAGTAATCAGGACCAAGAATGTAATGGATCTTCAGGTCTTCATAGATAAAAAGGACATTATTAACTCATTATTTATGCATCTGACAGATGCAGTTTATTACACACCATCTAAAACCTGATTATGAAGGAGCAGTTAAAAAGGTAAGGTCGCTATCAGAAATATATGTAGCGTCCCTCCCTGAGGACACAACCTTCAGGTATGTCTATCATTTCCCCTGACAAATTAGGCTCCTGGAATGAACTAGTAGACCAAACTTGGGAACTGTCACTATTCCCAGTACTCAGGTCTTGGATATTTGGATGATCTAGTGATCAACACTAGTTGGCTTGTTTACTTTCACACCGTATCAAACTTACAGGTGGCCTCGAGGCAAGGGGCTATACTGGCATAAGGACTGCTTACTCTAAAAAGAACTAGACCCTCGTCACTATTCTAAGGAGCTCAGTGTCTGAACATTGCCTTCGCTCTCTCACTCTATGTTTATCTCATTTTTCTCAATCCCCCCCAAAAAATATTACATAGATACTGTGTGAGTTTACTCGATTATTCCTAAATGCTATTGATTACTGGAATTTTGAATCTCCCAGTATTCTGTTTCCGGAATATTTAAATCTTCTATTTCCTGAATAGTTAAGGTATGGAGCCACTTTCAATGAGGACTCAGTTAAGTCCATTTTTCCCTCCCAGTCGTCTTATCTTAAGAAAGACTCCTACCTTCTTCATGGAGAAGAAATCACACAGTATGGCGAACTTCTCAACCTTCATCCGGTGGCGTTCGTCGTAAGAAGCTGTGATAAGGAAGCCTTTGTCGTTTATCACCTTGTAAATGCCTGATTTAGTGTCCTGGAATGTAATTAAGAGCAATCTATTATCCTTGTTTCCAACTGTTAATGCAATGTTTGGTGTCTGTTACTCTATACTACTAAGGGCTGAAACTCTTTTACTGCTTATGGGTTTCCCTCTTTCCCACTGCCTCCACCCATCATAAGGTGTTAAGAGTCCCACTCCCTCTGATCAACAAAATCTAGTGCAAACTTCAGTTTCTTTAGCAAGATACAGTTAAGAATCATCTTACCCCAAAAAACTGATGAAGAGAGGTTCCACGTTCGTTAGCCCAAGGGATCTTGCCATAGTCAACCAAATCCTGCAGAGAGTCTACAGGAATTTCAACCTTCGGTATTGCCAGAAGAGAGGTAAGAACACCTTGGTAAGCCGAACTTAGAATTAAGGTTGCTATCATCCAAGTTCCCATAAACAGCTGACCAGTCAGCATCATAGGTGGGAGCTCTGCACCTACGACAGATGTGTATGGTTATTTTATCTAACTTAAACAGCTAAACTTAATATGACTATTTACTGTTTGATTGCTAAAGATCACTCGTGTTTATTGGTCAAATTATCATTGGTGTCAAAGGAAGTGTAAAAGCCTCTACAAATTCTGAAAACATAACAAGGCACAAGCACAATTTAATTTAAATTAGCATAATTCCTCTCCTTAGGTTTATTTTTAGTATTCTGGAATTAATAAACAACAATTCCACCTCTTTCTCTCCATTCTTCCTAACCTTGAAGTAGAAGTAACCTGATTAGCCAAACAGGTTCAAAAGTCAGCAGTGGCCAAATCTTTCCTCGAAACTCCTGGAGACCATACTCCAGCCTTACTGGCCCCCACTGTTGAACAAACCATCTCATGGCGACTCCTAGTACCATACTTCCAACAACTGCCACTGTCAAAGCTATCCATACCTGTAGTGGGGTAGAAGAATAAGGTGGGTAGGCATTCAGGATAAAATACATAAGAATGGTGTCAATACATTGTTGACACTTATATATAAGTGTTATTATATTTGAGTATTTGCATGCAAGTATCTATCCTTCCTATCTGCAATTACTAACATGTATAAGTTCAGGAGAATAATCTTCAGGTAAAACATTGACTTGCAGTGTTTAGATGACAACTTTTTCTTATTCTAAATTGACCCAAACTGTTTTTTAATATAAATCTACATACATTCAAGCTTATAGATAAACACACAGTGAGGAGCCTTGCATTTTTGAAGGCCTATTACCTGCCAGGCAAAAGGCTTAACAAAACCAGTGAGGTCTCGTTCGCGTGCAGGCCTCGGGAGGAATATACCTTCGTTGTCGATGTAGACGGGAACAGAAAAGTCAATCAGAAGGCTTCTCGGATATGTTATGCTGAATTGGCCTAAAGCCATGTCAACTTCCTGTGTGGGAAAAATTACTTTTGTTGTATTATAGTATATATATGTGTGCGCATACATACATACTTACATAGAGAAATGTATGACACAGGTATATTGCCAGGAATTATTGAGACTAATATTAGGTTAATGTCCATTTGTAGGCCTATATTTGGATCCCCTTACCTTCCTATGACATTGGCCTATCATTCCAGTTGTTGATCCGTTGGGTAATATTCGACCCCACTCTCCTTCTGCTGCTTCTACTAGAGAATATCTGGATCAAATTAGGAAGGAATAGTAACAGTGACAGTGATTCCAGAACTTGTTTTTACTTTATTATTATTATTATTATTATTATTATTATTATTATTATTATTATTATTATTATTATTATTATTATTATTATTATTATTATCAAAAAGTTTGAAGAGAGCATGGGCAGTGATTGCGGGGTAATTTTCCTATAACTATTGGGAGGTGCATTTGGACAGAATAGCAATGGAGAATATTTGTCATTTAAATAGAAATGGAAACTGAAATTAAGAATATGCAAACATTGATTCCTGTTATTCTTATTTAAAATGGTAACAAGGAAAAATTATGGAACTGCCTTGGCTCAGTAGTTAGAAACATTACCTTCTCTGTGAGAAACATGAGATTGATCCTCCAACTTCCAAGTTATCTGCAAGTCTGTCCTCTTCCAATCGTCCAGAACAAGTGTCAGCCCCTCCTCCACCGTTCAGAATAAGTGTCTGTCCATCCTTCTTTGCCCACAGCAATCATCAGCTATTCCTCCTTTGTCCACAGACAGTGTCAGCACTTCCTCCTTCGTCTACAGTAAGTGTCAGCCCTTTCTCCATCATCTATAGCGAGTGTCAACCATTCCTTTGTCTACTGCAAGAATCAGCCTTTCCTCCATAGTATGCGTCAGCCCTTCCTATGTCCATAGAAACTTTTACCCCTTCCTCCTTTGTCCGCAGCAAGTGTTAGCCTTTCCTACCTCGTCCGTACTTACGTGAAATTGAGTTTGTGAGAGAACGTGTCCATGAAGTCGACGAAAATCCCAGTCGACTTCACCAGGCAGCCCTGCTGGTCGTGCTCCATCAGCACCCAAGGGTCCCACACGCCGGCAGCAACGAGCAGATGCTTCCCTGAGAGCGCCATTGGACTAGCCTCGAGAAGGGCTCTGAAATGGTGATCCTGTTTGAGTTCCTCATCTGGAGTGATCGATTTTACATGGCAAAAGGAGTAAAATATAATCAGCCTCAAATAGTTTGGGTAGGTAAAAAGGTGTCACAGCTGTTTTGGACACCGATACAGAATCCGTTTGGAGTATTCCAATGGGTGGTGACTGAATGCAACTTATTACTGACGCGATTGCTATATACATAGTATCTGTCTGGAGAAGTTTGGAAGTTATACATGGTATTTAATTATCAGTAATTCAGATGTCTCATGATATGTATATATATATATATATATATATATATATATATATATATATATATATATATATATATATATATATATATATATATATAAGCAAATCCCACAAGAAAATGATAGTCAGAAATCCAAGCGCTTTCGTCTTTACTCAGACATTGTCAAGGAGCTAATGAAGTACAATTAGAGAGAAAGGTCTCAGGTACAAACCAAGATCAAGAATAGCAGATGGTTAATTGTCAAAAGGGTAAAAACTAAAAGAGATAATCCAGGATTATCGGACATCACACGGTCACAAACCTAAACAGACTTGACCCTTACCGAAATTACAAAGTATCTTTACAGTCCAAAACATTTAAGAATATATTAATTTTGTTGCTTATATTCATCTACAACTTTTTTCATTATGAAAGCATCAAGTTTAAATAAACCAAGACTTAAATTTAGAACATTTCTATTATTTGACTTAATGAAACAAGATTCAATGATATTCCTTTTAACTGTGTCTTTACATGGGATTAAGGCTCTTGCTTGACTCCAGTTAATAATAGGATGGTCTAAATCTCTCATATGGACGAATAATGCATTTGCCCAGTTCTCACAGAATATTGATGCTGTTTGAGACGTTGTGAAAGAGATTTACCGGTCTGTCCATAATAGACTTTATCACACTTTTTACAAGGAATTTCATATATGCAGCCTGGAAGATCTTTAGCAGAATTTTTTATTACTAAACTCTTGACATTAATATTACTGAAAACAACATTTATGTTAAAAAGCTTTAAATTTCTACGAATATCTAAAAACCTTTCATCATAGGGTAATTTTAGAATGTTATGCTTACTAAATTCAAGTTTGTCATTAGTTGAATAAAATGTTTTTCTAGCTCTTTTCCATGCCACATCTACAAAAGTCCTTGGGTATTTAAGTTTCAGTGCAATATCATAAATAGTTTTAATTTCAGCGTCAATAAACTGCGGGCTACAGACACGTAAAGCCCTTATGAACATCCCAGAAAAAACAGAGAATTTAACATTTTGATGGTGATTGGAGTAGTAATGAACAAAGGGGCAATGTTAGTTGATTTTCGAAAGACTGAAAAGGTGAAATTTCTATCATTTTTATGGACAGTTACATCAAGAAAATTCAAATTACAATTTCTTTCTTCCTCTACAGTAAATTTTATAGAAGGGACTAAATTATTGAGATTATTAAGGAATTCCTGGAGATTTTCGTGAACTGGCCAAATACAGACGATATAATCCACATGTCTAAACCAAATAACTTTTTGGGGCAAAATTCTTGGTAAGAGTTTTGTCTCAAAAAATTCCATGTAAATATTCCTAAGGACAGGAGATAAGGGATTACCCATAGACATGCCAAACTTTTGTAAAAAAAAAAAAAAAATTCCCCATTAAAACAAAATTTACTATCTTTGATACATAACCTTATGAGGCTAATGAGGTTTGCTACACTTAAGGGAATGTCATGACGTTCTAATTCCTCCTCCAAATATTCATGTAAGTCATCTGCAGGGGCAACGCCTTTTGAGACTAAAACAGTGAAATAATCACTGGTTTAGTTCGGATGCAGCAGAGGAGCATCGACTCGTACAAATAGTTTACGCAAGATGTCCCTTATCAAGTCAGTCGTTCGCAAGGGTTTGTTCGCGATCTAAGGGTTTTTGTAAGTTACTCGACTGTACCGGTGATGTTAGAGATAGAGCCACACTGCAAACGGCGAGGTAGCGTCTAGCGATAGAGCGACGAGGTAGCGCCAATTTGTTGCATCTTGCATGGCCGCACCAGTCTTGGGCTTCCGAAGACACACACGACACGTTGGTCGAATGTGATTATTAATGCAGACGTGCCACGCTCGGAACTCCATGTTTTGTTTAAAACATCCTGCATCAAGTCGTACGAGGAGCGCTACTCGAGTGTGGTGAAAATTAGTGCCAAGTTACGCCATTCAAGCAGAACGCAGTGTGGCCATACCATTACGCAGTAAATCGCAGACGAAGCGAAGTCAGTCACGACACTTACTGTTCCTCTAAATAGCTTATTCTATAGAAGGTACGTAACTTTTTATGGAAGAGTGAATCAGTAACAAAGCTCAAAGTAGTCAACTTCCTCTACAGCAGCCTCTTCCTATATTTGGAGTGTTCAGGAATAATTCCTATAAAGCTTTGCTAATAAGTAATTCGTTTTTTTAGGAGATTTAACATTGTGAGAAATCAGTGATACTTTCATCAATGTAAGTAATATTCATATGTGAATGTGAATTTATATATATATATATATATATATATATATATATATATATATATATATATATATATATATATATTGTTTTTTTAAACTTTCCCAGTGGCTTCAGCTAATATATATATATATATATATATATATATATATATATATATATATATATATATATATATATATATATATATATATATATATATATATATATATATATATATATATATATATATATATATATATATATATATATATATATATATATTATATTATATTATATTATGTAGTTCTTGCAACGCCTTATTCTTTGCAGCCTACCCACAAAAAGGTTATACAATCAAAGTGTTCCCTTGAGGAATACAAATGAACTTACTTTACAATGGGTCCTTATGGCGTCAGCGGGCCCCTTAATCGAGTGAACGTGGAGGGTCAGATCGCACCAACCGCCTCTGAATGCAGCTGAAGTCACAATGATTCTTATAAGACTTAGAAAACCTAGACTGGAAAGAATTATTCAAAGGCGTTGATTATGCGCTCCCTTGTAAACGGGTAGCTAATTTAGCGTCAGCCATTGCTCCAATAGCAGCCCTTCTCTGATGACGTGACGCAGTGTCATTATCCAGTTTAAAGAAGTATGATGACGTCACGGGGCGTCCTTGATAAGCGATAACTCTTGAGTCTTCCTTGTCATTATTATTGGATTTCGCTGGTCAATACGCAAACTGACTCAGTTCCTTGTGAAATGTAATGAACAAGAGAGTAACTTTCAATGAGACTTAACACTGAAAAATCGAATAAGCCTTGGCTCACCAAGGCTGTGAATATTATACACAATAACTGGTAGACAGTGGCGTTTTCAATAAAGGTAAAAAAATCACATGAGACATCTGGCTTTCCGTATCGATCACCCATCCAAACACTGACTGGACCAACCTTTATTGATCTTCGTCAACCTACGGACCATCAGTATGGCGAAATTGTTAACGACAGTCATAAGGAATGTAGATATCTACAGCAAACTATACAGATAGACAGATCAATTGGTTCATCATAATTACATTAATTTTGAGCCGTTAGTCAAATGTTTATTGGAATTCACTGGGTCGACCTAATGATAACTATGTCATTACCAGAAATTATGTAATTTATTTTATATAATTACTGGTGAAAATACATAGCGTATACATTTTTCCTATTGAAGAAGAATGATTCTAGTCTTCGTTCCTTATGAATAAATTTGAGATGAGTCAATGGTAATTATGAGTATATCAGGAAGCGTCATTATTTGTATTTTATTGCCTAATTGTGGTTAGGTAAAAATTCTCTCTCTCTCTCTCTCTCTCTCTCTCTCACTAACGTGCGTTAGTTACCGAGATACTTAAAACAAGAACAAATGCCAAGAAGGTAAATTCAGTACTGATTTCAACACCCTCGACGAATACGATAAAGTGCGAATGAGGACTAAAAGGTCAATAAGAAAAGAGACCTTTTTAACCCCATCTCCATTAGTTTTTAAATTAGCATAAATTCTTTCCTTCTCTCTCGTTGTGTTTGGTAATATCACTAGCATCAAATAGATATTACTATATAATTCTATAATATCTATAAAGAGGGTAGGTTTTGAAGAAGTATGCATATCCTATAATAAATGAGTCAATGACAATATACTCATTCTTCAAACAAGAACTGACGTTTTAAAATCAAGTGAACATAACCACTGTCTAATTCACTCATTTCAGTGTCTGAATTCCTTCCTTTTATCTTGTCTGATGAAGCAGTACAGAGATCTTAATAGATATTGATGAATATGAACGTGACATACTGCAAATTGCCTTCCAATATTCATTTATTCTTTTATTTTAAGATGTACCACTCGAGTAATGCATTAATGATGCAAATAGATATAGGAATAAAAAACTCATTTTTATTTTTGCTCAAACAAAGAAAGACATATAAGAATAAAAAAACTTATTTTTTTTCTCAAAGTTCAAATCTCTATTACTTTACTTTCCTTGGCATTAAAAGAAAGAGAGAGGTCCGCTTTTGTAAAGGGGTAGACCATAGGAACCCTGGTAAAAAAAAAAAAAAAAAAAAAAAAAAAAAAAAAAAAAAAAAAAAAAAAAAAAAAGTAAAGAAAAAGTCACATTAATCTTTCGTAGATAGTGACCCGCAAGAGTTTTAACCCGATTTGTATCCACCTTGACGGAGTGTTTAGTACAAACCCGTTGGGGATGACCCTTAATCATCAATAAAAAGACTGTGCATATCATAAAGATAATGACCCCAAAAATATTAGACCTAGATAACGACCTCTAAAACCCTTGGGGGTCACCATCTAGGAAAAATCCAAAATATCTTTTGTTTTATTACTTTATTTGCCACCATAAATTAATGTGACTTTTTTTTTCCAGTGACTATTTTTCCTAGCCAAAATTGTGACTTTTTTTTTTTTACTGGTACTCTACTACCAGTCACCATTAATAGGACACAGAAACCATAAGCAGAGTGAGAGTTCCAAGGTTGATTAAGCATTTATTAAAAGGTTAATTTCATCTAGGTTTCTAATTTACCTGGTTTTAATATTATGATTTTAGTCTTCGGAATACAAAGTTCCTTTCACTATGTATGTATGTACGTAGTGTGAACAAACGCTATGTATGTATGTATGTATGTATGTAATTAAAAATGTAGACGAATGAAGGTGACTGCATGCACTATTAGTCTAAAAGATTAATTGGAGATTGTTCGTTTTTTACAAAAGGAAGATATGCATGTATTCATATATATATATATATATATATATGTATATATATATATATATATATATATATATATATATATATATATATATATGAATACATGCATATCTTGCTTTTGTAAAAAAACGAACAGGCTCCAATTAGTTTTATAGACTATATTTATATATATATAGATATATATATATATATATATATATATATATATATATATATATATATATATATATACATATATATATATACTACATCTGTATATACATATTATATATATATAACATAGATATATATAATATATGTATATATATATATATATATATGTGTTATTCTTATCTGTATATATATATCTAATATATATATACATATATATATAGTATATATATATATATATATTTATATACTATATCTATCATACTATATATATTATATATATAATATATATAAGTATATGTATATATATTGGGAAATATATATATGAGTGTTTATGTGTGCATGTTACTAAAGTCGATTCAATTTAAGGTAGATTCTTGCGCCTACGAGACGTTTGTTTGGCGGCCTCTGATTGGCTGGTAGCGGGAGGCAGACTGCTCGCTCAGTGGGTCATATTTTCGTTTGTAGCTTAGAAAACTAGCAATATGTTTACATTTCTTCATTTATCTCACGTTTTACAAAAGATAGGAAAGTTTTGGTCATACCTAAGGATACGGTATTAAATGGACAATTAATGAATCTTTTCCTGAAATCAATAAGTTAAAATACAAAGGAATTACAACGAGTAGAAGTGAAGGGAGAAACATTTCATTCTTTATAACCTGTTTTTGTTTTTATTCATCATCGGATTTTTGCATAATTCATGAGATCAAGATAAAACAAAATCTTGTGTTATTAAACAAAAAATAAAAATCACCCTGAATACGCTGGTGCTTTCAGATTTTAGATGCGTGTAAATAAAGAGAAAATGAAGAATATGTCTTATTATGTTGCATTCGTGCTTGACTCGGTTTGACAATAGTGCCGAGACACATCGTTGGGTCTGGTCCTCTCAGCTAGAGCCGTTTGGCGTGTTGGCAGTTGCCAATTGGCGATATGAGAAGTTTGCAGTTTCGAGACTATGTATTCACCGAATTATTATGTCCTTATATTTTCTATAAATAAATGCATAGAATTCCCATTATAACTTTGGTGGGAACATTTTTACTCAAATATCATATATGTCCGTATTTCTGGACATATCTGATAAAAAGAGTAAATAATCAGATGGATGCATCTGGTATCGTTGGAGGTGTAGGCTGGCCGCGGGCGGGAAATTCAGTCCAGGAATGAATTTGAAATGAAATCTACGGACCTACTTCGCACTCTTCAGCTCATCCTTAGTTTTAATGAGGTTGGTTTCAACATATTGTTTTCTAATTTTCTTATATGAATATATTTTCAAACTTAAGAGATATCAGAGACTTAATTGAGTGATATGAAATAATAATCTCAGTGGAGCAATAACAGCAACGAACTAAGCAAGATTTTTTTTTCTTTTCAAGCAGATGTCTCAAGATGACAGCATCATTCGTCGCACCGTTTCCAGGATTTGCAAGTCAAGCTCGCAACTTATAATGAATGTTCATCGTTACTTCAGCTCACAGTGGGGAGCAGACTCAAGAAATGAAGTATTTGAGAAGACCGCCAAAGCTACAGGAGTGCCAACCAACACAGTGAAAAAAATCAAGCGACAGTCATCTGAATGTGGTAACGTCCCCTTCGCTTCACCTGTATATCCCAGGGAAGAGGATCCGAGTGAAGGACAAGGTGGATAGTTTTGAAAATGAGTGTATTCGGAAGGAGATTTTGTCTTTTTACGAGAGAGGAGAGCTCCCAACGTTAGATGCCCTACTGGAAAAAGTGAAGGAAGATCCGGTGAAGTTTAATGTGGAAGAACAACGTTATGGAAAATTGTGAGAGGGCTTGGATTCCGGTACAAAAAAGTGACGAGTGGAAGAGCAATTTTAATGGAACGTGATGATATAGTGGCAGCGAGAACTGATACCTACGGTTAATTGAAAAGAATAGGAATTGTAGTCCAACTGAACGTAAACCTGAAGTATTCCTGATGAAACTTGGATAAACCAAAATGAATGTGTACGTCAGTGTTGGACAACGGTGAAGGCGAAATAGGACCCAAACTTAAGACTGGAAAGGGGTCAAGATTTATTGTGGTGCATCGGGGAGTGAGAAGGGGTTTGTCAAGATGCGCTATTGTTGTTTAGGTCAAAAAATGGTGCCAAAGGGGACTACCATGATTTCCATGGACCATGAAAGGTTTTTAAAGTGGTTTTAAGGAAACAACTATTGCTAATATAGAAGATAGATCTCTAATCATAATGGACAATGCTCCCTACCATAGCAAAATAGAAAATAAAGTGCCAACAACCAGCAACAGAAAAAAAATGAAGTCATACAGTGGCTTTCTTCTAATAACGTCACCCACGACCCATCAGCAACAAAGCCAAAATTGTTGCAGATTGCCAAGTGTCACAAAGAAAAACAGAGGTATGTGATAGATGAGATAGCCTGTGCAAATGGTCATGATGTGCTCAGACTGCCACCATATTATTGTCAGTTTAACCCCACTAGAACTTATATGGGCTCAAATAAGGGGGATATTCAGAAAAAAATAAAAAAACTCTAATGCAAATCAATCTTTGAAAACTGTTGAACAGCTTACGAGACTGGCGATAGACAAAGTTACAACAGAAGACTGGAAGAAAAATGTTTTCACCACGTTAAGAAATTAGAAGATGATATAGGAGGAAAGATGTTGCTAGAGAGCATATGTTTGAAAGTTTTTTTTATTGACATTGGGGAGATGACGAAACTGACAGTGATGATATTGATATTAGGGAGGATGACACTGACAGTGATGATATATATCAATGATTTTCCATTATTTTTTTTTAAGTTGAAGACCTAACAGTGTTTCTATAGTTTTCCAATTTTTAGATAGGCAATTTCATAACTACAGTATAATCCATATGAGTTTCCTTTTTTTTTGGTAATATTTAATGGCATAACAATGTACATATCTGTTATAAATTCTTTTTACTTGGTTTTAATAGAAAAGAGGATATCAATGTATCTTTATAATTTCCCATTCTTTTGTTCCAATAGGTAATGACATGATTATGTATATATGCATGATTTTCCTTTATTTATTTTTTAAATAATGATGACGTAAGAAGAAAATTTGTAAAATTTTAATTTCTTTTTGTTCATCATCGATAGCCTAATGACATACCAATGTAAGCCTACTGTGATGAGTTTCTTTTGTGTTTATGACATAATATATCTGCATGAATTTCCATTCTTTTTGTATAAAAAGATGATGATATAACAGTCTTCTGATTAGTCTCATTATCCTACATGTACTATATACGTATATATACAATTATGCAGGGCTGTGGGAACGGTTACGGGAGCTATTCTAACTCAGGTATGAATTAAGTGATTCAAGAATAATCAACTACCTCAGGAGAAAACTAAGCAAATTTTTCCTAAACATTGTTGTAGACATGTTGTCAAGTGTAACATGTATATAAAGGAGATAAACATTCTGGGCGTAAGAGTAACTCAAGCAATTCTGAAAAAGACAGTATATTATATTCGTACATCGTCAACAAATTTTATGTAAGAAATAAAACATTTGTACTTTTGTTTATTGAGTGAACATATATGAAAACCATAAGCTTTTGATGATATTGGCCAGAGAAACAAGTTCTGTTATTTATCAGTGAGCCTCATAAAGCATGTACATTTCTCACTTAGACTAAATTGAAGCCAACACCCAGATGCATCCATCTGATTATTTACTTTTCTTTTATCAGATATGTCCAGAAATACGGACATATATAATTATTTTAGTTCAAAAATGTTTTGTCGAAAGTCATAAATGGGGAATTCTAAAGTTCTATGCATTTATTCTTATAGAAAATGTAATTACATAATAATTCGGTAAATACATAGTCTCGAAACTGCAAACTTCTCATATCGCCAATTGGCGAACTGCCAACAGCTCTAGCTTGAGAGGACTAGCCCCACGATATCTTGCGTCTCTCGGCACTATTGTCAAACCGAGTCAAGCACGGATGCAACATAATAAGACATATTCTTCATTTTCTCTTTACATATTACACGTATTTAAAATCTGAAAGCACCAGCGTATTCAGGGTGATTTCATTGTTTTAAAACACAAGATTTCATTTTATCTTGATCTCGTGAATTATGCAAAATCCGATGATGAATAAAAACAGGTATAAAGAATGAAATGTTTCTCCCTTCACTTCTACTCGTTGTAATTCCTTTGTATTTTAACTTATTGATTTCAGGAAAAGATACATTAATTGTACATTTAATACTGAATCCTTTGGTATGACCAAAACTTTCCTATCTTTTGTAAAACGTGAGATAAATGAAGAAATGTAAACATATTGTAAGTTTTTCTAAGCTACAAACGAAAATATGACCCGCTGAGCGAGCAGTCTGCCTCCCCTACAGCCAATCAGAGGCCGCCAACAAACAAGTCTCGTAGGCGCAAGAATCTTTTTTTTTTTTTTTACCTTAAATGAATCGCTATAGGTCTGTGTGTAAGGATGTATAAATGTATGTGTGAGGTCTTCACTATTCAAATAAGAAATTAAATAATAATAATAATAATAATAATAATAATAATAATAATAATAATAATAATAATACCGTGTATCGATACGTTTCAAAACGAGAACCAGTTATCAGACACCGACAAAATCCGATGTCTCTGAAAGACCCATAGCCTCTTATTGTTGGTTATTGGCAATAACCTCTCCAACGTCCTGAAATGCTTTAACGATATCGCAATTCCCAAAGACCTTTTCTGCTGAAACTGGAGAAAACACTGCAGTTCTGTGTTGCTTCGATGAGTGAGTCTCATAATAGGAGATTTCAAACGAAACCTTCCGCATCATCGATGGCCAAGGTCTTTCCACTCGTTAAGGTAGGCGGTCTTATACACGCGGGCGAAATATCAGCAGAGGACACGAACGTTATCAAACAAGCAAATGTAAAAGTGTCCGCATAAATAACAAGTAAAACAATTCCTCTGAATCACGATCATGGCTAACCTTAATCCTTACATGGAATTGAAAAAAAAAATACATGGGCTAGAAGGCTGCATCTTGGTATGTTTGATAAATGGAGGGTGGATGATCAGCATACCAAATTGCAACCCTCTAGCCTCTATTCTTTGAGACATGAGGGCGGACAGAAAAAGTGTGGACAGTCATACAAAGCCATATCAATAGTTTTCTTTTACAGAAAACTAGAAAGGACGTTGCTTTCCTTATGGGACTTTTCCTTCACGTCTAATAGCCGAGGCCATTCGACTTTGTTACGGTCCTAGGCTGTAAAAGTGAAGGATGGGACCTTTTCATGGGGAAAGACGATTATTGGACCTCTGACCCGCACAAACTTTGTTGTATATAAAGAAAAAAGTTTTATTGGTATATACTGTCTTCCTTTTCACAACGATAATCAAAGATGATGTCAAAACACAGAAGCATGCTTGCAAATCATAATTTATACTGCTAGTTAATTTAATGTACATGGAATTTTTTTTTATTGGGCAGCTATCAATTAACCTTCACATCGTTCAAGACAGATGAGTTCTAAGAATTGTTATTTTCTTAGGAGGATACTTTCTTTTCAGTGAACATAGCCTTGATGAAAACAAAATTTGAGACGTGATATGATCCCTTCATCCATAGCCCACTTAGGTCTCTCACTTTTCAGAAATCACAAAGACAGATTCAAACAAACTGTAAGCAACCTTTCTCTCCATCCCCACGTAAAAATAAAAGAAGAAAATCAGATAAAAGGAGAATAGATGAAAGATCTTTACATTTATCAATTCATCAACATTCTTGTCTCCTTTGACCTCAGATAAAAGGAGAATAGATGAAGGATCTGTATACATCAACATTCTTGTCTTCTTTGACCTGTCCCCACCTTTGATAGCTTCCTTTCCTCTGATATAAAAATGTCCGATGATTCCTGTTTGCCAGTATCATTCCTGAACGATGGAACCTGCTCAGAAAACATACGATGAAGCGGCTCGTGAATCCACTGTAGGTTTTTCAATTGTCGGTATCTGTTTGACATCGAATGATGCTCCACATCTCTGGAATTTTATCGGGTTGGTTCAGTTACCTTCAGTTTCTGCAACCCCCTGACTATCTCTCTCTCTCTCTCTCTCTCTCTCTCTCTCTCTCTCTCTCTCTCTCTCTCTCAGATTTGCTCTGTCCGTGTTCTCTCTTTCCATATTCGGATAACTGATGCAGACAATCAAAGTATTCTGGACATTTTTCTCATTGTTTCGTATATCGCTTTCAAGTAAGGATCCACAGGACAGACTGTGATAAAATAGTGAATAGCTCAACAAACAGGAGAGAAAAATAGCTTGTATAGAGGACGAAATCGTAAAATAATTATACTCACTTAGAGAGCATCAGCAACCACGCAATCGCTGAGAGACATAACAGTGATAAAGAGACCAGAACTTTTTTTTAGTATATCCTTTAAAAATATATATTGCGATATTTTGTAATATATTACAGAAATATACCTTGATGTTGCATAAACTTCGTAAATGGTAATGCGAAAGTTTTTTGAACAAATTAAACTGATTATCATTGGTGTCATATTTGTAAATACTATGAAAGGCTTTCGTTAATTGCTCCATATTGAAGCTGAAAACTTTTAAACGAAGAATACAGTAATTGGCTGTGACTTGCAATATAACACTTCAACAACACTGGTTAATGGCAGCAAAGGTTCAGTGCAGTCACCCACATCCGATAACTTATTCAAGATGCTTTTCAGAAACCTTCCAACACCAATAGAGGAGCAATTGAAATTAAGTGAATTTTGTATTTAGAAAGATACCGCTAAACACGTTTTCTAAAAGAACCCCGCTGAAAAACAGTACGGAACTTTGCATGACTGTCACTGAATCGGATGCTGAAAGTGATGAAATTTGATATTACACACAAGAGACTTGTTTCGTTTCTCATGAGCGTAGTTAAAGGGCATTGGTAATCTGTGGGTTATAAGGAATCACAATAAAAAAAAAAAAAGGAAAAATGTTCGTTGTAGTAGATTGCTCATGACGTCATGCACAGGAGGCCAAAAAACTGGGACGGTCTATGCGTTTCCACGCCAACCCTCTCTCTTATCGATGGTTCAGTCGCTTAGAACGACCGTTACTTAAGTGAAAAACTAAAAGCCACCAACTTTCTCTATCCTTCCTCTCTCTCTCTCTCTCTCTCTCTCTCTCTCTCTCTCTCTCTCGTGAGTACCTACATGAATTTCTGAAAGGTTGATGAGATGCATTCATAAATAGAAAGCTACCTATCCAGATGTCATCCTTAACAGTCTGCGCTATTTGTAGACAAACCTATGGCAAACTGTTTAGCAAAATAAACAGGTTCATGTAAAAGTTCCTTCGGTCCCAGTGTATGGAGAGAGAGAGAGAGAGAGAGAGAGAGAGAGAGAGAGAGAGAGAGAGTGAGTTCTGTTTAAGACAGGTGTTTAGTGTCATTCGTCCTAATCAGTCTGCTGGAAATAGACCCATTACATCATTGGATTTCCTTTACCTAAAACCTCAGCCTTGACAGCACATTTTTTTGTTTTCTTTTTAGAAACGCAACGTTAATAAATTCTTAACCATCATAGCTTGAGAGTTGTCACTATTGTCTGCAGACTAGGTCTAGGGAAGCACACCTCAAGTATAAGATTTCTAGATATTTCAATTCGGTAATATATCACTTAATTATTTAAATCTTGTGGAGAATATTACGCCATCAGTTTTGCCAGAAATGTGTAGCATTAGTCCTGTGTATTTTTTTTTTTAATATACCTTCTGCAAAGGACCTACGTAGACTATCTGCTGCGTCAATTCACTTAAAAATGGGAAGTAATAAAGCGTAAGTTTATGGTCTAAATTTGCCTATTAAAGACAGATGTCTGCTCTCATATACAATGCAATAATAATTAATAAGGTTAAATAAGAACTGGGGTTTGGTCCAGTTATTTATGAAATGGAACGTGAAGCCAACTTTCACTAATAAAACATTTCATAAAAATGCAGGATATTTGCTTAGGCCTATACAAGATTGTTTGCTTCACGCGGAAATATATTTCTAATTATTTTATGATATGATTTGGACTCCCAACGATCCACAAATAGCACTGCAGGGTCCAACGGTGTAATGAATTAGGTCTATGCATAGTTTATTCATAGTTTGGTCCGAGCGGCGAACTGTCACGACCCTGAGTCCGAAATCGTTGCTTAACCGTCCGCACATTCGATCGCCTGTCTGTCGGTGGAAAGAACTTTAGGTAATGTCATGATGGCAGTGCATTACGAAGTTTTAACGCCAGATTCGATGAACTGACAGGCAAACCTGATCGTGAATACCCGGCATAAGAAGATGAGGTGAGTTACAGAGGTCAATTTTTCAACTCTCCCACGCAGGACGTCACATGGAGCCTTCATCGTTTGTAGAATGCTGATGGACAATCTAGTACCTACTTTCCCTTACTTGTGGGAATAGGTAGACGGGAGTTTTCACGAATTTGTGACCTTTCTTTAGGTTTTTGGCATTTAGTGCATTGCTGCCATGGTGATATGTTCTATTTATGGATGCTAACGGAGAATGGGACAATGTATGAAGTGAAAAGGTTATATTTTACCGCTTCCCTATAGATCCCGAAATGTGTACGAAATGGGTGAACATCTGCAGAAGTGACCATGTAAACACCAAAAACGCAAAAGTGCATTAGGTTCATTTTCGACAAAACGATTATGCAAGAAACCTTAAGCATGAACTGCTGAACTACTGCCCTGCAAATGCAAGGAAATGGAAGGATGATGCTCCACCGAACCAACGTTTACCTCTGCATGTCACTGTTGTTTCAGGTATTTAACATATTGACTCTAGTTTGGTTTAGTCTACCTTTACATTTTAAAGTATGGATAAATATATTAACTATAGCCATATGACTACTATAAATTAGAGTGCATAAACATATCTTCAGTTCGAGTCCTAATGCAAGTAAACCATATTTCACTGGTTAAGAGTATAAGATATTGAAAATTAGCCTATATAGACCTATGTGTTATTAATTATGAATAACCGCAAAGGGGATATACTAGTCAGCACGAGAGAGAGTGAGAGAGACACGAAAATTTAATTAAAATATTTTTTACGTGCATGAAATGGGTCATTTATTTGTCGGGTAAAGGAAGAAGGGCACAGCTATTTTCAATCGAGAGATATAGAGAGAGAGGAGAGCGTTTTGCATAAGTGAATGAACCATAAGTTTATAAGGATAATTCTCGCAACTAAAGAGCATATCCTGTGTGTGATTTCATTCATAATATTCCTAAGTAAATAAACCATGTTCACTGGTTAAGATTGGACTTGGCCTAGACCTGCGTTTGTTGAGAATAAGTTCAAAGAGAAAATGCTAGTCAACACGAAAGTGAGAGACTCGCCTCCACTTCTTGGGCGGGAACATTCTTGCATGATAATAAAAATATGAACTGAGCTTAACCAAGATAACCCCAGCGTTATGCTCAAGAAACAATGGAAAAAAATATGTTGTTTTCCTCTTCATAATTTATAAAGTCTTAAACAAAGTGACTGTGACGCTGTTTTACAAGACCTCCTGTATCAATGCTCTGCCGATCCCGCCTTCTGTGATGACGTCAAGAAGTTACGGGAAACATACTCGGTTTTTTCCATCTGTCCACCCGCCTGTGGTGTTTGCGTATGGTAACACTGCGTCCTGAGCTGTAGATAGTTACGTTCAACAAAAATAACAATATCCTATTTCGAATATTAACGGTGTAATTCGCATACAGTAAATTATTAAAACCCTTTTCAGTTGCAAATTGTACACCCACATATCCTTTTATTTACCTAAAACTTACACATAGCGAACCCATCTAAAGCCTGGGCAGTGTTACCATACACAAACACCACAGGCTGGTGGACAGATGGAAAAAAACAGAGTGTAGTTAAGTTGGAGTAACTGATGTGTCGTGACGTCACTAGTGCCGTCTCTACGTTAGTTTCTTCTCCGGAAACACCAGAAAGACTTCGATTGTATGCACACGCTTCTGATAATGGAAACAGGTAATACCTTGTGCTTAATGTAACTTACTCAGCGTCATCATTTAAGTTCCATATCAAGTAGGATAGTGGGTTTAACATCACCAGCACTGCATTCATATACCTGTATTTCGTAGATTACATGGTTAACGTTAATAGCACGATGCAACAGTATTCCTATAGTTTATGAGAAAGCGGTATTTATTTGTTAAGTGTGATGTAAGCACAGAGAGAGAGAGAGAGAGAGAGAGAGAGAGAGAGAGAGAGAGAGAGACATCGAATTCCGAGATAGAGAAAATCACTGCATGCGGTTTCACCTCAAGGTTACCGTGAAGGATTTCGTCGATCGAATAACTGGTTTACTTTCATGGAAAAATCAGCGAGGTTTTAGGGTTTGTTTGGTTATATTCTTTGCATGCCTATGTAGTTAGAATTAACGCCCTGAGTTATTTCTTAATAGAAGGTAATATATTTCTCTTTTTTAGCCATGATTTGATTCAAACGCTTGTCGTAAACATGAAACGATGGCCTCATAAAATAAAGCTCCGTTAACATGTTAAGCAAATTTCCACACGATAAAAGACCCAAATTGGATTAGAGAATAGGGGAACCATGGGAAAAGAGGTGTAATAAAACTGGAGAGGAAACTGCCAAATAAAAATTGAAGAATCAGAGAATAATTCTATAAAAACAACATTCAGGACAAGATAAGGAACATTATTCTGTATTTATACAGTGCTGGCTAACCACTTGCTCCTCTGGCAGCAAAAATTGATTACCTTTTGATTGATTATGCACTCATGATGAACGTACGTTTGGATTAGGCACTCCCACTTGTTAATCCAGTAGTTTGTATTTAACAAGATTTCCAAAACACTTTTCTGATTGCCATCATTTAACAAATCGCATTCGATTAAGTGTATATACATACAATCGATTTTCTGTCAATCATCATTTGTTCCTAAGATAGTTGCTGCTAATCTTTCATCTTATTTTCAGCTCAGTACAATGATGTTTATTATAGTGTATATAAAAATATAATATATATAAAAATGAATGTTTGTAAGTTAGTTTGTGTTTATGCGATATAGAAATTCGAACCGCTTGAACCTATGAAGACGAAATTTGGAAAGTGGGCCGTCATTTGACCCATCTTAGATAACAGGGTAGATTTCAAATCCAACCTTACCCCCTTCCCCACCATCCCCAATCTCCCATCCCTTAGCAATTTATGGTATTTGTTTAGGTTTAGTGGGGGTGTGTTTAGGTTTTGGTGTGGGGGGTGTTCAGGTATAGTAGAAAGTGCGTGTTTAGGTTTAGTGGGGGTTCATTTAAGTTTATGAGAGGTGTGTTTTAGGTTTTGTGGTAGTGTGTTAGGTTTATAGTAGAAAGTGCGTGTTAGGTTTTAGGGGGGTTCATTTAAGTTTAGTGAGAGGTGGTTTAGGTTTTGTGGGTATTGTGTGTTTAGTTTGTGGATATGTTTAGGTTTAGTGGAGGTTGCATTTAGGTTTAGTGGAGGTGTGTTTAAGTTGGGTAGGAGGGTGTTTAGGCTGAGGGGTGGATGTGCTTAGGTTTAGTGGGGAGTCTGTTTAGTGGAAGAGTGTTTATGTTTAGTGTGTGTGTTTCGATTCAGGGGGGTGTTTAGGTTTAGTGGGGGTGCATTTATGTTTAGTGGGTGGTTTGTGGTTAGGTTTAGTGGTGATTTGTTTAGATTTGGTGAGAGGGGTGTTTAGGTTTAGTGGGGGGAATGCCTAGGTCTAGTAGGGGTGTGTTCAATTTTGGTGAATAGGTTTAGTTGGGGTGTGGTTTTGGTTTAGTTGGGTGTGTGTTTAGTGGGGGTGTGGTTTGGTTTAGTGGGGATGTGTTTTGGTTTAGTTTAGTTGGGGTGTGTTTTGTAGTAGGGGTGTGTTTTTGGTTTAGTAGGGGTGTGTTGGTTTAGTGGTAGTGTGTGTTTGGTTAGTTGGGGTGTGGTTTGTGGTGTGGGGGTGTAGTTGGTTGTGTGTTTTGAGTTTAGTTGGGGTGTGTTTTGGTTTAGTGGGTGTGTTTTGTTTGGTTTAGTTGGGGTGTGTTTTGGTTTAGTTGGGGTGTGTTTTGGTTTTAGTAGGGGCGTGTGTTTAGGTCAGTGGGCCGTTGTTTCGGTTTGAGCGGGACATATCCTTTCTACGGGTTGGTCAGCTAGAATAACATTAATGTAAGACATAAGATGTTCATAATTATCGTGATTAATCTATTTCAGACAGTATTTCAGACATCAGCCTCACACGAGAAAAGTGATGATAGCCAATCTCCCATCATTCCCCAAATTGGAGGCATTTATTATTTCTTTCGCTGAAATACTCGAATTTAGTTGATCCAGCTGAATCATGAATTAAAGATGACATTGAAATCTGGAATCCTCTTATTGCCAGCTGAGATACATAGTTATTACAATTTGTTATATGTGGGAAAGGGA
>NC_087207.1:11011226-11028726 GCF_015104395.2 Macrobrachium nipponense
GAACTTGATTCTAGGAGGGGAAAGTATAGTTCTGAGTTACAATGCATTTACAAAAATCATAGGAGAGCAAAGCTTAGCTCAGCATACTAACATACAGACAGACGAACATATGAGAGGAAGTCACATAGACGTCTGTGGGTTATAGGTCAATAGGTTCTCAGGCGAAAGCACTGTGACCTGTTTGACACAACAATGGATTTGATTATCACAGACAATGCAAACCAGGGCGCCGCTGATACAACACGCCAAGGCCTAGCTTGCATCCTGTTTATCAATCCCTATCACACTCCTTGCTATCTCAACAGTGACCCCTTGGGTCATCGGCTTATTTATATATGGAATATATATTTTTAAATGTAACACTTACATTAATTGCTCGGTCGGCTACAAAACCAAACACTGAACATTAAAGTTTGACTTGCATTTGACTTATAGGAGTGTGATAGAGAAATTAATGTGAATATATAGTTAACCCATAGTTACCAGCAAGTGGTTAAGGAATCATATTCAACTGAGTATATGTAAAAAAATCAGATATATATAGAAATACTCATAATTAAAAAGAATGATACATAGAAGATACAGATCCATGTACAAGATAAATGCATATGATATCATACTAATATGAAAGATAACATGTCATACATAATGATAGTTATATACTGTTAGTCATGAGAATAAATATTCAACAGAAAGTACTACCGTACGTCTTATGATTGCATGACACAAGAATTACATTCTAAAAATCATATATAGTTAAGAAGTAAATGGTACCAAAAATGTGATAAGATAAAAGGTAACTAATTAAGAATAGGTGCTACCTGATTAGCATATATATGTATATAATAATTCAAGTAAGATAATAGGTAACTCGCATGAATCCCCTGATGTATTGTGGAATTCAAAGGAGTCAGCTGTACAAACTTTATTACCCATGGCATCTGAACAGTGAGTGAACCTATCCAGGTCTCAACACTTACTGATATTAAGCTATAATAAAATTCTATCTTATGCGCATCTAACAAAGGAATATAACCAAGTTTCTCTCATTCGTTCTCTAAAGTTAATGTTAAATCTTTGATAGGCAAAAGATGTGGTGAAAGAACACCCTTTGTAGCTAGCGTGATAGCTTCCACATAGTCTTTTGATTTTTCAATAAAATGTAAAATTTTTGTATGGATATGGTCTACCTTAGAACTGTAATATGCTAATGTTGCCAGCAGGTGTTGCACATCCATCATCTGATTGATATTACTGGAATGTTCGATCACCAATGTCATAAGTTGATTGATTGATGATAATTGTTTACAGAGTTCGGAAAAAACTAATTAATTTTCATGTTGCAAAAATTCAATTCTCTTATTCTGATCGTTAATCTTAAGACGATTCTAAATTCCCAAACCTAAACTTGCGAAGACGTTGAGTGCTGCAAATATAAACGGGTTACGTCTTTCTAGGCTACTGTGTCTCATGGTCCACATATGCAGGTCACGAGCCAAGCATTCTGCTTCAGCAGTTTTGTTTTGCAAGTCGAACGACAACATCTCTGCGACACTTAAAGTTTGAGCTAGCGAAATCTCTGGATTAAAAGGAAAATGACGATGGTGTAATTGATTCAATGATTCAGCAAACCGCGATAAGTTGCTTTCTAGGTTAATGACATCATCTTCTGGCAGGAAAATTGCTCGCACTGTTCTTTCAATGATAGAGCCATGTGTAAAATGTATATTTTTTGTTTTAGCACTCTTCCCACACGACTAGAATGTCTGAACAAAAAGTACCAATCCGTACAATATAAGCTTCATGTTGGAAACCGGCAATCAGTGAGATATATGCAATTACTCGTGTTTGAATTAACTACTTCTATACAAAACAGATAAAATATTTTCATACAAATGTTATATATACATACTTTTATCATACAAGTTTCATTTATACTTTTTATCAGGTATGTTTCATATATGTAACCATACATAAATTCTTATCTTTTTTTCTTTTCTTTCCTTCTACCCCCTTTCCCTTAACTGCGAACATGAGCCAGCGGTATTGTTCTCACGTCAGTAGGTTGGGATATGTTTTGAACTTTTAGTCTGTTGGCCGTTAATATTTCTAAAATGCTAAACGGGCCTTCAAACTTAGGTGTTAGCTTGTAGTTCAAACCCTTGCGTACATATACTTGTATATATATTTGATCACCTACTGCATATGATTTAGTTGGCTTAGCGATTTTATCATGATTTCTTTTCATTATGATTTGTGATTCTTCTAAATTCTTACGAAGTATATTATATCGGCTTACACTTGCTTCTATAACATCCTGTAGGGGATTTGATAAATTGGTTGTAGGCGTAAATACATGTAAAGGTGTCCGACCTGTGGTACCGTACAATGCCTCATGCGGCGACATTTTGATAGATACATGATATGAATGGTTAAGAGTACTTAGAACCGCGGGTATGGCAATATCCCAGTTGGGATCCATTCCCCTAAGTGTAATTCGTAGGACATTTAACACCTTCCTATTTAGCCTACCCTCTCACTATCCATTCGACTCTGGGTGATAAATCATGGTATTGATTTTCTTAATGCAAAGGAATTCACATAACGAGTTAAGGAAATGATTATTGAATTCTCCACCCGAGTCAGAGATTATCATGTGTGGAATTCCATGTTTACAAATGTAGCACTCGTAAAATTTCCTAGCGCAATCAATTGCGGTTTTAGTTTTTAGTGCTATCAATTCTGTATATCAAGTCAAGGCATCTATCAACACTAAGAGGTGCTTATTTCCTCGGTCAGACTCGTAAAACCCTGTTAATAAATCTAAGTGTACTCTTTCAAAGGGTTGGTTGGGCACGGGATAGGCCCCCAAGCTGACAGGTGTCTTAGTGTGCCCATTGTTTTCATGACAAATGTGACAATTAGCAATGTGTTTTTTTTATATCTGTAAGCATCGTAAGCCAATAAAATAGTGATTTGGCTTTCTGTGACATAATAGAGAACCCTGGATGACCATGTAATGGATTGGAGTGCAACCAGTTTAAGACGGTTGGTATAAGCAAGATTGGTACCACTACCTGGTCGTTAGTCACCTGCGGAGTGCTGCGGGTTTTCCTTGTCACGGACCTACACAGAATGTTATCCTTAATTATATAATTCTGCTGCGTATACTTCACATATTCCTTTTCTTTAGGATTGCCGTTCAAAGCATCCATTATTTTCTTTAACTACTGATCTTTTCTTTGTTCAGTCTGTACTAGTTCAATGCTCCAACCTGGGTCTTCCTGTTCAGATACAGTTTTAACAATAGGCACGGATGTTGATATATCTACTAGTTCAGCTAATGGCTCCATACAAGATGGCGCGGGGTTGCGTGATAGTGCGTCAGCAATATTTGCTTTCCAAGGTAGATATCCTATCCTTGCGCCAAAGTCTTGAATGATCATATGCCACCGAGTTCTTTTGGGACTGTGACTAAAGCCTTTGAAGAAGTTAGTGAAGGGCTTATGGTCAGTAAGAACCTTGACAGGATAGCCGTATATTATGAACTTAAAATTCACTAGTGAGTTAACAATAGCGAGCCCTTCCTTGTCTATTACTGCATATTTACTTTAAGAAGGTCTCAGTCTACGTGAATAAAAAGCTATAGGGAAGAACTATTTGTCATATTGCTGAAGAAGTACCCCTCCTACCCCTTGGTCTGAGGAGTCAGTTGCGATAAAGAAGTCCTTACTGAAGCTTGGGAATTTTAAGATAGGTGAACTGCATAATTCCTCTTTCAAGGTATCGAACGCCTGTTGATGCTTTTCAGACCATATAAAATCTACACCCTTCTTCGTAATACCGGTTAGAGGAGCGGCTATAATGGAATAATTGCGTATAAAACGCCGGTAATATCCAATACAGCCTAAAAATTGCTGTATCCCCCTTGACGTTAGTGGGTATCGGAAAGTTACGGATAGCCGACACCTTATCGTGGACTACTTTAAGACCTTGACTAGACACCGTAAAACCTAAATAGACTAGTTCTGTTTTAAAAAACTCACACTTACTTATCTTCACTCTTAAATTATGTTGCCTTAGTCTCTGTAGCACTAGCTCTAGTTTACGTAAATGTTCTTCTAAGGTATTAGAAAAGATTACAAGGTCGTTCATATAGGCATGTAGGGTACCCCCTAACAAGTCTCTGAACACTATATTAATCATTATGGTGAATGCAATTGGGGCGCAACGTAAGCCAAAAGGCATACGTAAAAATTCATAATGTTCCCTGGCTGTGCTGAAGGCGGTGTATGGGATACTCTCTTTTTCTAAAGGTATCTGGTGAAAGCCTTTAAGTAAGTCCAAACAGGTGAAATATTTGTTCTGTCCTAACAAAGATAAAATATCGTCAGTACATGGCACTGGGAATCGATCAGGAATCGTTTCGTCATTTAAGCAACGGAAATCTACGCAAATACGCCAAGTCCGATCTTTTTTCGGTACAACAATTAAGGCGAAATTATAAGGGCTGTTCGATTTCCTAATGACTCCTCCTTCTAACATTTTACCTACTTCATCATTGATCTCATTCTGGAATTTCATAGGGAGTTGGTACGAAGGTACATAAATGATTTTATGCTTGTCTTTTAGCCGTATTTGGTGTTCAATGACATCCGTTTTTCCCAGAGATCCCTCGGTAGTGGAGAAAACATCATGATATTTAGTTAAAAGATAAAAAAATTTCTGCTGAATCTCCTCTTCTTGAATGTCTTTATTGATTTTACTTTTGATTGATTGTAAGAGGGATTCGTCCACAACAGGTTGATCGTGATTAATTTCAGTAACAGTAAGAATGCGATACTTATAAACTTCCATATCCACGATGTATTGATTTTTGTGGATCACTAGATTGGTATTCAAATGGTTACAGACTTCAATGTTAACTTGTTGCTGTGAATCAACAGTGTATAGTGCTTGTGTTACGGACAGTCCATTAATTTTCAGTGTCGGAAAGGATTAACATTTCAGATCCCGGGAAAGTCTTCTTTAAATGCACTAATATATTCGAAGGTATACGTTCGGCTCGAGAGTTTGCGTGCAATCTGCTATTACGGGTGTGCGAAAATTCTGTTGGGTTGCTTGAACAATGTCATGATTCATGAGACAAGTGATTGGTTCTTCAATGTACGTTACTGTTTGATTGTTTGTCTCTTTTTTGTCCAAAACTGATTTTAAGGTGTTAGAAGATTTTTAAAATTTTCCTATGATATACACGCAGCGTTTGGCAGGGGCTAAGGTAATGTTTTGAATGCCCATAGATGGGTATTCTATAATTACAGCTGGAGACATATCAATGTTTTGTACAACTATAAAGGTATCGGTAAGTGTGCATTTACCCACCTTGTACTGAATCTGAGTTACGCCTTCTACACTTAATTCATTATTACCAATACCCGAAAGTCGTACTCCAGGCTTTTCAATAGGGAAGTTCGAAAACAACATGTGATGAGTCCTCAAATCCATGATATTACGTGAACTACCAGAATAAAAAAACAGTGTGAAGGGTCGGTGCTCTACATTTACTGCATGCAAGGTAGGACGTAATTTATCTTTACTGATAATAGCATGTATACGGTGAAAGTCTACGGGAACCTGCACTGATTTTTTGGATTCAGTCGTGTGGTTCATAGGGAAATTCTGAATCTTGCATAGATCTTGTAGGCGATTAAATTTGTTATTTGATTCAAAAGATGTTGATACGAATGACCCAACATCACTCTCTCCCCCGCTAGAGTTAATTATGTGGTATTTGGTTTGCTTTGCACACTCAGAAAATTTGATTGACTCTGTGAGTTTTGGTTTGACGGCCCGGGAACAGAATTTCCTGAAGCACGATATGTTTGTTTCTGATTTTGAGCAGAGTTACTGTTTACCTGTTTCTTTTTATAGTAATGAGGATTCTTCTTCTTATTATCATTGGCAACATTTTGTGTGTTTTTAGCATTATGTTGCTGTTGGTTACGTGAGAATCAATGATTGTAAGAATGAATGGAGCTGTTATGAATTGAACAATAACACGTTCAGCAGTCTCCAATCATATGCCCTGCGTGCTTACAATTAAAACAAGTTACCCCTGCTGCGTTATTATTGAGGTTTACTTTCATTATTTGCAAAAACTTGAGTAAGCAAGGGGTCCAGATCTGTGCACTTAGACATGTGTTTCTTAATTTGTTTATATATGTCTAGCTCCGTACAAGCAGGTTAAATATGTGAGCCTGATAAAATCTTTCACAGCCATGTTCCTTCCCGTAACCAAATTATATTGTTTAAAGTTAAGTTTAGTCATAGAGATTAAATTAAGCGTATAACTCAAAGAATTCCAAGCTAAATTTGCCTCCAGGACCTTGAAGAGGAGAAATTATTGTCCTGACCCAAGTTAATGTTACTTTCAGGTTATTGAGTGTGTAGGTATTCCCCTTGTATAGTGTTTTTTCTGACCGATACGGTTTCCTAGCGGTCTACCAATATACCTATATAGATACAAACGTCCACTGCGTAAAAACACATATTCCAATATAAGATAAGAAAAAAAGTGTTACAAGATAATAAATCAGTGTCCCCCAAAATGATAAGATTAAAACTGATAATATGAGAAGGATATTTCCGGAGAACTTCTGAAGAAAAAAAAATTAACAACAAAGATAAAAAAGGCCTGCAGGGCGAGAATTCGAAGTTGAAGATATATTCCTGCAAGAAAGGAATATAAGAATAACGTATAACTCACCCCCAGGAATAATGGACGATCGATCTGTGTATGGAGAACACTCAAAGTCACACACCAAAATGAATAAAGAATTGTACTTAGCTTCGGTATATAAGAGGAAGATCTTGCTGTTTGGTGACGTCACGGCCTTGGCTTCGAAGTCGCCGCTCTGCGGTGACCCGAATTCTCAGCTCGCGTTCTGATCGTGTGTTGTTTGTTTGTTGAATGATTCGTTTCCCGTTGCTTGGTCCATGATGATCCGATGCTGCAGACACGTCCGGTTTGTTTCTTGAAGATATGTAGTGTTGAAGACGCTCAATAAACGATGATACAACCTCTTGAAATGATTCTTAATGAAAGATATTTCTTACGTTTGCCATAAGAGACTCTAAGTTGCTTGAAGATTCTCTTGCCTTCGTTGACTTCTGATATGTTACATTTTGTTAGTCTCCCACCATGTTTATTTGTGAATGGTTAGTAGTAATGCATCATTAAATGAAGCAAGACTGCCAGTATTTTGTTGAGAAGATGTTTCCGCTTTCCCTGTCATTTAAGAGTTACGATGCTGAAGGAGGGCGGAATAATAAGCAGATACATTCAGGATTTCACGGCAAATGCTACGGCTTGCATGGTGAGGCCCGGGAAGGAGGACGGAGTTTCTACACTGGTGCTCTCGCTGGATGGATTTTGGCGGCTTCTTCCTGCTCTGTCTGGGAGGTTATGGTAAGAGCGCATTCGTTTATATATATATATATAATATATATATATATATATATATATATATATATATATGTAGAAAAATAGGCAGATCGATACAGATCAGTAAATGATGGTACAAAAACCGGGCCACTATTTGAAAGCGCATTATTATTATTATTATTATTATTATTATTATTATTATTATTATTATTATTATTATTATTATTCTTTTTTTTTTTTTTTGTTTTTTTTTTTTTTTTTTTTTTTTTTTGCTCTATCACAGTCCTCTAATTCGACTGGGTGTATTTATCGTGTGGGGTTCCGGGTTGCATCCTGCCTCCTTAGGGTCCATCACTTTTCTTACTAGTGCGCCGTTTCTAGGATCACAATCTTCTGTATGAGTCCTGGAGCTACTTCAGCCTCTAGTTTTTCCAGATTCCTTTTTTTCAGGGATTTTGGGATCGTGCCTAGCGTTCCTATGATTATGGGTACAATTTCCACTAGCATATCCCATATCCTTCTTATTTCTATTTTCAGGTCTTGATACTTATCCATTTTTTTTCCCTTTCTTTCTCTTCAACTCTGGTGTCCCATGGTATTGCGACATCCAATGAGTGATACTTTCTTCTTGACTTTGTCAATCAACGTCACATCTGGTCTATTTGCACGTATCACCCTATCCGTTCTGATACCACAGTCCCCGGAGATCTTTGCCTGATCGTTTTCTATCACTCCTTCAGGTTGGTGTTCGTACACTTATTACTGCAAGGTAGCTGGTGTTTCTTGCTCAGGCTCCAGTGGAGGGCTTTTGCTACTGAATCATGTCTGCTTTTTGTGCTGGTTCTGTGCAAGTGCCGGACATTCGCTTGCTATGTGGTTTATGGTTTCATTTTTCGTATTGCACTTCCTACATATGGGAGAGATGTTATTTCCATCTATCGTTCTTTGTACATATCTGGTTCTTAGGGTGGCCTGATCTTGTGCCGCTGTATCATTCCTTCAGTTTCCTTCTTGAGCTCTCCCCTCAGTAGCCATTGCCTCGTGTCTTCGCTGGCTAGTTCTTTTGTCTGTCTCATGTATTGTCCGTGCATTGGTTTGTTATGCCATTCCTCTTTCTGCTTGTCTTTCTCCTGTCTCTGTATATTTCTGGGTCTTCGTCTACTTTTATCAGTCCTTCTTCCCATGCACTCTTGAGCCACTCGTCTTCTTCACTGGTATTCATATATTGCCCCGGCAGTGCTCTGTTTTCGATGTTGACGCAGTCCTCTATGCTTAGTAGTCCCCTCCCTCTATCTTTCGTGTTATGTATAGTCTGTCCGTATTTGCTCTTGGGTGTAGTGCTTTGTGTTTTGTCATATGTTTCCTCGTTTTCTGGTCTATGCTGCGAAGTTCTGCCTTCGTCCATTCCACTATTCCTGCGCTGTATCTGATTACTGGAGCACTGCCCCATGTGTTTATGGCTTTTATCATATTTCCGGCGTTGAGTTTTGACTTGAGTATCGCCTTGAGTCTCTGCATATATCTTTCGTGATCGTTATCCCTTCCTCTCTTGATGTTTTTATATCCCCTCCTTCCATTATTCCCAGGTATTTGTATCCTGTCTCATCTATGTGTTTGATGTTGTTCCCATCTGGTAGCTTTGTCCCTTATTATTATTATTATTATTATTATTATTATTATTATTATTATTATTATTATTATTATTATCTAGGAAGATAGGCAGAAATATATCGATTAGTTAGTGATGGAACAAAGGCTGGACCACTGGTTGAAAGCGATTATTATCGTTATTATTAGGGAAAAAAAAAACTCTCTATCGCGAGAGTATACAACCATTGCGGAGATCCAGCAGAATTGCAGCCAAAAGGATTGATAGGGGAGAGGAAATCACCTAGTTGGAGTTAACTACCCTCTTTCTTCACCACCTGGTCCATTAACGAGCTAACCGGGCCGGTGGTCAACGATCTTCAACGACTCGTAAAATTGTTTTTAAATTCCTCAGTACATGTTGTTTGCTAATTGTTCATTTGGACTGAAGATGAACCCAGGGAAGGGTTCGAAAGCTTTTTAGTTTAAATAATTATACACGGACTCTTATTGTGAACCCTTTAGAATATTATTATTATTATTATTATTATTATTATTATTATATTATTATTATTAGATTATTATTATTATTATTATTATAGGACTAGTATTCAGTGCCATCGTCCTGCTGGGAGAACTAGCTACACACCGGGCCCAAAGGAGGAACCTCTGACTTCAGGAATCGACTCTTAGTCAGTGCTTCGGTTGTTGCAACAAACGTTTGGTAATTGGTCGATTAGTTATGTTTTCCTTTATTTTACGATGGCTTATGTCAATAAATCATTCTTCTTGCAGTTTTGTATGTGTATGTACCGGTTTTTTTTTTTGTTTGCCTTTTTTAATGTATTCGTATCTTTGAATTTATAAAACACACACATACACACACACATATATATATATACATATATATAGTATATATATATATATCTATCTATATATATATATAGATATATATATATATATATTATATATCTATATATATATATAGATATATATATAGACATATATATAGACATATATATATATATATATATATATATATATATATATATATATAATCTATATATATATCTATATATATATCGTATATATGTATCTTATATTATATCTATATCTCATATATATATATATATATATATAATATATATATCATATATAATATATATATCTATATATATATATATGATATATATATATATATGTATATATATTATATATTATATATATATATATATCTATATCTATATATATATAGATATATATAGATAGATATAGATATATATTATATGCATATATATATATATATATATATATATATATATATAGATATAGATATATATAATATATATATATATATATATATATATATATATTTATATACATATATATATATATATATATCTATATATATATATATATTATATATATATATATATATATATATGCATGTCGTTTACTGTAATATAACAGTATATGAAGATAAAAGGCCCATAAAACACTATTTGAACGTTGCAACCATATATTTCGAGCACTTCCTTCTGTGCTCCTGATCACTGGTAAAAAATATGGACATAGGATGTCTTACAAGAGTATATATACAAAAACATATGTAGATGTGGCAATAAGTCTCTGTTGGTGACCCAAAAATATCATATGTAAAGAGAAAGGTATTATATAGGCCGCCTAATCATTTTTTAGAGAAAATCTATAAGAAATGGAAGATTTATTCAAATTAGACTTATCCCCTGGTGATTTTTTAGGCCTTATTAATATATATGGTTGCACGTTTAAAATAGTGTTTTATGGGCCTTTTATCTTCACACACACACACACACACACACACACACACACACACATATATATATAATATAATATATATATATATATAATATTATATATTATATATACGAACATACATAGGCGCACACACCATATAGTATATATACTACTATATGTGTGTATAAATTGTTCTAGCCCATTAAAATAAAAAGTTAACTGCAGTTCATAATATCCTTAGTGTCCCACGACATTCCCCATTATGGCCAGTGTAAACACGCACCAGCCCAGCCGTCATCATTAGTTGATTGTCCTAAATCTTGTTTATTGGTTTAATTAATTTCATTAAACAAGTATAATTCAGTGGAGAAAGACCCGACAATTCAGGCTAGTGGTTAACTGATTGTTTCGTCTATTGATGTATCAGTGATCATACGATATAATAGTCACAGGGAATATTACCTTTGATGCTGATATTAAACGGGGCATCGGTAAAAGCGAAGGAAGACTTGGAGAGGTGAGCAAACACGAGGTGGGAAGCTGCAAAGACAGACGGAAAGCGATCCGTGATTCGTGTTTCCAGCGTCTGATCAGAAATCGAGAAGAAGAAGGTAAACGTCCTGGTTATGTGTTCTTATTAGCGAAGACTGGCGTGACGAACGGACAGCTAGACGTATAAAGAGAGAGAGAGAGAGAGAGAGAGAGAGAGAGAGAGAACGGAGGAAAGATAAGTAAGAACTTGCGAAATTATAAATTTTCTCCCCTCTAGAGTATTGAATGAGGATTTCTGTGCTCGTTGGTTTCCATAAACTTTATTTACCGAGAATGACTTCATAAAAGAGCTGCGATATTGCAGAACAGAGAATCAAGAACCGATAATTAAATGGTAATTTTATTGGATATTAGTAATGAAATCTGTGGTCTAGTTACAGCATATTCCTTTGGAGTTCCGCTGCAGGTAAAATATAAAGAGCTTTTATACCAGATAACCATTATCATATTACAATTTATTTTCAAAATACTAGTCCAGAACATACTCCGGTGGGAGGAATGGGCTAATTTAAGGGCTATGGAAATTGCAGGGTAGAAAGAAGCATAATCCGAACATATTTGGGCGTGAAAATAGCTCTATTCAGTATTATAGGCCTATGTTATTCTAGACCAAACTTAAACATTATCTATCTGGTTAATTTCCTTTAAGAGTTCTTAAGAAAATGAACATTTTACAATATTTTTCGTTATAAAACGAAAAAAATTATGCAACCATTCCTCAAAAAACAGGGATATGATCCAAGATGACAGTTTCACATGGCGTATTGAATGTCCTTTCGTTTTGTTTTAGAAGAAACAACCTTACGCGAATACTTAAGCTGCTATTTCCAGAGACATACAAATGATGCCTCATGCTATTTCTGCCAGCTGCTAAAATCCCTGAGCACCCCCAACCCCCTCGCCCCCGTCCCGCAGCTTTCTGATGTCTCGTAACCTCTTTATTTGACGAAAACTTACGACACCAACAATTTCAATTGAGGTTTTACACGTTGCATACTTCGACATTTTTGCAGCAACTTCATTTAAATATAAACCTAAACCTTAACATAAAAACCACTTCGTTCTATATCATGTATTAAAGCCTTACATTAGTATACCAAATCAGCACTAGAAGGATCCTTACAGTGCAGACAAAGTCCTCACGGAAAACTACAAAGATCTGCACATCTCGCTTTTTTACCTGCGACAATTTTGTCCTTCGTGGATTGCACGTAACTCTGCTGTTGTTGCAGAACTATTCTCCTACATTGGATTGACAATCGTCTCATCAGTAAACGTACTATCACCAAATTCTCGTATGACAACTCCACATCCAATGTTCACTCCATTAACAGACGCATCACACTCCACTGAGGGGTGAGAGATGTGTATTTCTGGTGATAGAAGTTCACTCTCGACGTGGTTCGGAAGTCACGTAAAGCCGTTGGTCCCGTTGCTGAACTAACCACTGGTTCTAAGCAACGTAAAATCCGGAAGTGACCACCCCAGCCTTTACTGGTGACTCAGCAGTGCAAACCCTGTTGGAGTTCAAAGGCTGCTCCTGAATGCTAGGAGCGAGATCATTTGGGAAGGGGGAGGGGCCCTGTATCTACATTTCTTCTTCAAGCTCGAATACTACATACATACATACTCATAGTTATACATATATATATATATATATATATATATATATATATATATATATATATGTGTGTGTGTGTGTGTGTGTGTGTGTGTGTGTGTGCATGTAGTTTCCTCATCTTCTCCATTTATTGTTTATGCTTTGTTGCATATTTATTCAATTTGCGGTCACTTTCAAATTTCAATCTGAAAATCTAATCATTTCCCTCCTTTGCAAAAATAGTGCTTTACTTTGGCGTGGACTTTTGCCTGCGAATTTATTACCTGTTTTGTATACATTATTATTGCATATGAATTAGTATGACTTTCAGATCGTAATGGCAATAACGATTATAAAAATGTGAAAATTAATTAGAAAAATTAACCCTAATATCACCTAGAGTAAACCCTACTGGTGACATCGACTTTAAATTCAAGCTTCAAGAGAGTAAGGAAATTCACTCCTAGTTGAATTTTTTTTTTTCTTCTCTCTACTGGAGCCTTTTTACGGCACTCGGGCAAGTCTCGCAAAGCATTGCTGTATAGGCTTACGATAGCGAGCTATCACTAGTTTACACAGTTCTTTGTAAACTGTTCGTGCCTAAAAACGTATATATAAAAAAGCGAAAATAGAAGCACAAAATTTCACTTGCAACGTAAATGTTTTGTTATCAATAATAATTCAAGATAATACATCGGTATGAAAGAATGATCTCTAGAAATTAGATATGCATCGCTTTTATCTGCAATACAACAGGTTTTTCGGTTTAATCACCCTAATATAAAGTGGCTTTTGCAATGCATTCCTCGTTTAAACATAAGAGACAAATGCAATGTAACTCAGATTCTTCTCGTGTCTAAAATAAATCAAGTATATATATAAAAAGAAGCAGATTTATCAGAACATCCATCGTTCTTAATAGTTTTATTTGTATTAAGTAGCTTAGAATAGCAGGGCCATAGATACCAATATACATAATTATATCATCCGATCACAACGGTTTTGCGTATGATGCAAATAACAGAAAGAGCTCTCTCCCCTCTCTCCTCTCTCTCTCCTCTCGCTCTCTCTCTCTTCATCCGTCTTTTCACCTTCAAAGAAACAGTTTTTAACTTGAATTAGCCAATTACTCGTATCTCTTTCACGAGCTGAATATGTTACAGTTACACCATATGAGAGAGAGAGCGAGAGAGGAAATGCACCAGTCTTCATCATGAAGTAGTACATAAAGAATCGAACGCTTAGCATCAAATGAGCCAGTATTTGCTTCCGGGGTTTTTAATTGCCTTTTGGTACCGGTTTTTTTTTTTTTTTTTTTCCAACACGAATTACGAGAACTCCTGCCACAGTGGCACTGAAGTTTGAATTAAACATTGGTGAATTAATTCCATTACAGAAATCAAAACGAGATGACCATAAATAGATCGTGCTAACAATTATAGCGCCTCAGTGGCATGGTCGGTATGGTCTTGGCTTCCCATATCGGTGACCGCGAGTGCGATTCTCGGGCATTCAATTGAGGAGTGAGAATTGTTTATTTCTGGTGATAGAAGTTCACTCTCGACGTGGTTTGGAAGTCATGTACAGCCGTTGTTCTCGTTGCTGATTAACCACTGGTTCCATGCAACGTAAAACATCATACAAACAAACAAACAAATAACGGTAACGATACTTGACGGAGCAACCTCTACTGTTTTTTTTTTTGTTTTTTTTTTTTTTTCTATAAATAAAGGCGAATACGGAATGAAAGTGAATTACATCTCTTATACAAAGGCAACTTCATACCTCTAATGCTGATATTTACCAAGGCGTGCCTAAGACAAAATTGAGAAAAGGAAAGAGAAATATCGAATATCAGTTACTTTGTTGTGCATGGATTTATAACTAGACGTTCGCCGTAAGTTTGAATGCCTTTGTCTGTTGTCTGGTGTTGTCATTAATGAGGCGTACGCATTGTGAACGATATGGAAATAGCGGTTCATTTACATGAAGAAATCATTAGCGCTCTTCACACTACGGAGGAAGAACACTAAATCCAAACAAAAGAAAGAAAGCCACTCCGCCTATTCAGCCTCCCGTGTCTTTTCCACTTCCGGTAATCTGTCTCAAGCTGCGTCTGCTGTTTCCGCTGGCGTGTTCTTTTTCCAAGGAACAATAGGGGTACATGTCCAAGCTCTTGCGTTCAACAACTGGAATCAAAGGAAATTTGGAAGACCAAGTATAAAAAAAATCTTGACACTTTCTAACAATGAAATATAAAAATCTTTGAAAGGATAGAAGGACGTGGTAGGTCATTCCATGGTGCTTTGAGGATTTAAATATTATCTAAATATAAATGAATAATGAAATTCACATGCATAACAAGATTAATAGTATCACTTTTTAGGTACTTGAATGATTTTTAAACAATAAAATCGCGAGAAACATGGAATTCTAATGATGAGGACCTTTGCCATTACACCAAACAAAAATATCCTAATTAGTTTCCTCTCGAAAGGGAACACGAGGGAAGGTGTTATTAACAATTTCTGCTGGTATTGTCGTTCATGAACTGACATTATGACAATTATGACGGCGATTACAGCTGATGGCAATCAAGTATATTAAAAAAAAAATATTGTGCGTTTTGAAACTAGCTCCTTATCCCCATAGGGAGCTAGTGCCGTCAGTGCACCTCATTCGGTGCAATGTAGGCATCACTTAAGGTTCTTTGCAGCGTCCCCTCTGCCCCTAGCTGCAACTTCTTTCATTCCTTTACTGTACCTCCGTTCATATTCTCTTTCTTCCATCTTGCTGTCCACCCTCTCCTAACAATTGTTTCATATTGCAACTGCTGCGAGGTTTTCATTCTGTTACACCTTTCGAACCTTTTACTGTCAATTTCCTTTGGAGCGCTGAATGGCCTTAGTGCCCCAGTGTTTGGCATAATGCCAAAAAACAAATCTATATAAATAAAAAATTAGCTCCTTATGTCCACATTCCATCTTAGTGAATGAACTTGCCTAATAGTACTAGTAATAATTTAAAAATAAAGTTTGCAGCAACACTTAAAATGATTAGACAGCACAAACCTACATAGAAGGAGATTATTCACTTCATTTGCATATTCCCATGTTTTAGATTTCCTAACCAAATCCTTTATCATTCTTTTTTATTGTTGATAAAAGACGTATTAATATTATTGTTGTCGTTTGTAGGTCACGCTGACCTACAGATCTCATTTCCCTGATTATGAAAACAACCGACGAAGGAAAGGTAATTACGCGTTGCTCACTACTGGTAATGACAAGCTCATTACAATAATGAACATAGAGTAATTGCTCTTAGATTAAATGGGGTTAATTACGTGGCCCTCGTTCTTCTCCCTTTCTATGTTTTTCTTTTTTTTCTTTTCAAGAAGAATGAATACATCTAATATCTTATATAATTACCATATTTTCCATCAGAAAAGTTTGTCATCAATTATTGAAGCCCTGCAAACTGTTTATGAACGCGCCACATCTTGACAACGAAATTAATGCCCTGTTGTATGTCACCGATGTATATTCAGCTCTCTTAATGGTGTCGACATGCACGGAACATATTCTTTTATTATAGATATTCGATATGAACATTAGTTAACATAAATCGAAACTACCGCTATATTCATGAATTCTTTTTACAAACTCAGCAAAGATATGGGAAATTCTGTCACCAATCATAATGGATAAGAGCTGTCCTTATTTGTATATGTATATATTTTAATTTACCGTTTCTATATGTCACCTGAATCTAGAAATGAAAATAATTCAAACAACAGCCTAATGTCTTTGGTGGAGATGCTTTCAGTTGGAGATCATTAATGCAAGCGAAATTCGGCTGACCCAAGATTCCATTATTATGCCTCCCCTGGAAGGGCTACGTCTGTTGGGCCTTTGCTAGTCCTGTATTAGGCTTTGAGAAGATCAGGAATGAATCCAATAGGAAATGAACGCCATCATAAATTAATCCACATCTTCACCATTTCATGGTTATGACTTTTGCAAACTTGCCCTATTCCTATCTTATTTTCCCATTACAGTGTCAGTTGACATAAAAGATAATGCCAATATCGGCGACATTTATGAGTACAATAAAGGTGTTATCTTGCCAGGAATGGTAAAATAGATAAAAAAAATTAATCCACAGTGACATTAGACCTAGATTGTTTTCCTTCAGTAATCACAATAAATAGGAAATGATATGGTCTTTAAAAAGATCAGACATAATTCTGAAAACGTGAAATTTGACAAATCTCTCTCTCTCTCTCTCTCTCTCTCTCTCTCTCTCTCTCTCTCTCTCCCTACCTACCTAGTGGGAAGTTATATAGTGTCGAAAAGTTCATGAGACCGGGCATCCAAAGCCCTCATTCAGCTCAGAGCCTTCCACACCTTCAGATCTACGTCGGAAATAATATATATATATATATATATATATATATATATATATATATATATATATATATATATATATGTGTGTGTGTGTGTGTGTGGTGTGTGTGTGTGTGTGTGTGTGAACCGAAG
>NC_087207.1:11033726-11049145 GCF_015104395.2 Macrobrachium nipponense
AAGAAATAACGTTCGTAGACCACAGTCGAAATACGTTTAGTATGATATGCATTGTACTGTACGAAATCTATCGACGATGCAAATACGTGATTTATTTTATTATCTCTAGAATATGGTGCGAAAATATCCAGCTGACCCACGACATCTCTCTATTCTATGGAAAATATTTTGAATTTTCCTCCATTATCTGTAGCCTTCAGATTTCTGACCATCTTTGCTGCACGTACAACAAGACTATGATGATCTCGTAAGTATGTCTGGTTTTCCATGCAACATACTCATCATAGTTATAAGTATGTCTGGGTGGTGTTGCATCGTCTAACAATGTATTTGACATTCTTTTCTGATAACCATATAGTAAGTAATGTGGGGATTCTCCTATTATCTCATTTACTGTCTTATTCAGTGTGAACTGTACGTCTTCTAGATCTAAGTCCCAATCTTCTGTATGTGGGGGGGGTTTTGACTAAAGTTTTCAGGATATCCTTTATTTTACGATTAGTTCGTTCCACTGCTCCATTTGAACTGGGTTTATAAGCGGTTATTTGACACTTATTTATTTCATAAAATTCACATACTTTCTTTGAAAGTAAATTCAGCAGCATTATCAGAAAGAAGAACTTGTGGACATGAATGTTTATTGATAATTCTAGATTCAAAAGCTTCGGCTACTGTAGCTGCGTCTCTGTTTCTTACAGGTACTATTTCTACATATCTGGTTAGATAGTCTAAGAAGGTTAATATTTGTTTATTTCCTTTAATAGTTGTTGGAAATGCCCCGGAAATCTATAGTTACTACTTGAAATGGATTCAATTCACGTTACCTTTATGTTGATTGCAAACTACACAATTTTGTACAAGGTCCTTCGCATCTTCACTATAATGTGGCCAAATAATTTCTGGTTATGATACTAGTTGTCTTTTTGATTCCTGGATGTCCTGCAAACTTATATAAGTGTGGTTCTAAAACTTCTCTGGTTAGTATTTTTGGGATATATAGTCGAGAACAACCTTTTTTCTCTGTCGGTATTTTTATACAACAAACCATTTATTAACTGAAAATCAGGTTTTAAGGAATCATCAAGTGATAGCTGTCCTACTATTTGTTTGATTTCTGCATCTTTTTCTTGTATTTTTCACTCTTTCTAAATCTAATCTACAATTTGACACTAAAACAAAAGGTATTAGTTCTAAAGTATTTTTCGGCTTCTTCTTGAGATCTGGATAAGGGCATCTTCCAAAGTGTTAAATATCCTTGGAATATATCTGAATTCTGGAGCAAACTCTCATACACTAATGAACCATCTATTGATTTTTATGTTATAGGTAAAAGTTCTCTTTTTAAACGTATCACAATGGGTTTGTGATCAGAAAGCGCAGGAAAAAAAGTTGGGAACAGATTTTCCATTATTTTTTATTTTTGGATAGGGGCGAGGGGAATTCCCGCCCCCGCAAAATTTTTTTTTTTTTTTTATTTGGTTATCACGGGTTCCTCGTCAACCAAAAAAAAAAAAAACTTAACCCTAACAAACTATTTGCCTTTCTTTCCCTCTTTCCAATGGTATATTTAAGTTTTGAATTGGCTTTAAAATAAAAAAAAAGTAGTTAGCGTTTGAAGTGAAAAAAAAAAAGCGAAAAGTGAGAAAAACGGCCGTAAAGGTCAAGAATGTGTTTTTTTTCGGGGGGGAGGGGGGGGGGGGGGGCTCTCGTGGAAAAAACTTATCTTTGAGTCAAAACATGTTACAAACAAATGTTAAATACTCACTAGCGCTTAGTTCATACTGGCCTTTCTTCTTTCTAATAGTTCTTAGTGTTTTTTTTTTTTTCTAGTTCCAAGTCACCCCACCCCACCCCCCACCTAAAAAGGGGTATTATTTGCTTGAGGCGAGGGTGTCATCAAGTGCCACTTGACTCCATTGTTACCTGTTTGAAACCAAGAAAGTAAAAGTTTAGTATCTAACAGGCTCATTTCCTTTTTTACGTGTTTTGTTTATCAACCCTTTCTGTCTCTCGAATACGAAGAACTTTCTCTATGCTTTCACCTGTGCCAAACAGATGTGTTAGTAGGTTAAGCTTCTCATAGGCGAAGTTGTGTTCAGTTGTTGTTACTAACCTAACCTATAAGCTAAGCTAACCTAATCTAAACTAATCTCAACCCAACCTAAACTAACCTAACCTAACCTATAAGCTAAGCTGACCTAATCTTAAATTAAACTAACCTAACCTAAACTAATCTAAACTAAACTAAACTAACCTAACCTATAAGCTAAGGTAACCAAATCTAAACTAAACTTACCTAACCTAAGCTACCTACTATACTAAACTAACCTAACCTACCTAGCTAAGCTAACCTAAGCAACACTAACCTAACCTATAAGCTAAACTAACCTAATCTAAACTAAACTAACCTAACCTATAAGCTAAGCTAACATAAACTAACCTAACCTATAAGCTAAGCTAACCTAATCTAAACTAAACTAACCTAACTAAACTAACATAATCTATAACGCTAAGCTAATCTAACCTAAACTAAACTAACCTAACCCCATAAGCTAAGCTAACCCAAACAAACTAAACCTAAACTAACCTAACCAATATAGCTAAGAACTAACCTAAGCAACACTAACCTAACCTATAAACTAAGCTAACCTATTCTAAACTAAACTAACCTAACCTATAAGCTAAGCTAACCTAAACTAACCTAACCTATAAGCTAACTAACCTAATCTAAACTAAACTAACCTAAAACTAAATTAATGTATTTAAATGAATAATTTAAAAAGTGCATTTCCATGAAATATTGCACGCAAGACTCCGATAATCAAGACTTTTATAACCTCAAGGACAGGAGATGCGTGCTGGGAGGATGGTGGATGGGTAGAAGATTGGGGATGCAATAGAATAGAAGATGGGGGAAGGTGATGGGAGATTAGGGATGCATAAAAGATGGAGGATGGAGTAGATCGATCTAGGCATATACATATTCATAATTATTATTTATTATTATTATTATTATTATTATTCTTATTATTATTATTATTATTATTATTATTAGTCCTGAGAGAGAGAGCTATAATATAGTTAGATAGACGAGAGTGACAGGTGAAATATAAAGAAAGAGAGAGATAGAGAGAGAGACAATGAGAAATGTAAAGAGAGAGAGAGAGAGAGAGAGAGAGAGAGAGAGAGAGACAGGGAAAATATAAAGAGACAGGGATAGAGAGAAAACATATAGAGAGAGTACACAAGCCTTTAATTTGAGACTCTCTCTCTCTCTCTCTCTCTCTCTCTCTCTCTCTCTCTAGAATCCCTTTCCCGTCGTTTCTTGCTTATATTAATCTCGGTACTTTCCGCCTTCGATATCCCTTAATTGGAAACATCTTCGTTGTTAATGACATTAAAATAGCTCTATTTCTTCGTACAAAGTCAAATAAGATGATTTCATTAAAGTTTTCGTTAATAAGACGAAGTTTACTGCATTTAGAAAATTGTTAACCTCCATGAAATGAGGGCTTAGATAAGCTTTATTTTAAAGCCTGAACAGCACCTCGCTGTTTACACTTTTCTGTATAATAATAATAATAATAATAATAATAATAATAATAATAATAATAATAATAATAATAATAATAATATTATTATTAATAATGTTTTAAGAAGTCCACAATAATAAAAAATGTTGCAAGTTTGTGCATAGTTTAAAAACCCTTTACAAAGCTTTCGAACCCGTTCCTTTTATTTAACTGGACAGGTATCGCTATTTTGGTGCCCCTTTAAAGGTTTGCAGGGTCGAGCTCGACCAAGCGTCCAGGAAAATTTGTGAAAATTCAAAAACTGCAGCTATGCTGCACATTTTAATTTCTAAAACTCAATTCACCATTGCCGAACACTACTGAGAAGATAAATCATACCCATCTACAAATTAAATATTTATTACAAATATATTCAAAAAATAAGTATGTAAAAAAACTAATTTACGAAAAAAAAAAAAAATACACAAAACACGCTATATACACGCAAAATTGAAGGAATCCTTCCTAAATCAATTATTTACAATATGTGATTGCCAGAAAAGGTGTAGGACCCATAGAGGTCAAAATCTGAAACGAGAACAAAAGGGTGTTTTTTTGGGGGGCCAAGAAATAAAAAAGTCAAAATTTTCACAAATTTTTTTTGGGTACCTAAATGAAATAAGAAGTGGCTAATACTTTTTGTAGAATAAACTCATATTACCCTAGAACAGAATCATGTAAAAAGATCTGCACTAATATGTAATTTACTGTTATATAACGAAATATTATTATCTCTCTCTCTCTCTGTCTCAAACAATAATTTACGAAAATATTTTACAAAAAATACAAATATGCTATATACACAGAAAAATTGAGAGAATCTTTCCTAAAGCTACTGTTTATAATATGTGATTGCCAGAAAAGGTGTCGGACTCATTGAGGTAAAAATAAAAAAAGAAAAAAAAAAAGGTATGTTTTTTTTGGCCAAACAAATTGTCAAAATTCCATGAATTATTTTGGTACCTAAATTAAGTAGGAAAAGGCTAATTGTTTTATAGAATAAACTCATATTATCCTAGAGTGGAATTAGGAAAAAATATCTGCACTAAGATGTAATTTACTCTCATATCAGAAATGTTATTCTCTCGCTCTCTCTCTCTCTCTCTACAGTGTGTCATGATTTATTGACATAAGCTCATGTAATCTGCACGTAGAAAACACAGAGGTCCATCCCCTCTCTCCCCCTCTTGTGTCTAATATCTCAAGGTCATCCCCAGGCAGTCCAACTCTCCCTCATAACCTTGGCTTCTTGCCATTTAGAGTTATCAGCAACCTCTAAATTATCATCAAATCACTTTTATAATTTCATTAGAAGTAAGTTGATGGCATCCATCCCCAGAGAATACTGTCTGCTTGCCATTGTTGATTGAAAAATGTAAAAAAAAAAAAAAAAAAAAATCAAAAACTAAGAAATTGGCATTCAAAAGAAATTGGAATAATTGACCATATAAGTCTTCTCACCCACAACCAAAGGCATGATAATGTGCACACACCACCACACCTAGAGTTTCCAACAATATGAAACTATCCCAGAGTCAACAGTGTTAGACAGGGAAATCACTACTTGATAACCACCTTTGTATCCCACACATGTTCAAAACAAACTATTACTCAGAAAAGGGGAAAGGACAAAGGCAAGGCAAACGCAAGTTTTGACATGATTGTAGTGTGTTTTCTGCTATCCTCTTGCAGATCGATCACACCCAGATTCGAGATAGATGATGATTTTTGGAAAAAAAAAACACATGTTTTTTGAAAACACCCCTCGGGTCGAGCTCAACCCTGCTAACCTGTCCAGGGTTATTTTTTTTTTTTACTGAAGCTTTGTAAGGGGTTTTTAAATTATACGCAAAACTGGCAACATATCTAATTACTGTGGACCTCTTAGAACTTTATATACTATGCTCTTGCGATAGACAGTTTTTCCCAAATAATAATAATATGTTTTGTTAAAAGTGACTGCTGCTTCAGCACTATTAATCTTGTTGTTGCTTAGACAGGGCGAGCAACACACCAAAGGGCATGGTAAAATTCTGTTGAATAATTTAGTTTATTATTGCTTAAACAATTCTCCTCTCTCTTTCTCTCTCTCTCTCTCTCTCTCTCTCTCCAATGCGACGTTTCTTCCTGATCCACAGGACATTATCAAGCGATGACTGCTGAGGGACTGAATTCCAGTGTTGTTTGTTGTTTAAGATTAAGCTGGCTTTATGCCAGCACGGGTTCTTGCTCAAGAGCAGCATGTAGTATTCCAGTGGCGAGTCCTTCTTATTATATCGAATTGTTGCGGGCTCTCGAGTACGGGCTAGAGAACCTCTCCATCAGGTCGAGTTTTCATTGGTTCCTGGGAAGGTGACTCATACGGCGAGCATTTACTAGTCTTGCAGACCTGATTGAGTGGTATTAAGGGGGGTGCTTTTGCTCAAGGATAACAGCGCTTCTAGGAGGTGCAGACGTCGTGGGTCAGGGGCTCTCCGATGATTTTTGACATTCTTGGACAATGTTGTCTCTCGTGATGTCTTTCTGTTGTACTGAAAGGGCGTGCTGCCTAATGGCGCCCTCCTGGGCGTGGCAGGAGATCCTTTTAGACAGGCACATTGTCAAAACTTGGACTTTGTCTAAATGGAGATAACGAGTGTCCTGAGCGGTTCAAGATCACGACCATCAAGGCATTCATCAGAAGGGGCCTCTCCCACTGTTCGGCGTGGCAGGACATGCACCTTGAACTTGACCGAGCATCCCAGATGCTGATTTACAATGGGTACTTGAATAAACTCGTAAACCGAGAAACACGATCCGCCCTTGACAAGTGCTACATGGTGAAGGAAGAGAGAAGGAATATTCCACCCCCGCAGGATATAAAACTTTGCTACAAAGCCTTCATGCACCACCAATACAAAGAGGACGAAGCAGCCATGAAGAAAAATAATAGAGGACATGTCCGCCCTATGGAGGAAGGGAATGGGAAGAGAGTGTCCCTCATTATTTACTATAAGAATCAGCATACAATAGGCCCTCTTGATGAAGAACAACCCTCCCCGCCTGTAGGAGACCCCCTAAAGCAGTCCAACGTTGTCTACCGATACGTATGCCCTGCCCAAGGATGCCCTGGGATTTACATCGGCATGACGACATCGCACCTGTCTAAAAGGATCTCCTGCCATGCCCAGGAGGGCACCATTAGGCAGCATGCCCTTGCAGTACACCAGAAAGACATCACGAGAGACGACATCATCAGGAATGTCAAAATCATTGGGAGAGCCCTTGACCCACGATGTCTGCGCCTCCTAGAAGCGCTGCTTATCCTTGAGTAAAAGCCTCCCCTTAATACCACTCAATAAGCATTCCTGATATCAACGTGTGTGAGGAGGATCACATCCCTCCCCTCAAACGAATGTACCAGCACGCATGAAATATAAAACAGACGTGAAGCACATTGTGAGAATAATACCAGGGGTGACGTCACTCAGGTAGAAGCCAATCAAGAGGCTCCTAGTGATATCCCCTGCCTGAGGTCCTGCAAGACTCATAAATGCTCACATATGAGTCACCCTTCCCCCAGGAACCAATGAAAACTCGACCCAGCCAGAGAGGTTCTCTAGACTGTACTCAAGAGCCCGCAAACATCACTTGTAGCAGTAACATCGCCGCTCCTGCACAGCAGACTCCGCCCAGATTTGTCCGCTAGCCAATCACAAGCCAGAGCCCAGCTCCTCCCAGACTCCTCCCACTTTTGGCCGCCGACTAATGAGAAGCCAAAGCTGAATCTCTCAAGCTTCTTTTCCAGGATTTCAACCGCTTGTACTTCCCTGCTACAAGCCAATCACCTTGCAGTATCTCTGCATACTCTCCCTGTAGTTTAGCCCTGCTGACTCGATAGTTGGTGCGCTATGCAAGGGAAAATAATACTTGAGAGAGCTCTCTCACTATTTTATAAGTGCTTTCAGTGACTCTTTTACTTGTCTTTCCTTCTAAAAATAACCTTCCTACACTAACACCTTCTCTCTTGTGAAAATTTGGTAGCCGTTGTGGTCTTAAAATTCTAATTGAAACAAGATTCAAGAGACAAAACAATCTACTGTCACAATACAAAATTGCAAGTAGCATAGGAAAGCATAGGCTAGTGCCTTCCATAAGGCAGAACTCAAATTAACAGATAACACCCAAGCCCTTCAGGCAACACAATAAAACTGCAAAACACAGTCAGTCAGTCATCTACCCACACCTCTCATAATATCCTTAACCCTCTCTCTACTAGAATCACACAAAGATATGGCATCCTCACCCCCAACATCTCCCACCATCATATCACAACTCAGCCAGACATCATCCATGCCGAACATCAGCCCCCAAACACCTATGAAACACTAGAAAAACACTACAGAAGATAACCCCACACACAGAAGAAACATCCCCCCAATGTCACCCCACCCCCGCCCTGGACAGCTCTGACACAGAACATGATGAACCATCACAAAACGCCGGCTTTCACGTAGTCCCACAACAGGAGTAAAATAAGAAAAGCAGCAATACTTGCCATTGAACGCAGACATCCCACCATACAATTCCAAGCACGGCCAAACCTTATGGAACGATATACATTCACACCTGCAGAGAAACACGCCGAAGACAGACTGAGAAATAACCCACAATGTAAAGCACTGGACCCAAGCAACAAAACACAAAAAGGACTCATCTGTAAATACCCCACGAACCTGCCCACTGACCCCATAAAAAAGCTCAACTTTGTCCAAGACGCCATCAGATGTACAAACAAACAGCAGGCCGAACCAACATGAAAAGTTCTCGAAACATTCCAAGGAAAAAGGCCCTCCGATACCAATATTGGGAAAATTCCTCACTGAAAAGTTTGCTCCAGAGCCACTAAGGTGCTTCAAGTGCCAACACTTTGGACACCACCAAAGAGAGTGTAGTTACAAGGATATATGTGGAATATGCAGTGGTAAACACCCCACAAAAGACTGCATTGATAGATACAAACGGAAAGAGAGTATGATAGCCAAATGCCCAAACTGCAAGAGACAACATCACGCCTGGTATAAGGGCTGCTTGGAAAGACTGAAGAGGATATGGAAAATGAAAGGCCTCACCCCCAAACCACCACAACATTGCAACATCAACAGTGCCAACACCTACCACAACACAACCCGCCCCCACAACACATCACACCCTCAACACCAACAAACACAACCTGCCCCCACAGCAACAACACCCACAATGCACATCAAACCCTCAACACCTACCACAACACACATACAATACAACCCACAACAGCACAGAAACCAGTCCATGACCTCAGACAAGTACAACAGAAAGTAGAAGAATTGTGAAGGAAATATTTCATCAATTGTTTCCAAAAGAAAACCTAGTAGCTGACATCAGGAAGCAGATCTTATCACTGACAGCTTATGATGGAAGGAATAATCGATATCAAACACACCTCCCAGAACAGTGAAGACAATCACACACCAGCCTGAAATACTACAATGGAATATAAATAGTGCCAACACAGAATACGCCATACTACAATCAAAAGTACTCTCAGAAAGACATGACGTCATCCGCTATAGGAAACATTAATTAGGGAAACCAACAAATTCACACTCCAAGGATACACAGTTACAAAACCCCACATACAGATGCAAACAGAGGGCTGATCACCCTAATAAAAACAACAATTCCCTCGGAAAAAATAAGAAACATAGACTGAGGTGAAGGGATTGAGACACTAAGTGTCCTCATAAGGCTAGCAAACACGTTATTCACCATACACACATCTGCAAAGGGCATGCTAAAAATCTTTCAGGGAGAGAACCTGTTCAGTGCAGCCTCCAGAGAAAACACCTTCTTCGCAGGAGATTTCAATGCATAACACCCATGCCTACAGTCAAGACAACACACAAATGCAGCAGGCAGACACATACAAATGTTAATGGAAGAATTTCCTGACGTTTGCACTACTAAATGACATAAGCAATGCAACACACCTTCGAGGTGGCAGACTAGACTTAACCCTGGAACGGTAGCGGGGTGTCAGATCTGCCCAAGAAACTGCGCAAAAATGCGTTTTTTCGTTTGTGCGCATAGATGCCTCGCATGATCGCGCTTGTATTCCAGGGAACATTAGTTGCTCACGAGCCTCACTGGAAGCAAGACGTGGCTGACAACTCTGCTCAGCTGCCCTCGCCGAATATCGCCCTCCAAAGTCGGAATTGTTGCCTATTTAACACTAACATTACCTTGACAGGGGTAGTAAGTCACGCAAATGCAAAAGTTTAGCATTTTACATTACTGTATTATTACTTAGTGAAATAATTTGATTGTGTTTATTGGAACATATAAGTGAATGGTGTAGCTACCCGTACCAATCGCCATATTGGATCGGAAGGCAGCGAAAATGTGATTTTGAGGCTGATTTTCTAATTTTCAATTTTTTCCTGTTTTCAGATTTCAGCATGGCAAAGAAAAATCTAAGGGAGGAGGAGTATTTGGAGCTCCTTTTCGTAAGTAGTGATGAGAAGAGCCTTTTACAGTTACCTTTGAAGCAGACAGTGTCCAGGACGACCTGCCACGACCAAACTGGCTGCGTGAGGAACATGAGGATCAGCTTTTGGCTGCTGAACTGTGGAATAAATACCCACCTGCAGAGATACAAGATTTGGCTGTCTCGCATGCAGTTCGTTTTCATACCTTGTTCCTGTGCCTCCTTCAGCGTCTCCTGTGCCTTCTGCAGGATCTCCTGTGCCTCCTTCAGCATCTCCTGTGCCTTCTGCAGGATCTCCTGTGCCTCCTTCAGCATCTCCTGTGCCTTCTGCAGGATCTCCTGTGCCTCCTTCAGCGTCTCCTATGCCTCCTGCAGGATCTCTTGTACCTCCTTCAGCGTCTCCTGTGCCTTCTGCAGGATCTCCTGTGCCTCCTGCAGGATCTCTTGTGCCTGATATTAGTCTCATGGAGATCAGGAGTAGGAAAAGGAGGAGAGGCCCTCTTTGCCCTGCAGAAGGTGTGGCATTGAAGAGATTGCCGGCTGACTCCTACAAGGCTAGGGACAACACGAAGTGGAACTCGGACCCAAACCCAACAATGCCACCCATCCTGAAGATCAACCAGTTTGAAACTGCCGGCCCTACCACATAGCTGTCTTCGGGTGTAGGACTCCTGCTGAAGTCTTTGACAAATTTTTGCCGAATACGTTGCTTGCAGAAGTGATCATCTTCACCAACGACAAGATCGTCACCCTCAGGAACACGTTTTTCAAGCGGCAAAACGACCCCCACCTTCAAGGACTTGAGCCTCATGGAGTTTCCGTGCCTTCCTTGGGATCCTCATCATGACAGGGGCACGGAAGGACAATCATCTGACATCGGAAGAGATGTTCTCCAGGTCTCTAGGATGCCCCTTCTACAGGAGCGTCATGAGTGAGCGCCGCTTCGCCTTATCTTAGGGCACTACGATTTGACAGCCTTGCCACGAGGGAGCAGCGTGTGAGGACTGACAAATTTGCTCCCATAAGGAGTTTGTGGGACAAGGTCATTGCAAATTGCATTGCAAACTACGAACCCAGTGGGCAACTTACTGTGGTGGATGATCAGCTCCTTGCCTTCAGGGGACGGTGCAGTTTCAGGATGTACATCCCCGAATAAACCAGCAAAGAATGTAAAGGGTTTTAATTTATTTTATTTGTTATATATATATATATATATATATATATATATATATATATATATATATATATATATATATAGAGAGAGAGAGAGAGAGAGAGAGAGAGAGAGAGAGAGAGAGAGAGAGAGAGAGAGAGAATTTCATTGCATTTTCTTCAAATTATTTATATATATCTATATATATATATATATATATATATATATATATATATATATATATATATATATATATATATATATATATATATATATATATATATATATATATATATATATATATATATGTGTGTGTGTGTGTGTGTGTGTGTGTGTATATATATATATATATATATATATATATATATATATATATATACATATATATATATATATATATATACATATATATATATTCTTAAAAAATCACAGTAGATGCACGTGACTTCATAAATAAGCGAATACCACGGGACGGGAAATGATTGTCAGGAATCCAAGCGCTTTTGTCTTTATTCAGACATCGTCAAGGAGCTACTAAAGTACAATTGATGAGGAAGGCCTCAGGTACAAAATAGATCAGGAATACCAGATGGTTAATTATCAAAAGGGTAAAAAATTAAAAGGATTAATCCAGGATTATCGGATATCACACGGTCACAAACTTAAACAGATTCTGACCCTAACCGAAATTACAAAGTATCTTTACAGTCCAAAACATGTAAAAACTGAATATATTAATTTTGTTGCTTATATTTATCTACAACTTTTTTCATTATGAAAGCATCAAGTTTAAATAAACCAAGACTTAAATTTAGAACATTTCTATTATTTGACTTGATAAAACAAGATTCAATGATATTCCTTTAAACTGTGTCATTACATGGGACTAAGGCTCTTGCTTGACTCCAGTTAATAGGATGGTCTAAATCTCTCATATGTACAAATAAATGCATTCGATATTTGCCCAGTTCTCACAGAATATTGATGTTGCTTAAGACGCTGTGAAAGAGATTTCCCGGTCTGTCCGTAATAGATTTTATCACACTTTTTGCAAGGAATTTCATATATGCAGCCTGGAAGATCTTTAGGAGAATTTTTGATTACTAAACTCTTGACATTAATATTACTGAAAACAACAATTTTATGTTAAAAAGCTTTAAAATTCTAGGAATATCTAAAAACCTTTCATCATAAGGTAATTTTAGAATGTTATGCTTACTAAAATTCAAGTTTGTCATTAGTTGAATAAAATGTTTTCTAGCTCTTTTCCATGCCACATCTACAAAAGTCCTTGGGTATTTAAGTTTCAATGCAATATCATAAATAGTTTTTAATTTCAGCGTCAATAAACTGCGGGCTACAGACACGTAAAGCCCTTAGGAACATCCCAGAAAAAACAGGAGAATTTAACATTTTGTATGGTGATTGGAGTAGTAATGAACAAAAGAGGCAATATTAGTTGATTTTCGAAAGACTGAAAAAGGTGATTTCTAAATCATCTATGGACAGTTACATCAGAAACAAAAATTCAAATTACAATTTCTTTCTTCCTCTACAGTAAATTTTATAGAAGGGACTAAATTATTGAGATTATTAAGGAATTCCTGGAGGTTTTTCGTGAACTGGCCAAATACAGAAGATATCATCCACGTATCTAAACCAAATAACTTTTTGGGGCAAAATTCTTCTTGGTAAGAGTTTTGTCTCAAAAAATTCCATGTAAATATTGCTAAGGACAGGAGATAAGGGATTACCCATGGCCATGCCAAACTTTAGTACAAAAAAATTCCCCATTGAAACAAAATTTACTATCTTTGATACATAACCTTATGAGACTAATGAGATTTTCTACACTTAGGGAATGTCATGACGCTCTAATTCCTCTTCCAAATATTCAAGTAAGTCATCTACAGGCACTTTTGTAAATAAAGAGACAACATCAAAACTAACCATATTAAAAATCATAATTCAAATTTAAACTATTCAATTTGTTTATAAAATCAACATTGTTTTTAACATTCGTGTTAGAAATATTTCCTACCAAAGGAGTAAAAATTTTTACAAGCCATTTAGATAAATTATACGAAACTGAGCCCACTGAACTAATGATTGGTCTGATAGGGTTATTGATTTTATGTGTCTTGACTAAAAACCAATACATGTAAGGTAGGGAGGCGCATTGCGGTGTAAACTGTTTAATTAAATGGTCCACAAGCCCTTCAAAATGGATTTAATTTGTTTATTAAAATGGGAGTTAACTGTCTGTGTAGGGTCAGACCTCAGTTTCGTATAAGTATCAGTGTCATTTAGCAATGTCATTATTTTACTTATATAGTCACTTTTATTCATAATTACCACCGCATTAGATTTATCTGCTTTTGTCACCTTTCACTGTTTCGTCTTCTTTAATTTTCTTAAAAGCCTGGAGAAATCTCACGGGTACATTAGGGGGAGAAGGTTTACTCATAGCACCATACACAATACCTTTACAAATATTGATATCATCAGGGCATAGGTTTTGATTTAATTTTTCTAAATGACAAAAGGATTTTGAGATGTCGACACAGTCCAGGTTACCATTAAATACAAAGCCTTAAAGCTTACCCATATCCCAAAGCCGCTGTCGTAGCACTATCCACTGGTTTGTCAGATAAATTAATCATGAGTCCAAGTTGGCATGCTTAGTCCAAGTCGCTTTCCAGCAATAAGATTTTTCAGCTTGACTTGGAGCTTCCTTTCAAGACGGTTGCAGCACTTTCTCAGTTTTCCGTAGCAATAATCCAGCATATCCCCGATTCTTCCAATCGACAGGAACCGTCTGATTAAAGCTATACCGTCTACTTCTAAGTGTACGAAAACGCATCATCTACTTCCACCTTTTGTGATGTCGATGTGTTTCTGAAGTATGATGCGTTGAAACTCGTCGAAAGTCGCTCTGCTAGGCGAAGAATTCTCACTGGTAAAATCGACTTGGGCATCACTTGCTCGTTCATGCACTTCCGTAGAAAGTTGAGTCGGAGTTTTCAGTTTGTGAGCGATGATAAGAGCATTACAGAAGGATGTCACGAATAGAACACGGCTCGGAAAATTCAAAGAAAAGGCGTAGAAGTTGCGTGTGGTTTCCATTATGCTTAAAAAATCTCAGTAGATGCACGTGACTTCATAAATAAGCGAATACCACGGGAAATGATAGTCAGGAATCCAAGCGCTTTCGTCTTTATTCAGACATCGTCAAGGAGCTACTAAAGTACAATTGATGAGGAAGGCCTCAGGTCATACAAACAAGATCAGGAATACCAGATGGTTAATTATCAAAAGGGTAAAAATTAAAAGGGATAATCCAGGATTATCGGATATCACGGAACGGTCACAAACTTAAAACAGATTCTGACCCTAACCGAAATTACAAAGTATCTTTACAGTCCAAAACATGTAAAAACTGAATATATTAATTTTTGTTGCTTATATTTATCTACAACTTTTTTCATTATGAAAGCATCAAGTTTAAATAAACCAAGACTTAAATTTAGAACATTTCTATTATTTGACTTGATAAAACAAGATTCAATGATATTCCTTTTAACTGTGTCATTACATGGGACTAAGGCTCTTGCTTGACTCCAGTTAATAGGATGGTCTAAATCTCTCATATGTACGAATAATGCATTCGATATTTGCCCAGTTCTCACAGAATATTGATGTTGCTTAAGACGCCTGTGAAAGAGAATTTCCCGGTCTGTCCGTAATAGATTTTTATAAATCACACTTTTTTGCAAGGAATTTCATATATGGCAGCCTGGAAGATCTTAGGAGAAAAATTTTTTGATTACTAAACTCTTAACATTAATATTACTGAAAAAAAACAACATTTATGTTAAAAAGCTTTAAAATTCTAGGAATATCTAAAAAAAACCTTTCATCATAAGGTAATTTTAGAATGTTGAGCTTACTAAATTCAAGTTTGTCATTAGTTGAATAAAATGTTTTTTCTAGCTCTTTTCCATGCCACATCTACAAAAGTCCTTGGGTATTTAAGTTTCAATGCAATATCATAAATAGTTTTTAATTTCAGCGTCAATAAAACTGCGGGCTACAGACACGTAAAGCCTTAGGAACATCCCAGAAAAAACAGAGAATTTAACATTTTGATGGTGATTGGAGTAGTAATGAACAAAAGAGGCAATATTAG
>NC_087207.1:11049645-11067145 GCF_015104395.2 Macrobrachium nipponense
ACCCCTGATTGGTCGTCGTTGAGGTCAGACAATTAGAGGAAATCTAGAGAAGCTCTTGTCAATTACATCAAAGAGATCTTCCAGGTGTTACGAATATAAGGCCAATTAAATCGATTGGTAGGAACGAAGCAGAGAAAGAAGAAGATGAAGGAAAGGCAAAGAAAACGGGAATAGAGCCTGGCTAAAAAAACAAGGTGAAGATGTCAATCAACCTGACCCAAATGCTTATCCTGGATATGGATAAGGTTGAGAACAGCAGGGATATCAAGGAGCCCCAGTAGGTCCAGGATATAGACCAGGCATGGGCCTGCGAATACCTGAGCCTTATATGTACATTGCCTGGCGATCCTCCAAGATACAGTGGTCCTCCCAGACAAATGGGACCCAATGGCCAAAGATACCCTGGTCCCTCCACAAATGGTACCCCTCGTGGTCAACTATACCCTGGCCCTCCACAAATGGGCCCCTATGGCCAAAGATACCCTGGTCCTCCACAAATGGTACCCCGTGGTCAACCATACACTGGCCCTCCACGAATGGGTCCTGGTGGTCAACAATACCCGGTGGTGGTAACAATATTCATGGAGGTCAATGTCCTGGAGTCAACAATACCCAATACCCTGTTGGTCAACACTGTCCTGGAGGTCAAGAAAGACCCTGGTGGTCAACCATACCCTGGAGGTCCACAATATGTCCTGGTGGCCAAAGATACCCTGGTCCTCCACTTCCCAGAAAGAAAAGGCAGTAGGTACTTCTCTTATCTTCCCACCTCGCCCCTTCTCCCTGGCCACCTTCCCTATCCCCACCACCTCTTCTTATTCTTCTTCCATCTTTCTCTCCTTCCCCCAACCAACTCACCTTTAACTTCTACTGCATAGAAAACTATTATGACAAAGTCATGTAAGGACACAGTCTCATGTTCCATAGCGGTATGGCCTGATGTCTTCGAACCTCCGATGTATGGCTCACCAAGAGTTATTACTTCTCAGCTTAGGTTAGTTAGGTTAGATTAAGTCTGCTAGAGTTTTATTTGCTTAGTTTAAGTTAGTTAGGTTAAGTTTCCTAGTGTTTCATTTACTTAGATGAAGTTAGTTAGGTATGTCTCCTAGTGTTTATCTTACTTCTTAGTTTAAGATAACTAGGTAAGTCTCCTAGTGTTTCTTTTACTTCTTAGTTAGGTCATATGTTAAGCTAGGTTGGGTGATGGGGTTGGTTAGGTTTGGTTGGGTTGGGGTTAGGTTAGGTGGGGTGATTGTTAGGTTTGGTGATGGAATTGGCTAGGTTTGGTTGGCTTAGATGACAGGATTTATTAGGTTTGGATGGGTTAGGTTAGGTTTGGTGATGGGATTGGTGAAGTTTGGTTAGGTTGGATGACTGTATTTATTAGGTTTGGAAGGGTTAGATTAGGTTTGGTGATAGGACTGGTTAAGTCTGGTCGAGTTGGGTTAGGTTAGGTTGTGTTAGCTTAGGTGGGAGGTTAGGATAGGTTAGCCTAGGTTAGGTTAGCTTAGCCTATAGGTTAGGTTAGTTTAGTTTACTCTAGGTTAGCTTAGCTTAGCTTATAGGTTGGGTTAGTTTAGTTTAGGTTATGTTAGCTTATAGGTTAGGGTAGTTTAGTTTTTAGGTTAGCTTATGGGTTAGGTTAGTTTCGTTTAGTTTAGGTAAGCTTATAGGTTAGGTTAGTTTAGTTTAGGTTAGGTTATGTTAGCTTATAGGTTATTTTAGTTTAGGTTAGGTTAGGTTAGCTTATAGGTTAGTTTAGTTTAGGTTAGGTTAGCTTAGCTTATAGGTTAGGTTAGTTTAGTTTAGTTTAGTTTAGGCTAGCTTATAGGTTAGGTTAGTTTAGCTTATAGGTTAGTTTAATTTAGGTTAGGTTAGCTTAGCTTATAGGTTAGGTTAGGTTAGCTTAGCTTATAGGTTAGGTTAGTTTAGTTTAGTTTAGGTTAACTTAGCTTAGCTTATAGGTTAGGTTAGTGTTAGTTGAGGTTAGTTTATAGGATAGGTTAGTTCAGTTTAGTCTTGGTTAGCTTAGATTATAGGTAAGATTAGTTTGGTTTAGGTTATGGTTAGCTTAGCTTATAGTTTAGGTTAGTTCAGTTTAAATTAGGTTAGCTTATTAGGTTGGTTTAGTTTAGTTTTTGTTAGCTTAGCTTATAGGTTAGGTTACTTTAGTTTAGTTTTGGTTATCTTAGCTTATAGGTTAGGTTTAGTTTAGTATAGTAGGTTAGCTTAGGTTAGGTAAGTTTAGTTTAGATTTGGTTACCTTAGCTTATAGGTTAGGTTAGTTTACTTTAGTTTAGATTAGTTTAGGTTAGTTTAGTTTAGATTAGGTTAGCTTAGCTTATAGGTTAGATTAGTTTAGATTAGGTTAGTTTAGCTTATAGGTTAGGTTAGTAACAACAACTGAACTCAACTTCGGCTATGAGAAGCTTAACCTACTAACATATCTGTTTGGCACAAGTGAAAGCATAGAAAAGTTCTTCGTATTCGAGAGACAGAAAGGGTTGAAAAACAAACTCAAGAGACTATAAGGACAAAACATATATAAAAAAAAAAAAGACTAAAAATGAGCTAAGGAAATGAGCCTGTTAGATACTAAACTTTTACTTTCTTGGTTTCAAACCAGGTAACAATGAGTCAAGTGGCACTTGATGATACCCTCGCATCGAGCAAATAATACCCCTTTTTAGGTGGGGGAGGGGACTTGGAACTAGAAACAAAGAAAAAAACACTAAGAACTATTAGAAAGAAGGAAGGCAGTCTGAACTAAGCACTATGAGTTATTTAACATTTGTTTGTAACATGTTTTGCTCAAGATAAGTTTTTTCCACGAGTGCAAAAAAAAAAAAAAAAAAAAAAAAAAAAAAAAAAAAAAACACACACACACTTGTTGACCTTTACGGCCGTTTTTCTCACTTTCCGCTTTTTTTCACTTCAAACCTAACTACTTTTTTTTTTTTTTTTTTTTTTAAGGCCAATTTTAAAGTTAAATATACCATTGGAAAGAGGAAAGAAAGGCGAATAGCTGTTGGGGTTATATTTTTTTTAGTTGACGAGGAACCCGTGATAACCAAATAAAAAAAATTATATTTTTTAGGGGCGGGGGGTGGGGGGGCGGGAATTCCCCGTCGCCTCTATCCAAAAATAAAAAAAATAATGGAAAAACTGTTCCCAACATTTTTTTCCTACGCTTACTGATGACAAACCCATTTGTGATACGTTTAAAAAGAGAACTTTTACCTATAATATAAAATTCAATAGATGGTTCATTAGTGTATTAGAGTTTGCTCCAGAATTCAAATATATTCCAAGGATATTTAACACTCTAGAAGATGCCTTATCCAGATCTCAAGAAGAAACAGAAAAATGCTTTAAAACTAATACCTTTTGTTTTAGTTGTCAAATTGTCGATTTAGATTTAGAAAGAGTGAAAATACAAGAAAAAGATGCAAAAATCAAACAAATAGTAGGACAGCTATTACTTGATGAATCCTTAAAATCTGATTTTCAGTTAATAAATGGTTTGTTGTATAAAAATACCGACGGAGAAAAAATGGTTGTTCTCGACTATATATCCCAAAAAAACAAAAACACTAACCAGAGAGAAGTTTTAGAACCACACTCTATAAGATGGCAGGACATCCAGGAATTAAAAAGACAACCAGTACCATAACCAGAAATTATTTTGGCCAACATTATAGTGAAGATGCGAAGGATTTTGTACAAAATTGTGTAGTTTGCAATCAACATAAAGGTAACGTGAATTGAATCCATTTCAAGTAGTAACTAGATTTTTTGGGTCCATTTCCAACAACTATTAAAGGAAATAAACAAATATTAGTCTTCTTAGACTATCTAACCAGATATGTAGAAATAGTACCTGTAAGAAACAGAGATGCAGCTACAGTAACCGAAACTTTTGAATCTAGAATTATCAACAGACATTCAATACCACAAGTTCTTCTTTCTGATAATGCTGCTGAATTTACTTATGATCTTTCAAAGAAAGTGTGTGAATTTTATGAAATAAATAAGTGTCAAATAATCGCTTATAAACCCAGTTCAAATGGTTATCAGAAAAGAATGCCAAATACATTGTTAGACGATGCAACACCACCCAGACATACCTATAACTATGAGTATGTTGCATGGCAAAATGACCAGACGTACTTACGAGACCATCATAGTCTTGTACGAGCAGCGAAGATGGTCAGAAATTTGGAGGCTACAGATAATGGAGGAAAATAAGAAATATTTTCCATAGAATAGAGAGATGTCGTGAGTCAGCTGGATATTTTCACAGCATATGCTACAGAGATAATAAAATAAATGACGTATTTGCATCGTCCATAGATTTCGTACAGTACAATTTATATCATACAAACGTATTCTACTGTGGTCTACGACGTATTTCTTCTTGTTATAAAGAAAATCTTGCCAGTCATACGTTATCATAATTATTCATATGCTAGAGGATAGTTTTAATCGCTGTTTCAATATGATACGAATACCAATGCTTACATCACTATATCTGCTTATTATTAACGGGATCATTATGTCCATGTGTTGAAGTCTCTTCTGATCACGAAATCTTGTTCAAGTTAATTCATTGCAAGTACAAGTTATTCAGCAGTGAGCCGGAGAAAATTAAATTACCAAAAAAGCACTTTCATTTAAAATTAGCATTTATCTTATGCTTCGATTTAATGTATAATGGCTTTTATAATTTTCATGTATATCTAATAAGTCAAGAATAAAGTTCAGTGTTACGTAATTTATGCTTTGGATGAAATTTTATATTATAATGAATTTCATGGCAAGTCTCCGTTCGCTGTCCACAGCGGACATGGGCATATTCTGCTTAATCAAATCTCTTTAAAACACGCTGCCATCAGGACGAGCTAAAGAGATACTTCCATAAGTAAAACACGAAGTGGGTCATTCATCAAAGTTTTAAAATTTGTAAATATTGTCAAGTTTTGGAATGCGCTCATTTATGCATTCATTCACTTTTTTGAATTGCACACAACGCAACAGACTGGAAGTTAACTGAAATATTAACGGAACTGACTGATAAATGTTCATATTTATATGAAACATTAATGACCAACTTTTCGAATACGGTATCCGTATCCATACAATTACCGTGCACGCAATTTACTTTTAGTTGTCCTGCGGTTAATCAATGCCCACGGTAAAGGTAAACAGAATCATTAACTGCCTATGGATTGGCAACTGGTAAATGGCAATTGGTTACTCATTACTTTCGATTATTTTCTCTTCTGTTATTTGTAGGAGAAAGGCAAATGATCCGAATCCCATTATAACATAAATTAACAAATTGCACGGCGGAATAAGGAACGGTAAAATATATCTAATTAATCACGGTGGTTAAAATTGCCCGATTTTGCGTAAGTGTTCGTGATATTTTTTTTTTCTGCTTATATGTTTATTACGCTGCCAATTTGTCGGACCAAAGTAATATTCACAGATAAACCTCTCGAGAATCCCCTCTAAGATAAGAGAAACTCCCATAGCCAGTCCTAATATCATGAATGGAAGAAATCATAAGGTTATCATGCATATCATTTGTACATAATTTGTTTTTTTTTATTCTATCCAAGTTAATTAAGTATACTTACACTAACACGACCTCCTTATATATTCACCCTACATTCTAGCACGTATGAAGCATTAAAATTCACAGACGACATTTCATATAGAATAGACAAGTAAGGATAAAACAACACGAATACTATTGCTCATGGAAATAGATCAGGGAGCAATGGACCACAACTTTTTAAATGTCCACACGCATTTCCTTGTATTTTATGTGCATAAAATATATTGCCTTCAGTCACAAGATCTTTCATGAAAATGGCCCTATGTATCTACACAAAGAGGGAAGAGCACAAACCGATAGAAAATACACTAATCATAAAATCTTCGCTTTTGAAAACAGCATGCAGAAATTTATGTATTTGCATTTTATTTTTGGTAATAAAAAATCGATATGTAAGGTACAACATATTTTTCGATCAACAACTAATAACTACAAAATAGACAAGCATTTCCAAGTCCACCATGATGAGTTACCTTCCATCCCACTGAATTCTACGAACCATTTAACAAGTATTTTGAATAGAGGAGTATTCGTCATTTAAAAATATAAACATGTGCTTCTCTTGCGCAGTCTTAAAAAAAGTTTTCGTTTCCAACTCCCTGGCTGGCTTTCATTCATAACTGAAGAAGTTATTAAAGCCTCTTGGCTTTTATCGCCTGGATCTTATGACATCGTATGGGGGGATCTCGACCACTAAAATTCGGCCATAAAGGTAGAGGAGAATTAATTCTGCAGGGCTAAGCAAAGGAAAAGAGAGGTGACCTTCGAAAGAAATGTGAACCTTTGGCTTGCTCTGAAGATTCAGAAATGTGATGAAATGGCATTTGTGTGGTTTTATGCTTACTTGTCGACTCTAAATGAAATATCGCCCAGAAGACTAAATTAATCTTAGAAATATGTGAATTTTAATGTTTCATACGTGCTAGAATGTAGGGGTGATATAAAGGGAGGTCATGTTAGCGTAAGTATACCTGACTTGAAGAGAATGAAAAACAAATGGAGTATAAATATTATTCATGATAACCCTATGATTTCTTGCATTCATTATGTTAGGATTGGTTTTATTATTATAATAATAATATACACGTTTATTTGGAAATAATAACTGTGGATATTTGAGTCAAAGAAATAAAAAGGAGGCCGATTTATTAACTTCTTCCATTACTGATAAAACTACTTGTTTTATATATATTACATAGTGCCCACCTACCTCTAAGTCTAATTGATTTGATACTTTCGGACTAATGTTTTACAAATCGGCCACGTGTCGCACGGATAAGTTTAATTGGAGTCTCCTGAGCAATCAAAAACCCCCTTTACTGACATCAGGAAAGTTGGATGTGACCAGATTGCCACGATAATTGTCAATACTTTGAACGAACTGAAGCATTTCAGATACTAGTCTGTAGGAGTCGCGCAACCGTGTTACGAAAACTATGAAAGTTGAGGATCAAAAGGACTCAACTGGTACTTATACCCACACGCAAACCCACAGCTATATCCCCGACGCTCCAACATCCTGAACAAAGCCCTTGAGGGCAAAAGACTGGAGGATATTCCCAGAAGGAATCTTCTAAAATAGAACCGAATAACTAGAATGACTGAAATCGAATAAGCATGACAAAGTGAGTACCGAGAAACCTTTGAACACGAGATTAGGAAGGCTCGGATTGCATAGGACAGACTAATCTGGTAGAAAATTTGTTCGTTCACGTTACTGGTTATAGAATGGAAATGACGAGGCTGAGATTTTCGTCCCAAGTATTGTAATTACATAGAAAGACTGCTGGAACAGAAAGGGCTGTATCAGGCAAAGGCGCCACTGAACATCGTGAGTTCTCGTGTTCGGCGCTTCGAGGCCGTGAGGCAATAAATTTCTCAACTATAATAATTCCCCTTCGGTTCATACACACAAACATTATATATATATATATATATATATATATATATATATATATATATATATATATATATATATTTCCGACGTAGATCTGAAGGTGTGGAAGGCCCTTGAGCTGAATGAGGGCTTTAGTTTGTTTGTTTGTTTGTATGGTGTTTTTTACGTTGCATGGAACCAGTGGTTATTCAGCAACGGGACCAACGGCTTTGAGTGACTTCCGAACCACGTCGAGAGTGAACTTCTATCACCAGAAATACACATCTCTGACTCCTTCAATGGAATGACCAAGAATCGAACTCGCGGCCACCGAGGTGGCAGGCCAAGACCATACCAGACCACGCCAGTGAGGCGCTATAATTATTAGCAAGATCTATTTATGCGCATCCCGTTTTGATTCTCCTGTAACGGAATTCATCACCAAATGTTTTAATACCAACTTCAGTGCCACTGTGGTCAAGAGTTCTCGAAATTCGTGTTTGGAACCGGTATCAAAAGACATTAAAACCCCGGAAGCGAATACTAGCTCGTTTGATGTTAAGCGTTTGATTCTATGTACTTCATGATGAAGACTGGTGTATTTTCTCTCTCTCCTCTCTCCCCCTCTCTCTCTCATCTCTCATATGGTGTAATAAAGAACATATCCAGCTCGTGAAAAGAGATATGAGTGATTGACTAATTCAAGTTGAACTGTTTCTTTGAAGGTGAAAAGATGAGAGAGAGAGAGAGAGAGAGAGAGAGAGAGAGATAGAGAGAGAGCTCTTTCTATTATTTGCATCATACGCACAACCGTTGTGATCGATGATATAAATTATGTATATTGGTATCTATGGCCCTGCTATTCTAAGCTACTTAATATGAATAAGATATTAAGAACGATGGATGTTCGTTGATAAATCTGCTTCTTTTTATATATATACTTGATTTATTTTAGACACGAGAAAAATCTGAGTTACATAATGCCTTTGTCTCTTATGTATAGAAACGAGGAAGGCTTTTCAAAAGCCATTTTATATTAGGTGATTAAGCCGAAAACCTGTTATATTGCAGATAAAAGCGATGCATATCTCATTTCTAGGATCATTCTTTCATATCGGTGTATTATCTTGAAATTATTATTGATAAAAAAACATTTACGTTCCAAGTGAAATTTTGTGTCTTCTATTTTCACTTTTTTTATATATACCACGTTTTTTTTTAAGGAACGAACAGTTTAACAAAAGAACTGTCCCTAAGCTAGTGATAGCTCGCTATCGTAAGCCTAAACAGCAATGCTTTGCGAGACTGCTCGTATGTAAAAAGGCTCCAGTAGAAAGAAGAAAAAAAAATTCACCTATGAGTGTACTTCCTTACTCTCTTGAAGCTTGAATTTAAAGTCGATGTCACCAGTAGGGTACTCTAGGTGATGTTAGGGTTAATTTTTCTGATTAATTTTCACATTTTTTTTTTTTTTTTTTTTTTTTTTTGTTTTTATAATCGTTATTGCCATTACGATCTGAAAGTCATACTGATTCATATGTAATAATAATGTATACAAAACAGGTAATAATTCGCAGGCAAAAGTCCACGCCAAAGTAAATCACTATTTCGCAAAGGAGGGAAATGATTAAATTTTCAGATTGAAATTTGAAAGTGACCGCAAATTGAATAAATATGCAACAAAGCATGAAACAATAAATGGTGAAAAATGAGAAACTACATGCAAACGCACACAAACATATATATATATATCTATATATCTATATATATATATATATATATATATATATATTATATATATATATATATATATATGTATGTATATATATAATATATATATATATCTATATATATATATATATATTATATGATATGTATGTATATATATATATAGATATATATATATATATATATATATATATATATATATATATATATATATATATATATATATATATTTATATATGTAGTGTGTGTGTGTATATAAATGTATATATATATATTATTAATAATATATATATATATATATAAACTGTTAACTGAGTATGTATGTATGTATTCGAGGCTTGAAGAAGAATGTAGATACAGGGCCTCCCCAATTCCCAAATGCTCTCGCTCCTTAGCATTCAGGAGCAGCCTTTGAACTCCAACAGGGTTTGCACTGCTGAGTCACCAGTAAAGGCTGGGGTGGTCACTTCCGGATTTTACGTTGCATAGAACCAGTGGTTATTCAGCAACGGGACCAACGGCTTTACGTGACTTCCGAACCACGTCGAGAGTGAACTTCTATCACCAGAAATACACATCTCTCACCCCTCAGTGGAGTGTGATGCGTCTGTTAATGGAGTGAACATTGGATGTGGAGTTGTCATACGAGAATTTGGGGATAGTACGTTTACTGATGAGATGGTTGTTAAACCAATGCAGGAGAATAGTTCTTCGACAACAGCAGAGTTACGTGCAATCCACGAAGGACAAAATTGTTGCAGGTAAAAAGCGAGATGTGCAGATCTTTGTAGTTTCCTGAGGACTTTGTCTGCACTGTAAGGATCCTTCTAGTGCTGATTTGGTATACTAATGTAAGGCTTTAATACATGAGATAGAACGAAGTGGTTTTTATGTTCAATTTTACTGGATACCTTCTTCATATAGGTTTAACATTTAAATGAAGTTGCTAACAAAATGTCGAAGTATGCAACGTGTAAAACCTCAATTGATATTGTTGGTGTCGTAAGTTTTCGTCAAATAAAGAGGTTACGAGACATCAGAAAACTGCAGGGCGGGGGCGAGGGGGATGGGGGTGCTCAGGGATTTTAGAATCTGGCAGAAATATCATGAGGCATCATTTGTATGTCTCTGGAAATAGCCGTACTGCAAATAGCAAAGCCCTTTCTAAGATTGACATATTTATAACAGGCTTAAGGTTACGATACAAGTATTCGTGGGAATATGTTGCTGACGGTAATGATTTTTCATGTAAATTATGTGACGAGCCAGACTCATACATTGTCATTACGTATTATATTGTACCGAACTTTCAGAATTTAGGGATATATCATTGCAGATACAGTGCCAGAGTTGGTGTGTCATTTGCTTAACAATATAGTTTTAAGAATTATGAAGAAGTTCCCCAATTTCTATTAGAACAGGTAGTTTTGCAAGGAGAGTGATGTATTGTTAAAATATTTTGATGGGTGTACCAGCATATTGATAGTATTTGATACATCCCATATATGTAATATATGCCCAAAAAAATCTTTTGAATTTTAAGTTTTATTCACGAGGCCCATGAATACCTAAGAGGATTGTTCCACTAACCGTCTTTTCCCTGAGAATCTTCTGAGGACCAGTCGCCTCTCGAAGGAATCAGTTGGGGATTTCTTAGTTTCTGTCTTCCGCCATAATAGGATAAAGTATCCTTTCTCATACCTCATTATTCAGTCATTATTTTCCTTAAGCTTCTACTCCTTCGTATTTATTTGAAAGTTAATAAATTGATTTTTCAATATTTTGCTGCATCGCGGTGACTCTGGTTAAATCCAGAACGTTTTCATTTGATGCAAAAAGTAAACTGAAGAGATTACAAAGCTACAAAAAGGAGAAAAAAGAAAGTATAGTGATAAACGGATTACACTAATCGGATTATGGGAAGTTTAGTGTGTTGAAATACCTCACAAAATATATACTGAGAATTAAATGGTAGTAAAATTGAACGCTGAGCAAAATAAATAAATAAAATAAATATATAAATAAATATTTCAAATTGCATCATAACATGTAAAGACCGAGCTCAAAGGGGTTATATATTTATTTAAAGTCTCGAAAAACATATCAGTCGGTCATATTCACCTACAAATAGAAACAAGTGAGACGGTCTATGGATATGTGGATTAAAATGAGTAATTGGAAAATTACTTAAAATTGCAAAGGTTGATAAAAACTTTCTAATGAACCTTTATAGGTTAATTATCCCAAGGAAAGCCTTATGGGATTATCAGTTAGTCCTTTTTCATATTAGTTCGGAAAATGAGCGCTCTACCACTGCACCACAAGGTACGCTAGGTGTGTGTGCGTGCGTGCGTGCGTGTGTGTGTGTGTGAGAGAGAGAGAGAGAGAGAGAGAGAGAGAGAGAGAGAGAGAGACTTTCACGTATCACCATGTACGAAATTTCCTTTTTCTATTCTTCTGTCTTTCAGTAGACTTCCAGCAGAGACGATTAGCGGAAGCAATCCTCTCACTCCTCACTTCTCTCTTCTCACCTCCATAACCCTCATTTCTAATTTTTAACCAGAGTTCTAACCGATTGTGCTTGTTCCTAAAAAAAAGCTTGTTGCCTAACTTAGCACTGGAGAGTATTACGTCACACACAAACACACACACACACACACGTGAGAACGAAGTTCCAGAAAAAGTATAGCATGCCTAAAATTCCCTCAAGTACGTCGATTATTATTCGCACTAACGAATCGAAAATTGATAGTATAGCGAAAATAACATATGATAACAAAACTACCAGAAAAGATATATATATATATATATATATATATATATATATATATATATATATATATATAATATATATATATATATATGTATTATATATATAAATATATATATATATATATATATATCATATATTATAATGTATATTATATATATTATACTATACATAACATTTTTTCCATGGTTACTCTATTAAATAACCTTTTTGACTTTTTATGAATGTTTGTACCTAGTAATAATAATAACTCCCAACCAAGCACTCATTTCTAACACGATCTTGAAAGCCTTCGACAAGAATTATTTAGCGCTGAATAACACAAAGAATCGATGGAAACTTTTTTCAAACGTATTTTTCACTTAAAATTTGCTGACTCCTTTATTTGGTTCTATTGTTGTTATCTGGTCTGACCTTACGTCAGAGCAGTTTGTCACTCCGCGATATTTTCGAAAGTTTTTCTCGGGAAATTTCAAACTGGTTTGACCCTACAATACTGCTTTTTCATGTTAGTAATTTGTGCTCCTCTGCTTTGGCAGTACTGCTACCACCACCAATTACTGATCATTTGTAACAGCAAAATCAGATAATTACGAATTATGGGAAATGGATCGTAATGTCTTTCCAATTTGTTTGAATGGTGGTTTCACGATGCATGGAACCAGTTGTTATTCACCAACGGGACCAACGGCTTTACGTGACTTCCGAACCACGTCGAGAGTGAACTTCTATCACCAGAAATACACGTCTTTTCAATTATGAAATGATTGATGCTAAATACTATTGCAGAATGGTTGCCTGTATTTCAACGTTAGTTCGTATGGAAATGAAGAGTAACTAAGGTCACTGGGTATTTTGGGATTTCGTGCGCAATTTTATATGGGAAACTGACACCGTTGTCTTCAAACTCACGCAGAGCTATCAAACATAAAGTGACAGCTCACATGTACCATTCATAATGCAGTAAATCCCCATTCACCATGAACGAAATACAAAGGTCGTACTCCACTGGAGGAGGACTCGATATAGTTTCTGAGGCTGACTCATTTCAGAATTCATACTCCACACTGCCACCTCACCCTCGAGCAATTCTGAAGGAATTTCGGTAAAGGCGAAACGTTTTATGCGCAGCCTGGCATAAAGTTCAACTGAACTCACTATGCAGTTAAGAGAACTGCCAGTTTCTAGAACTTTAAACAAGAACTACCGCCTAACAAGCTATAGAACACTAAACCACCGCAGTTTAATGTACAGTAAACATATACATATTACTGCAAAAAGGTATGCAGTATTAACAATTCAAAAATTCATATGATTGTAACGGGATTCTTCGATAAGTTTGCAAACTATTTAAGTTAACCACCATTGAATTGCTGCAAAATAATAACGTAAACTAGCTAGGTAATTTAACAGGGTAATTATTACAGTCAAGGAACTGTGTGTATTCTAGTTCACCACCATTCAAGATGTAGCGAACAAGATGGATTTTCAAAAGGCAACCAAAACCTAGAGTAATATGCATTTCAGGTTTTTGCTTCAGCAAAGAGGATCTCCAAAAACTATTTATTGGCCAATATGAAAAAAAAAATTGTCGAATACATGACAGAATTAGCAGACCTAACAATCCTACTGAAGAAATGCTTTCAAATATAATTTTACAACACCAGACTTAGCGTACGCCTTTTATGCTACAAAAATGGAATAAATCACTTGTATTCTTTATGCAACATCACCAATAAACGATAAAAAAAATATTTGATCAGCTTACCGTAATGATGACTGGGAAACTCTAGTGTGAAGTTTGAACATTTCATAGCTTCATAAAAACATTGACGTTCCAATATGTTCCCGGAAAGCTTAAGAAACTGAACACGATGCAATTGTCCTTCGTAATGCGAGACTTGAATATATATATATATATATATATATATATATATATATATATATATATATATATATATATATATATATATATATATATATAGATATATTTTCACGTACGTTATTTAGTGAAAGTTATATATATATATATATATATATATATATATATATATATATATATATATATACTATATATATATATATATATATCTAAGTCTTATCGCTTGGCGATAGACTTTTTGTGTTCTCCTTACGACTGTCATTCGTAAGTAATTGTTGGTTTCCTCTCATCTCCCTTGGATATCTTAGTAGAGAGGTTCTTCCTTGACTAGAGGAGATGATTCAAACAGGCAAGTTGACAAAGATAACAACTTTATTCTGTAACTCCATACTAGGAGATGCAGCTCGGTCGGATGACCGATATGGTTGATCGTTGGCGTGGAACTCCCATTCTCAAGCATCGCGTCGATAGCGGAACATTAGCTATCTAAGCAATTCATATAAAAACACATACGTAGTCCGCCGGCTCGGAAGTTACAAGTTTCCGGCGTAGGTTAACAGGTCAACCGCTTCCCATGGAAGTTGTTGTGCAAAGTTATCATAAACATAAAAATGTTGACAAAGCTTTGAGCTAGATCAGGCTACTGCAGACAGCGCATAGCGTAATCTAGGTCTGCTTTGGTCACGTAGAACCCTCCTAATGCCATGACCCCAGGTCATTGGTTTATATTTACAGATCTTGTAAATCTAATATATATGTAATATTACATATATATATATATATATATATATATATATATATATATATATATATATATATATATATATATATATCTTTCACTAAATAACGTACGTGGTAGCCAACACTCATCAGTTTTCTTGAGTAGTGATCTAAACGCACCAAAAATATTAAAAACTAAAAAGTTATCCATCTAGGAGTGAATATTACCCAAACTTACTTTTTTTGTGCTTCACATCTCACCGAGCAACGAGCAACTGATTCGTGAATTCGCGGCGAAGTCGACAAAGACAGAAACTGAGGATCATGGATTATAAAAAGCGAGGAAGATGCCCTAATTCCTCGCGTCATTCTTTAGACTAATAGATAGTGTATAGTTGCCTTTTTCAGTAAGAGAGAGAGAAAGTGACTTAGAAAGTGCCAGCGAACCCGTTTGTAACAATTATTTTGGGGGATGAAGGTTACTAATACCACGTCCTTGTATAGCCTGGATATATCAACTCTAGTCGACCGACTTCTAGTTATACATAATTCACTGTTAAGGTCAACATGTACACAGCGGTTTTGAATTTTTTTTAACAAGCGAAAATCACTGATAATGTTCTTTTTCCCTATGGGATCGAACTTAGACACACTCGCTGGTGAGGTCATGTTAGTATATAAAGGGACATGTTTTTTTTTTTTTTTTTTTTTTTTAGCTCAGATCAAGATTTCAGATTAGCAGGAAAGAAGGAAATGGAGTGACTAATCATACCGGTTGATACTGGGATTCACGATTTTCTTCTGTTATCTGCGGGATTTTAGATTATAGAGGTAAACAGAAGGACAAACAGTGGAGAAGGTGATCATACTGGTTGTTCCTGGTATTCATGACTCCTGTGAACTTTGTCCACGATAAGGCATTGGCAAATATACAGAAAAACAAACTCCATATGTGACGACGTCATCCTATGTTATTTTTCTGTTCATGTAGGGACAAACGCGATATAACTAAATTCCCACTGCTAGATATTACGTAATATGCCAATTCTAGTCAGGCACCACAGTCATGAACATATGGAAATGCTTACAAATTGCCATGAATAAAGTCAATACCGCGAGTCAATTTCTACGCTGGTGCCGTTTTCATTTAGCAAAGGTTGGGACAAAGCGAATGTTGAATATGCATGTTCCCAGAGCTTCAAACTGGACGCTCAGTAGTCCTGCATAATAGTGTTTCACATGCGCGAAAATAACGTGACTAAATTTATACTCAATTACATATAATAATTGCGAAGATGTTGAATACATATTGTATACTTTTTTACTTTTTAGGCACATAAAACAACATTGAATTATTTCAAAAGTGTGCCATTTCATACTTGTAACGTAAACAGAGACAATTTTTTAAATACATTATTGTTCAGGTTCAATTATTATAGGACAAAAAAGGATTGCAATAGTTCCACTACATTAACTGCAGGTATTTATATGATGTTCGGGTCAGTAAAAAGAAACGCTTTACAAAAGAGGAAACAGATGCCTTTGTTAACTTCAGAACGGAATTTTGTTGTGATATGTGGATATTAAAAAATAATTAAAAAGAAAGAATAAATAAAATTTTCACTAAAGTCTATTAATTACTGTCTTTCGTAGACAGTAACTACAGCAAGATGTGTTAATTGTCAGTTTAGAGGGATTATGCTTATGTTAAGAAATGCCTATATGTATACACTTTGTTGATGTATACTGTAACCATATTGCAAATAAAAAAAAACTAACAACGGTCACTTTTTCATGATTCTGGGAATGGGGCATTAGGCTACGCAGCTGCCAGATAGCGCCTTTGTCAAATCATGCTATTTCATCACCTGTGATGAAGTTCAAGAGATATCTCAGCGTATTTCCAAGACAATTCATTAAATCAGAATTATTCCTTTTACTAAAATTGACTTTTTGTTAAAAAAAAAAAAAACGCATCCGAGGCGAACAGTGGAAATATATAGTCATACATGATGTATAAAGGATGTTACTATAATTTCATAGCACAATTACTTTACTTATATATTGCTGACATCCCGTAGCTTCTCTCTTTTCAAATGGCTGGTTCGTCATCACTTAGGAAACATATTTTCATATATTATTACGGTTATCGCTCCGCCAGGTAATTAAACAATAAATATGTTGTGAATTCTGTAAAAGCTACCGATGCTTCGTTCTCAATAATAACTCGATCACAAACGCCCAGCGAGTCTTTTGACTTTTTATGAACACATCCTCTTCTAGAGAATTATGCCAATCTTAGACTATCAGCCAGTGAAGTCATAAAATATTCAAGTTTTATTCAAACTGATAAGCAAAAAATCTGAGCACAAAAATACAGCACCAAAATATATTTTCAAAAAATGAAAAATAGTATCACGAATTTCGGCGCGCCATTCATATCAGAATTCCAGAATCTGAGTCAGAAATTTCCTTTCAGTTCCTTTTAAGATGACTTCCTCTTATTTTCAGTTCGCCCATCTTCCTCTCCCTTCCTTGGTCTACTTCTCCTCGCTCCCCTTAAGTCGTTCTACGATTCAGGGAACAAAAACAGGAGGAGAGTCCGGTCGAGTTACAGAGACAGAAAAGGGTCGAGATGATTCTCAGAAATGCTTCGGAAAACAGAGTTGTCAAGAGTCTCAAGAGTACTTCAGGTCACTAGAATCACTAGAACACGAAAAACAGCTCGTAAATACACAAGATCCGTATATTTACATACACACATTTACTTACACACACACACACACACACACTATATATATATATATATATATATATAATATATATATATATATATATATATAACATACATATATATATATATAAAAACACTGCTTCATAAGGGTCGGTTGGTAGTCAGAC
>NC_087207.1:11069645-11080706 GCF_015104395.2 Macrobrachium nipponense
ATATATATATATATAATATATATATATATATATATATATATATATATATATATATATATATATACTATATATATATACACACACACACACACATATATATATATATATATATATATATATATATATATAGATATATATATATATATATATATATATTTCTGCTATCTGTTGAAAAGGTCACCTATCCAAGTACTAACCAGAACCATAGCTGGTTAAGCATTCTCATAAATAAGGTTGTTTATTCTGAAACGAAAGGACCATCAATACGCCATGTAAAACAGTCATCTTGGATAATATCCCTACTTTTTGAGGAATGGTTGCATAATTTCTCATTTTATAACGAGAAAATATTGTTAACTGTTCATTATCTTAAGTACTCTTAAAGAAAATTAACCAGATAGATACTAATGTTAAAGTTTGGTCTTGAATAACATAGGCCTATGATACTGTAATAGCGCTATTTTCACTTCCAAATATGTTCGGATTATACCCCTTTCTGCCCTGCAATTTCCATAACCCTTAAATTAGCTGTTAATCTACCATTCCGCCCACCGGAGTATATTCTGGACTAGTATTTTGAAAATAAACTGTAACGAGATAATGGTTATCTAGTATAAAAGTTCTTTATATTTTACCTGCAGCGGAACTCCAAAGGAATATGCTATAACTAGACCACAGATTTCATTACCAATATCCAATAAAATTACCATTTAATTATCGGTCCTTGATTCTATGTTCTGCAATATCGCAGCTCTTTTATGAACTCATTCTCGGTAAATGAGAAAGTTTATGGAAACCAACGAGCACCAAAATCCTCATTAGATTGTCGAGAGGGGAGAAAATTATAATTTCACAAGTTCTCCTTACTGATCCTTCCTCCGTTTTCTCTCTCTCTCTCTCTATCGGTCTAGCTGTCTGTCCGTCACGCCAGGATGTTTACATTCTTCTTCTTCTCGATTTCTGATCAGACGCTGGAAACACGAATCACGGATCGTTTCCGTCTGTCTTTGCCGCTTCCCACCTCGTGTTTGCTCACCTCTCCAAGTCTTCCTTCGCTTTTACCGATGCCCCTTTAATATCAGCATCAAAGATAATATTCCCCGTGACTAGTATATCGTATGTTCACTGATACATCAATAGACAAAATAATCAGTCAACCACTAGCCTGAATTGTCGGGCTTTCTCCACTGAATTATATTTGTTAATGAAATTAATTAAACCAATAAACACTATTTAGACATCAACTAATGATGACGGCTGGGCTGGTGCGTGTTTACACTGGCCATGATGGGGAAAAGTCGTGGGACACTAATGCAGCTTAAGACATGAAAATGCCTAGGGTTACTAATTAAGATACCTACTAATTAACGACCAATTAACGATTCATTTAAACTTTCAAGTACAAAAAAAATTCTTCTTGCAAATGATTGTTTAGTAATCCTAGACACCATATCCATAACTTAAGACGCAATGTTTCCTTGGGTTTGCAGATAAGATGGGGGTCGTTGGACCCTGAGGGATACGAAGACCCTCAAAACTGAACTTATTCAAAAGAGGGAGTACAACAATTTTGTTTCGTGCTTTGGATGAAACATTATCTCAAATGAACAAAAATGCAATTTAAGACACCAAAATATCTGGGGTTATTAATTAAGACTAATTAACGACTACTTAATTAATGATCGATTTATTTAAACTTTCATGTAACACAAAATTTCTTTTTGCAGAAGATAATGCGGCATGGAATGTACAGTGTAATGTCCGACATAGTTTATTGTTTTATAGTGACCAAATCGAATCCTAGGTCAAGTCAATGTGTTTTAATTTTACTGCGATCATCTCATTCGTGATCGTCATCAGTATTTTCATCTGATGATTCCACTTCTCTTGGCAGAGGATCATGATCTTCATCCATATATTCATCCATACCACCAACTTCCTGGGCATCACCATTGTTATCATCTGGCTCTGTTTCGACCTGAACCTCTGGATTGAGTGCAGGGGGCATCTGTTCTCCATTGAACCAAATGATGCGAAATTCGCTGTCGACATTTTCCCACCTATTGGTGCGTATTTTGTCCAGGTCTTGGTGATGAGCACTACCCCATAATCTTGCAACGAATGCACTTCTGTTCACGTGAGGTGCTAGTTCTGCTTCACATGGTGGAATGCTGCTGTCTGCAATACTTAAGCTTCTCATATGGGTGCTTAGCATTTGACTTTCGTTTGTAGGTTTTCTCGACCACGTTGAACCTGTGCCTGTTGAGTGGGACGAGTTTCCATGCTCCGTACAACACGCAGACAAAATCCTGCAAGATTTGGATGACCTCCTCTGTTGGGACAGCATGGCTCAATGAGGCAAACACTCTCTGGAACTTGTCACTTTTGCCACAATTCCATATGGCCTGTTCTTTCCTTTCCTTGCAAAGGCAGAGGTATAGTCACAGACAGTCACCTTGTCCTCTTGTCGTAACCTCCATCCACACGGTGGAGGAAACTCGATGGACATGGTGCAGGAGTAACACTAGAATGTCAGTGTCAGAAGCTCTTATGACTATGTCGCCAGGTGTGGACTTGTCCGCCTCAATCATGTGAAGGATGACTCTGGTGTCAGCCTCCGAGTGGTTGCAGTTTAGAGATGGGACTGATTCTGCGTATACTTCTCCATCTTCTATGAAGTACCGAGTGCAATCTTCCATCACTACCAAATACACTACCCGTCCATCAAGAAGAGGCCTGTAGAAGTCGCTCGACCAATCCTTTGTGAGAAAGACGGGTAGCTCTCATTTGAACGACTCCCTCTCGAGTTGTTTCTTGAAGCTTGAGTCTCTTTTCTGTTGAGGTCCTTCGATAACTAGTTTCCCTCCCACAACAGCCTCTTTACGCTCACTCTCACAGTTCTTGATGGATGGTTTTTCATACGTATCGAAGTTGATGTCGATTCTCCATGACTTATACGCCAAGCTAGTAACCAGAATGTTTCGTGACAGCTCCCCGTATGTTGCATGCTGATCCAGCGATATGCAGTGGAATTGGAAATTGCCGTCAATGATATGAGTACCTACAAATGATGGGCTGCCATGGTCACTGACAGCTCCCTCCAGAAGTTTGAACAATTTACTTCTATCCAAGTGAGCCATCGTGCCATCACTGTGACCCATTGACAGGGGCACAGGTGTCAGTGGAAATGAGAAGACATGCTCAAGATCAGTGTCATTTGTTGCTGCTGTGAAAGCAATGCGGCCAAGAAGTGCACTGGTACATTTGAGTTGTGTCTCTTTGGTGTTTTTGTCTGCTTTTCGATTGGTTATGCATTCACTTGTGAATGTGCAAAGAGGATGCTTGCAAATTGTTTTTTCAAAATGCTCTGCACTTTCCAGGCATTCTTTTTCAAAGCTTTCATGCCTATTCTTGCCGTTTTCTGGAATGTTCAAGAATGATGTACTCGTGGCATCTGTTACACTCTTCCCAGTGCTGATGTTAATGAGAGGCAAGCTTGGATCAAGTGTGAAAGGATTGGCGCAAGACTCAATGTGATTGATGATCTTCTGCAGATCCTCATTGGCTTTCCTGATTCTGGCTGGACTGAGCTCAGTCTGAATGTCGCTTGTGTTGCCCATTCTAACCATAATGAGAACTTCATTCACAAGTGCTGCTCGGCTACTCCACCATACTCTTGAACTTTAGTTGTTTGTGGACGATGTATATCCCATCTTTCTGGAGGCTGCATCTGCACTGACTGTTTCCTCCAGGGTGAGATCGACTGGAATTCGTGCAAATTCATTGTTCGATCATCTGTCTGAAAAGCCTCCATCTTCTAGAATCTGCCACATCCCGGGATGTAAATCAGCTAAGTTCATCAAGTCAAGCTGGTATTTCAACATCCAGTGGGCATAGTTCAGTCGGTTTGTTGTGAAATACAGATTAATCATCGGTGTCAACATGGAGATGAAGAGATCTATGTCTGTTTCTCTAACCGCGCGTTCGACAATGTGGTAGATCTGTATATACTGGATATACATTGCCCAAAACTGTGCTGTTCGACCAAGGTCACCAGTTTCAAGGCTCTTCTTCAACCTCTCAAAAGCCTCATATAGCTCTCCGAACAGGGCTGAGTTGCAGAAACGATCAACATCTTCCTTCTTTTCCAGGGGGACATTCTGCAGTTCAAGGAGAACTAAGTCTGCATTCTCATATTCCTTCAGGAACCGTTGGAAAAGTAATGTTTCCAGCACAAGAGCAAGCACTGGGTGAAGTCGTTTACAACGATTGTAGCTTAGGCACTCTATGAACCCTCTCAGAGATAAAGAGGCTAATACACCTGAGTCTGTCAGCATTGCTGGTCCACCCGATTCTGCGATAACCTTTCCAATTGCTCTGAAGAAGCACATGAGAATGTGGAATACTCTAAACATAATGAACGATTGTCAAACTCTGGCTGACTGGTGACTTGGATTCGGTGTGCAGTCTTTGCGACATCTAGATCATATGGAACCAGACCACACATCTGGCCACATTCCTCTGCACACTTCTGAGCTGTGCACATGGTGTCTGCAACAAGGTCATCTTTTGTGAAGGGTTGGTTTAGGTTCAGCATATAGTGAACAACATGCTTCAGCGATCTCTCTTGGTGAAGACGTGCATTAAATCCAACCCACATTGGCACATTTTCTGAATTGAGGTGGTGGCTGACAAGGAACATTGTGTCTGGTTTCTGTGCGTGACCAGAAATTTCAGGAAGCTTGCTATACTCGGTATTGGGGTATTGAAACTGATTCATCAGTGGCTTCTTTCGATACTGCACGATTTCTGATGGCAGAACATCCAACTTTCTCTTGCGTTTCTTTCTCAACATGGGGAGTACAGTTTCTGTTTGACAAGGCACTGGCGGTAGCTTCTCAACTTCAGTGGCAAGTAGGTAAATGCTCTGGTAGAATATACCCATGGTATCATGTAGACTCTCCAAGCCCGATAACGTATGCACAAGCTCATCATAGTTATTAAATGCATTGCCCATGACAGGACCAAGCTTCGCACCCTTTGGAGAAGACGTCTGCCTGCTTTGGATAGCTATTGCCAGATCAGTTTCTAGTTCCCACCAATGGGTGGGAAAATGTTGACGGCGAATTTCGCATCATTTGGTTCAATGAAGAACAGATGCCCCTTGCACTCATTCCAGAGATTCAGGTCGAAACAAAGCCAGATGACAACAGTTGTGATGCCCAGGAAGATGGTGGTATGGATGATTATATGGATGAAGATCGTGATTCTCTGCCAAGAGAAATGGAATCATCAGATGAAAATACTGATGACTATCACGAATGAGATGATCACAGTAAAATTAAGACACAGTGACTTGACTTAGGATTCGATTGGTCACTATAAAACAATATACTATGTCGTACATCATACTGTACATTCCATGCCGCATTATCTTCTGCAAAAAGAAATTTTGTGTCACATGAAGGTTTAAATAAATCAATCATTAATTAAGTAGTCGTTAATTAGTCTTAATTAATAACCGCAGATATTTTGGTGTCTTAAATTGCATTTTTGTTCATTTGAGATAATGTTTCATCCAAAGCATGAATAAAAATTGTTGTACTCCCTCTTTTGTATAAGGGTCTAAATATTCCTCAGGGTCCAAAGACCCCCATCTTATCTACAAAGACCAGGAAAAAATGCATCTTAAGTTGTGGATATGGTGTCTAGGATTACTAAATTATCATTTGCAAAAAGAATTTCTGTTGTACTTGAAAGTTTAAATAAATCGTTAATTGATCGTTAATTAGTAGGTGTCTTAATTAGTAACCCCAGGTATTTTAATGTCTTAAGTTACATTTTTTCATTAGAAATAATTTTTTTATACAAATCATCAATCTAAACTGTTGTAATCTCTCTTTTGAATAAGTTAAGTTTTTGAGGGTCTTCGTATCCCTCAGGGTCCAAAGACCCCCATCTTATCTGCAAACCCCAGGAAACATTGCATCTTAAGTAGTGGATATGGTGTCTAGGATTACTAAACAATCATTTGCAAGATGAATTTTTGTTTTACTTGAAAGTTTAAATAAATCATTTGTTGGTCGGTAATTAGTAGGTGTCTTAATTAGTAACACCAGGTATTTCCATGTCTTAAGCTGCATTAGTTTAATTTGAGGGGTGATCTAAATGAAACAGACTTGTAACGGTTGTTGTACTCGAAAGTTTGTTTAATTAGATTTTTGACTCCCCTTTTGAGACTCTCAGGGGCCAAATCCCAGGATTGTGCAACTTAAGACGCCCCTTTCTTTCATTGTTAGGTGATTTACAATAGAATTACACTCTCAAACCTTTTGTACTCAATAGTGTGAATAAAATCCACCTGGCTCTCCAACTAAATATTTTAACGTTGCAACCATATATTAATAAGGCCACAAATCACCAGGGAATAGTCTAATTTCCACCCTTCCTGGGTCACCAACAGAGACTTACTGCACATCTATATATATGTTTTTGTATGTATACTCTTGTAAGACATCCTATGTCCATATTTTACCAGTGATCAGGAGCTCAGAAGGAAGTGCTCGAAATATATGGTTGCAACGTTAAAATAGTGTTTTATGGGCCTTTTGTCTTAATATTATACTGTTGTCTTACTGTAAAAATACATTCACAAATGTATATATATTATATATATATATATATATATATATATATATATATATATATATATATATATATGCATATGACACATGTTTTATAAATTCAATGCAATGATACGAGTACATTAAAAAGGCAAACAACCACGTACATACATATGCAAAACTGCATGAAGAATGATTTATTGAAATTACCCATCGTAAAATAAAGGAAAACGTAACTAATCGACCAATTACCAAACGTTTGTTGCAAGTACGAGTGACGCAACAACCGAAGCACTGTTACTGTAATTGCAGTGGTAGCAGTGATGGGGTAAGAGTCGATCACTGAAGTCAGAGGTTCCTCCTTTGTGTCCGGTGTGTAGCCATTTCTCCCAGCAGGACGATGGCACTGAATACTAGTCCTATAATAATAATAATAATATAAAATAATAATAATAATAATAATAATAATATAATAATAATAATAATCGCTTTCAAAAAGTTGGTCCAGTTTTTGTTCCATCACTTACTAATCTATATCTTTCTCCCTATCTTCCTAGATAATAATAATAATAATAATAATAATAATAATAATAATAATAATAATAATAATAATAATAATCGCTTTCAAACAGTGATCCAGTTTTTGTACCATCACTTCTTGATCTGTATCTATCTGCCTATTTTTCTATCTATCTATCTATCAATCTATCTATCTATCTATCTATCTATCTATCTATATATATATATATATATATATATATATATATATATATATATATATATATATATATATATATAGATAGATAGATTAGATAGCTAGATAGATAGGTAGAAAGATAGAAAAATAGGCAGATAGATACAGATCATGAAGTGATGGTACAAAAACTGGACCATTGGTTGAAAGCGATTATTATTATTATTATTATTATTATTATTATTATTATTATTATTATTATTATTATTATTATCTAGGAAGATGGGCAGAAAGATATAGATTAGTAAGTGATGGAACAAAAACTGGACCACTGTTTGAAAGCGATTATTATTATTATTATTATATGTATATATATATATATATATATATATATATATATATATATATATATATATATATATAGTATATATACATATATGTATATATATATATATATATATATATATATATATATATATATATATATATATATAGATATATAAAAGAATGCACTCTTACCATACCCCCCCCGACAGAGCAGGAAGAAGCCGCCAAAATCAGCCAGCGAGAGCACCAGTGTAGAAACTCCGTCCTCCTTCCCGGGCCTCACCATGCACACCGTAGCATTTGCCGTGAAATCCTGAATGTATCTGCTTATTATACCGCCCTCCTTCAGCATCGTAACTCTTAAATGACAGGGAAAAGCGAAAACAGTTTTCCCAACAAAGTACTAGGATTCTTGCTTCATTTAAGGATGCATTATACTAATTCCTCCACAAATAAACATTGTGTGAGATAGGGCTGGGTTATATCGTGAAGGTAATGCATAGAAAACGGGTGCAAAGGGTGACAGGAATCGTGCAGTTATACATATTAGTTTTTAAATATATGAGGCCCGAAACTCGTGAAATGTAGTATTTCTATTTGCTTACAGTCTGTTAAAGTGTGGTATGATCGAACTTTTCTTAGGGAAAGCAAAGGCAACACTTGATACCAAGATGGGCTCCTTTGCAATGTAATAGTTGCACTGGCCGGTTTCACTGTAGTCGTCGCTCATGATCTGAAAGAAAAACAAAACAAACACGGAATTCGTTAAGATAAGAGTAATCAGGACCAAGAATGTAATGGATCTGAATTCAGGTCTTCATATATAAAAAGGATATTTTTAACTCATTTTTTACGCATTTGACAGATGCAGTTTATTACACACCATTTATAAATATGATTATGAAGGAGCAGTTGAAAAGTAAGGTCGCTATCAGAAATATATGCAGCATCCCTCTCTGAGGACACAACCATCAGGTATGTCTATCATTTCCCCTGACAAATTAGGCTCCTGGAATGAACTAGTAGACCAAACTTGGGAACTGTCACTATTCCCAGTACTCAGGTCTTGGATATTTGGATGATCTAGTGATCCACACCAGGTGGCCTGTACACTTTCACACCGTATCGAACTTACAGGTGGCCTCGAGGTAAGGGTATGCTGGCATAAGGACAGATTATCTATAAACAGCTAGGTCCTCGTCCCTATACCGCTCTCAGTTTTCATCACATTCTTCTCAACCAGCCCACTCCCCAAAGAAAAGAAAACTATTATGTAGATAATAATGTATGAGTTTACTCAATTATTCCTGAGTGCCGTTGACAACAGGAATTTTGAATCTCCCAGTATTCTGTTTCCAGAATATTTAAATCTTCTATTTCCTGAATAGTTAAGGTATGGAGCCACTTTCAATAAGAACTCAGTTAAGGCCACTTTTCCCTCCCGGTCGTCTTATCATAAGAACGAAAGACTCGCACCTTCCTCATGGAGAAGAAATCACACAATATGGCGAACTTCTCAACATTCATCCGGTGGCGTCCGTCGTAAGAAGCTGTGATAAGGAAGCCTTTGTCGTTTACCACCTTGTAAATGCCTGATTTAGTGTCCTGTAATATAATTTAGAGCAGTTTATTATCCATGTTTCCAGCTGTTAATAGTAAAATCTCATATATAGATATAAATGTCAGCAACTCTCCGAATGCAATGTTTGGTGTCTGTTACTCTATACTGCTAAGGATTGAAACTTTTACTGCTGATGGGTTTCCCTCTTTCCCACTACCTCCATCCATCATAAGGTGTTAAGAGTCCCACTCCCTCTGATCAACAAAATCTGGCGTAAACTTTAGTTTCTTTTGCAAGACAGCTAAGAATCATCTTACCCCAATAAACTGATGAAGAGAGGTTCCACGTTCGGTAGCCCAAGGGATCTTGCCATAGTCAACCAAATCCTGCGGAGAATCTACAGGAATTTCAACCTTCGGTATTGCCAGAAGAGAGGTAAGAACACCTTGGTAAGCTGAACTTAGAATTAAGGTTGCTACCATCCACGTTCCCATAAACAGTTGACCAGTCAGCATCATAGGTGGAAGCTCTACACCTACGACAGATGTATATGGTTATTTTATCTAACTTAAACAGCTAAACTTAATACGACTATTTACTGTTTGATTGCTAAAGATCACTCATGTTTAGTGGTCAAATTATCATTGGTTGTCAAAGGAAGCGTAAAAGCCTCAACAAATTCTGAAACCATAACAACGCCCAATTCCTTTACAAACCCTGATAATCCCCCAGGATTCAGTGGGGAGTCCCAGAGCAAGGAGCCTCAGGTAAACCTGTGTCCCAGGTTTTCTCAGACAAGCTGTAATAATAATCGCGACTTGGTTTAATATTGGAAAACACGTAATTTGACTTATATGTTCTGAGACCTCTTGAGGATGCTGGGTCTATTCCACCAGCTGTTCCTTCAGAGAAAGGAATCTAAAATGGCCCAATGCTAGATTGTTGATTGGAATGCTTTTGCAGAATCACAGAAAACAGTTGCTGGGTTTTGTCTTCTATTATTATTAGTCAATCATACTTAATACTGGAGACAATTCTCCCGCTATTCTGGCACTTTCCAATGGAATCCAGAGCCCACTGTTTTGCTGAATGAATAGAAACTCAGAAGTTTGAAAAGCAATTATGTCTTTTACGTTATTGTAATCCATAAGTGTAATTTAAATTAGCATAATTCCTCTCCCTCAGTCTATGGTTAATATTGCTACTCTACTAGAATTAATAAACAATTCCATTTCTTTCTCTCCATTTTTATTAACCTTCAAGCAGAAGTAACCTGATCAGCCAAACAGGTTCAAAAGTCAGGAGTGGCCAAATCTTTCCTCGAAACTCCTGGAGACCATGCTCCAGCCTTACTGACAAAGCTATCCATACCTGTAGTTGGGTAGAAGAATGGAATGGCCAGGCAATCAAGATAAAATACATAAGAAATGGTGTCAATACATTGTTGACACTTATGTATAAGTATTATTATATTTGAGTATTTGCTTGCAAATATCTATCCTTCCTATCTGTAATTACTAAGATGTATCAGTTCATGAGAATAATCTTCAGGTAAAACATTGACTAGCAGTGCTAAGATGACAACTTTTTCTTATTCGAAATTGACACAAACTGTTTTGAATATAAATCTACATACATTCAAACTTGTAGATAAATACACAGTGAGGAGCCTTGCATTTCTGAAGGCGTCTTACCTGCCAGGCAAACGGCTTAACAAAACCAGTGAGGTCTCGTTCGCGTGCAGGCCTCGGGAGGAATATACCTTCGTTGTCGATGTAGACAGGAACGGAAAAGTCGATCAGAAGGCTTCTCGGATATGTTATGCTGAATGGGCCTAGAGCCATGTCAACTTCCTG
>NC_087207.1:11081206-11086206 GCF_015104395.2 Macrobrachium nipponense
CTTAACAGTGTTTTTGAACAGCTTTGGCCCTTGTTCGATGGACAATAGCAAAGGCATTCAACGATTTATTGACAATCAAAATCATCTTTTTACTTGTAAACAGTGGCAAAAAAATTGCAATAGGATCCGTTTATTTATTTTGTATTTATTTATTGTCTTAAACGCTCTTTTAGCCTTTACCTCACAGGCATAATAGTTAACTTCATGTTTTCTTTGTGTGTGTGTGTGAGAGAGAGAGAGAGAGAGAGAGAGAGAGAGAGAGAGAGAGAATCGATTCATTTGGAATTGAAGGTAAAACCATTATTTCGGTGAAAGTGATGAAGGGAAGAGACTTCCTCTCTTTTGTTCAAGTTTATCTCTTTTTATTATTTCTTTCTGCTTTTATTTAAAAAAAAAGGCAATGCAACGTTATGATTCATAATAGTAAAATGTTTATGTCTCCTGGAAAGGTCAGTGTATTATTTTTATATACATATACATATCTGAATGTCATAGCACAATTCAATCCACGTTAAATCTAATCAAATTGTGTATTTAAAATTTCACTGCTTCATTTACGGATCCCAACGAAATTATTTATTCAACAAATCATAACATATCGTTTCAGATACAAATAAAAAAATGACGACCTACCACAATTTACTTGCCATTTCACCTCATACCACAAGAGGGGATGTCATTCGCAGAAATTTAACCTGCTATAACTAATTGCTGCCTTCCTAAATACCTTGAGGCTGGTGTCGATTTATAATATATATATATATATATATATATATATATATATATATATATATATATATATATATATATATATATATATGTAGGCCTAGGGTTTTTGATTAATAATATATTGCCTATGGAATGTGGAGAACAGTGAGAAGCAACGACCCGAGAAAGCTGATGAATGAGTATTCTATGGGTGACGTGAGGTAAACTGCTTAGTTAGACAAGTCAATGCACGACAGTTTATGAACTCTTCTCAAAGTGCCTTTGTGAAACTGGATGCAGCTAGAATCGTGAGGCGCTAACGAAGTGTGCGTTCGTATGTGCGTGTGCGCCTCTTCCCTTTAATAGTTTCATACGCAAGTCTATGGGGGGATTTTTGATAGAGGCGTCTTCAAGAGAAAGGCAAGATGCCGTGGCGCTCACCGGGAGTTTTTTATTAAGTGTGCTTAAGTGTCCGGTTGCTTGGGTGAGTGTTGAAGTATTTTAGCCGAAGACTGGCTTGTTATCTGTTTGACATTTTTTATGATGATATCCAATATTTAGCCTCTGATTGTTAATCTTGTGTGTGTACTTACCGGGGTGTGTTCTGTGTCTTTGAAACAGACGGTTCCGGCAGAACTGGCAATGGAGGGGGACAAAGAGTTCCCAGATGGGTGTAGACTTTTGGTGACTGCATGATGACTACCATTACTATTAGACATTTTACTGTTCGAGGTTTTTTGAGTTAGTCTGTAAGACTTAATTTCTTATTTATTCATTGTTAATAAATGTTTATGTTATGATGCAACTCTCTCATTTTCATTACCTGTTAGAATGGAGAGAAAGAGGTGGAGAGTGGAGAGAGAGAGATTGCTTAGAGAAAGAGAGGTGTCGGTGTTAGAGAGAGAGAGAGAGAGAGAGAGAGAGAGGCTGTGTGTAATGCTGTGTATTGGTTTGCCTGACGTTCGTGCTGCACGCTTACCTAATAAGTAATGCGGGAATCTCCCCATTACAGAATTTGGTGGCTAGCGGTGAAAAAAGTGGTATAAAAGAGTTTTTTTTATGCCTAGGAAGGCTTATGTAGAGATGGGTGACCAGTTAAAAAATAAAGGGGTTATGGGGTATGGCTTAGCGATAGTTTTCGAACGACAAAGCCTTTGTGGGATTGTGGAAAATTGTTAAATTGTTAGATCTCGGTTGCTAAGTGAAAAGGGGTAGAGAAATATCCGTCCGTGGGATGTGGGATGAGGAAAGAAATTTCTATTAGAGTCATCAAATTTGCCCGTACCGAGATTCTCCGGGGCATGAGAGTAACTCAGTCTGGTTTGTGAGTGAGAGTTGCCAGGTGCCATCTCGCCGATCGTGTTTGCATTGTGCCGACGAGATTTACGTATTCTACGAGAATTCCAAGTTCTTTTTGTTCCCATTATGGAGTGGTGAGTGTTAAAATATTGTTTATCGAAGGGGAGGGTTGTTTTAAATATTTCAGCTTAATGTGATTGGTTCAAGAGGTCCAAAATTTTTTTTTTGTCTTTCCCCATAGTAGCAGTGACGTGTTTTCTTAATTGGCGCGTGTTTTTAATAGACGTATTCGTTTTTGTTCAAAATATGAGGGTATATAAAGACGTTTTTTTTTCCATGCATGTGAAACTGTGCTTAGATAAGCATATTTGGCTTGGAGACAAGAGCGGCCACAATTCACGGGCTCAGCTAGATTTTCCTGCTTTACGCGCAGAGAGCGCGTTGCATTGTGGGTACTGCATACCTCGAGAGGGGATTGAGAGATGGGCACTAGTGCATACCTTGGGAGGGGATCCTCAAACACTGTTCAAGGGGAGATGGGGACTACTGGTCTGCCTCGGGCTGTTCTGTCGTTTGACAGGGGAGTGTCAATGCTCAGGGGGGGAGAAACTTTTTTTTCTCAGTGTGGGTGAACTCCCCCTTTCTTTTTTTTCTTTGTCGGGCTGTTGAAGACAAGTCTGGCCTTGACAATGAAATGCTAGGACATCAGCTGATTGATTAGTTGATGAAGTGAAACGCCCGTAGAGTATTTTTTTTTTAGAAAAGAGATATTTTTTTCTCTCTTGGATGAAGAGAAAAGGAAATAAAAAGAGATTTTTCTGTCCCGTGAATGAGGAGAAAAGTAGTTAACATGCACGGGATGTGTTATATGTTTTCCTTATACCTTGGAAGACACAAATATATTGGGGAGACACAGATTATTGTTTTTTTTTTTTTTTTTATTGTGTTGGAGAAATTACTTTGAAATGCCGTGAATGGTGTATGCTGGAGAAATTGTGTGTCATGAGATTCAGCATTACTGTTGTATGCTATTTTGAATTTCACCCTTACTTGAGATCTTTGCAAGAGAATTATTGCTATGGGGAATTATTATCATTATTATTATTAATAATTATTATACTTGAGATGTGTCACGGGAGGGTTGCTTAAGTATAATTATCATTACGGGAGACTTGTTTTACGAGAGATTTGAGATATTTCATGGGAGATTATTCTATAATTATTACAGATAATTATTCATGGAGAATTATTACGATGAATTGATGGGAGAAGTCTTGTCTTAATTATTTGTTGAGTTTTTGTGACTTTGGAGAATATTTCGGTCATTCATGGGGTAAGAATTTTGCTGAATCTTAATGAATCTGACTGAATCTTGGTGAATTGTGTTGAATCTTGCTGAACTTTTGCTGAGTTTTGTGCCGAATTTTTGGAGAATGGACAAGCATTAACATTGGTGATGTTTTTTTTTGTTTTTTTTTTTTTTTTTTATACTGATACCAGTGATTTGATGATAGCAATTTTTTGGTGATTTTGTGATAGTGATACTTCTGATACTGATTTTTTATATACTAATACGTGGGAGCTGTAATGTTATCAAGGGAGGTGAAATCTTTTTGAATTTGGGAGGAACTAACAACACATTATTTTTTTTTTATTTTTTTTATGAGTTCAGCAGATAATTGCTTGACATCTAGTGAGTCACGGGAGATAGTTAACAATGCCGTAGATTTTTCTTTTCTCCTTTCTTGGAAGTTAGCTATCGCTGACACAAGGTTTTTTTCATCATGGGTGAATTTGAATTTATTTTTTCTCTCCAGTTGGTGTGAATATTTTTTTTAATATCTCAGTTCATGACTTAGAGTCATTGTTCGGGAACGTGTTTATGTTTCAGCTATTTGATGCTGCAGAGAAATACACGGGAGAATTTCTTGCACTCTTTTAAATGCATACGTAATGGCACTGCATTTTTTTTCTGGATGTTTATGTTCCAGAATTTGTGAGTTTCTTGCACAATACATTTGTTGTATTTGTGACAACTTTGTGAGAGATAGGAAACTTGGTTAAGTTTTCTAGTGGCCTATGTCGTAGTACATATGGAGAAGTCTTGGCTAAGACACTTTGAACTTGGAGTTCTGTTATAATGAGTTGTGGCACATTGGTGATTTTTTCTAGAATTTTCTAGACAGTTTTATTTGCCGAGTTTTTGCCTTTTTTTTTAGCAGTTATGCTAAATGGAGAGAGTTTTATAGTTTTTGACTATAACATTGAGTTATTCTCTGGAGAATTGGAGTTATAAATTGAGATTATTTGGAGTTTTATAATTGGAGGTATATTATTTTGGAGTTATGATTTCAGATATAAATATATTGGGGATATATTTTTGATATTTGCCAATAATGGTGATGAGAGCTATGTTTAGTTCAATTATTTTGCAGCCATCTTTGTTGCAAATGGAGACACATATTTGGAGATTATGGGGCAATATTTGTAAGTGTGTGAGCTAGATGCCTTGAGTGCACATTTTTTTTGGAGGTAGGATTTCATTTTTTTTATATTCCTTTTTGGAGATATATTTTTTGGAGCCTTGTTTTGTTCCACATGGAGTTATTGGGGAAATAGAGGTAAATATTTTGTATTTGCCGAAATAGAGGTGATTATTCTCTATTCTTGGAGTGGTGTTTTTTTTATTGACATGTGGCTATTGGAGAAATAAGAGAGAAATATAAGAGAGAAATAAGAGAGAAATATTAACCAAATGGAGGAAATATTTTTTATATCCGGAGTGGGGTTATTGTTAATATGGTGTCACATAATTAAGTATGGAGTTGGAATTAATCTTTGGTGGGTGACCCTTTTTTGTGGTTATGGTTTTTTAGTTTAATTTCTCTGGGAGTTTTTTTCGAGACAAGAGAAGATTTCTGTGGTTCTTTCTCTTTGGTTTCGTGACTATTTAGAGGCGAGTGGCATTACTGCATTGAAGTCCTATGGAGATG
>NC_087207.1:11093706-11098706 GCF_015104395.2 Macrobrachium nipponense
GTGAAATTTAGTATTTCTATTTGCTTACAGTCTGTTAAAGTGTGGTATGATCGAACTTTTCTTAGGGAAAGCAAAGGCAACACTTGATACCAAGATGGGCTCCTTTGCAATGTAATAGTTGCACTGGCCGGTTTCACTGTAGTCGTCGCTCATGATCTGAAAGAAAAACAAAACAAACACGGAATTCGTTAAGATAAGAGTAATCAGGACCAAGAATGTAATGGATCTGAATTCAGGTCTTCATATATAAAAAGGACATTATTAACTCATTTTTTACGCATTTGACAGATGCAGTTTATTACACACCATTTATAAACATGATTAAGAAGGAGCAGTTGAAAAGTAAGGTCGCTATCAAAATATATGCAGCATCCCTCTCTGAGAACACAACCATCAGGTATGTCTATCATTTCCCCTGACAAATTAGGCTCCTGGAATGAACTATTAGACCAAACTTGGGAACTATCACTATTCCCAGTACTCATGTCTTGGATATTTGGATGATCTAGTGATTCACACCAGGTGGCCTGTACACTTTCACACCGTATCGAACTTACAGGTGGCCTCGAGGTAAGTGGCTATGCTGGCAAAAGGACAGATTAATCTATAAACAGCTAGGTCCTCGTCCCTATACCGCTCTCAGTTTTCATCCCATTCTTCTCAACCAGCCCACTCCCCAAAGAAAGAAAACTATTATGTAGATAATGTATGAGTTTACTCGATTATTCCTGAGTGCCGTTGACTACAGGAATTTTGAATCTCCCAGTATTTTGTTTCCAGAATATTTAAATCTTCTATTTCTTGAATAGTTAAGGTATGGAGCCACTTTCAATGAGGACTCAGTTAAGGCCATTTGTCCCTCCCGGTAGTCTTATCATAAGAACGAAAGACTCCTACCTTCCTCATGGAGAAGAAATCACACAATATGGCGAACTTCTCAACCTTTATCCGGTGGCTTTCGTCTTAAGAAGCTGTGATAAGGAAGCCTTTGTCGTTTATGACCTTGTAAGTGCCTGATTTAGCGTCCTGTAATATAATTAAGAGCAGTTTATTATCCTTGTTTCCAACTGTTAATAGTAAAATCTCATATATAGATATATATGTCAGCAACTCTCCGAATGCAATGTTTGGTGTCTGTTACTCTATACTGCTAAGGATTGAAACTCTTTTACTGCTTATGTGTTTCCCTCTTTCCCACTGCCTCCATCCATCATAAGGTGTTAAGAGTCCCAATCCCTCTGATCAACGAAATCTGGCGTAAACTTTAGTTTCTTTTGCAAGACACAGCTAAGAATCATCTTACCCAATAAACTGATGAGAGAGGTTCCATCGTTCGGTAACCCAAGGGATCTTGCCATAGTCAACCAAATCCTGCGGAGAATCAACAGGAATTTCAACCATCGGTATTGCCAGAAGAGAGGTCAGAACACCTTGGTAAGCTGAACTTAGAATTAAGGTTGCTACCATCCACGTTCCCATAAACAGTTGACCAGTCAGCATCATAGGTGGGAGCTCTACACCTACGACAGATGTATATGGTTATTTTATCTAACTTAAACAGCTAAACTTAAATATGACCTATTTACTGTTTGATGCTAAAGATCACTCGTGTTCATTGGTCAAATTATCATTGGTGTCAAAGGAAGCGTAAAAGCCTCACAAATTCTGAAACCATAAACAACTCCTAATTCCTTTCTAAACCCTGATAATCCCCCAGGATTCAGTGGGGAGTCCCAGAGCAAGGACCCTCAGGTAAACCTGGGTCCCAGGTTTTCTCAGACAAGCTGTGATAATAATCGCGACTTGGTTCAATATTGGGAAAACACGCAATTTGACTTATATGTTCTGAGACCTCTTGAGGATGCTGGGTCTATTCCACCAGCTGTTCCTTCACCTTCTAGAAATTAAGGCTTAAATGGGAGCCAACTTCGTTCCTACAGAGAAATGAATCTAAAATGGCCCAATGCTAGATTGTTGAATGGAATGCTTTTGCAGAATCACACAAAACAGTTGCTGGGTTTTGTCTTCTATTATTATTAGTCAATCATACTTAATACTGGAGACAATTCTCCGGCTATTCTGGCACGTTCCAATGGAATCCAGAGCCCACTGTTTTCTGAATGAATAGAAACTCAGAAGTTTGAAAAGCAATTATGTCTTTTACTTTATTGTACTCCACAAGTGTAATTTAAATTAGCATAATTCCTCTCCCTCAGTTTTATGGTTAATATTGCTACTCTACTAGAATTAATAAACAATTCCATTTCTTTCTCTCCATTCTTCCTAACCTTCAAGCAGAAGTAACCTGATCAGCCAAACAGGTTCAAAAGTCAGCAGTGGCCAAATCTTTCCTCGAAACTCCTGGAGACCATGATGCTCCAGCCTTACTGGCCCCCACTGTTGAACAAACCATCTCATAGCGACTCCTAGTACCATACTTCCAACAACTGCCACTGACAAAGCTATCCATACCTGTAGTGGGGTAGAAGAATGGAATGGGCAGGCAATCAGGATAAAATACATAAGAATGGTGTCAATACATTGTTGACACTTATGTATAAGTGTTATTATATTTGAGTATTTGCATGCAAGTATCTATCCTTCCTATCTGTAATTCCTAAGATGTATCAGTTCATGAGAATAATCTTCAGGTAAAACATTGACTAGCAAGTGCTAAGATGACAACTTTTTCTTATTCGAAATTGACACAAAACTGTTTTTTGAATATAAATCTACATACATTCAAGCTTGTAGATAAATACACAGTGAGGAGCCTTGCATTTCTGAAGGCGTCTTACCTGCCAGGCAAACGGCTTAACAAAACCAGTGAGGTCTCGTTCGCGTGCAGGCCTCGGGAGGAATATACCTTCGTTGTCGATGTAGACAGGAACGGAAAAGTCGATCAGAAGGCTTCTCGGATATGTTATGCTGAATGGGCCTAGAGCCATGTCAACTTCCTGTGTGGGAAAAATTACTTTTGTTGTATTAGTGTATATATATGTGTGCGTACCTACATACTTACATAGAGGAATATATGACAGAGGCATATTGCCAGGAATTAATGAGACTAATATTAGACTAATGTCCATTTGTAGGCCTATAATTGGATCCCTTACCTTCCTGTGACATTGGCCTATCATTCCAGTTGTTGATCCGTTGGGTAATATTCGACCCCATTCTCCTTCTGCTGCTTCTACTAGAGAATATCTGAATCAAATTTGTAAGGAATAGTAACAGTGATTCCAGAACCTGTTTTACTTTATTATTATTATTATTATTATTATTATTATTATTATTATTATTATTATTATTATTATTATTATTATTATTATTATTATTATTATTATTACCAAAAAGTTTGAAAAGAACATGGGGCAGTGATTACGGGGTAATTTTCCCATAACTATTGGGAGGTGCTTTGGACAGAATAGCAATGGAGAATATTTGTCATTTAAATAGAAAACGAAAACTGTAATTAAGAATATGCAAACATTGATTCCTGTTATTGTTTCTATTTAAAATGGTGGGAAGGAAAAAATTATGTAACTGCCTTGGCTCAGTAGTTAGAAACATCACCTCATCTGTGAGAAACATTAGATTGATCCCCCAACTTCCAAGTTATCTGAAAGTCTGTCCTTCTTCCAGAACAAATGTCAGCCATTCCTCCATCGTCCAGAGCAAGTGTCAGCCTTTCCTTCCCCGTTCAGAATAAGTGTAAGTCCATCCTTCTTTGCCCTCAGCAATTATCAGCCATTCATTTGTCCACAGAAAGTGTCAGCACGCACTCCTTCGTCCACAGCAAGTGTCAGCCCTTTCTCATTCATATATAGTGAGTGTCACCATTCCTTTGTCTACTGCAAGAGTCAGCCCTTCCTATATCCATAGGAACTTTACCCCTTCCTCCTTTGTCCACAGCAAGTGTCAGCCCTTCCTCCCTCGCCCGTACTTACGTGAAATTGAGTTTGTGAGCGAAAGTGTCCATGAAGTCGATGAAAATCCCGGTCGACTTCACCAGGCGGCCCTGTTGGTCGTGCTCCATCAGCACCCAGGGGTCCCACACGCCGGCAGCAACGAGCAGATGCTTCCCAGAGAGCGCCATTGGACTAGACTCCAGAAAGTATCTGAAATGGTGATTTTGCTCGAGTTCCTTATCTGAGGTGATCGATTCTACATAGCAAAAGGAGTAAAATATAATCAGCTTCAAATAGTTTGGGTAGGTAAAAAGGCGTCGCAGCTGTTTTGGTCACCGACACCGAATCCGTTTGGAATATTCCAAGTGTGGTGATTGAATGCAACTTATTACTGACGAAATTTCACCAAGCCTTGCTATATACATAGTATCTATCTGATCTGGGGAAGTTTGGAAGGTCTACATGATATATAATTATCAAATAATTCAGAAGTCTCATCATATATATATATATATATATATATATATATATATAGAGAGAGAGAGAGAGAGAGAGAGAGAGAGAGAGAGAGAGAGAGAGATCATCACACCTATGTAACTATTAGGAATCAAACTTGGGTGTGTGCATAGGTATCCAGTTTTGTCTGTAGCGTATTTACATGATATTCTGGTGTGTACTGCCAAGGATTATATTTGATCGTTCTGTCTGGACGAAGAAATGAATCTTGTCTGTTGTTGACCTATCAGGGTCAGCGCCCCTTTGAGAACTAAGGCAGCGAAGTAATCACTGGCTTAGTTTTGATGCAGCAGAGGAGCATCGACTCGGACCCGACCCCAGAGTTTAGACATGATGTCCCCTATCAAGTTAGTCATTCGCAAAGGTTCGTACGCGATCCAAGTATTTTTGTTAGTTACTCGACCTTACCGGAGGTTTTAGAGGTAAGGCCACACTGCACGCAGAGAGGCTAGGTAGCGTCTCGTGACGTATGTGATCATTAGTGCAGTCATGTCATCATCAAATTTGTTAAGAAAATTATTTTCATTTGAAAATATCTCCGTAACGTTAGACGAAATGCCATCTAAGTAAAAA
>NC_087207.1:11101417-11111417 GCF_015104395.2 Macrobrachium nipponense
CGAGACGCTACCTAGCCTCGCTGCTTGCAGTGTGGCCTTACCTCTAAGACCTCCGGTAAGCTCGAGTAACTAACAAAATTACTTGGATCGCGTACGAACCTTTGCGAATGACTAACTTGATAGGGGACATCATGTCTAAACTCTGGGTCGGGTTCGAGTCGATGCTCCTCTGCTGCATCCGAACTAAGCCAGTGATTATTTCGCGGTCTTAGTCTCAAAGGGCGCTGACCTGATAGGTAAACAACAGACAAGGTTCATTTCTTCGTCCAGACAGACGATCAAGTATAATCCTTGGCAGTAAACACCAGAATATCATGTAAATACGCTACAGATACCTATGCACACACCCAAGTTCGATTCCTAAGCGGTGAATGGGAGGAAACCTAATAGTTACATAGGTGTGATGATCTCTCTCTCTCTTCTCTCTCTCTCTCTCTCTCTATATATATATATATATATATATATATATATATATATATATATATATATATATATTGATGAGACTTCTGAATTATTTGATAATTATATACCATGTAGAACTTCCAAACTTCCCCAGATCAGATAGATACTATGTATATAGCAAGGCTTGGTGAAACTTTCGTCAGTAATAAGTTGCATTCAATCACCACACTTGGAATATTCCAAAACGGATTCGGTGTCGTGACCACCAAAACAGCTGCGACGCCTTTTTACCTACCCAAACTATTTGAAGCTGATTATATTTTACTCCTTTTGCTATGTAGAATCGATCTCCTCAGATAAGGAACTCGAGCAAAATCACATTTTCAGATACTTTCTGGAGTCTAGTCCAATGGCGCTCTCTGGGAAGCATCTGCTCGTTGCTGCCGGCGTGTGGGACCCCTGGGTGCTGATGGAGCGACAACAGGGCCGCCTGGTGAAGGCGACCGGGATTTTCATCGACTTCATGGACACGTTTCGCTCACAAACTCAATTTCACGTAAGTACGGGGCGAGGGAGGAATGCTGACACTTGCTGTGGACAAAGGAGGAAGGGTAAAAGTTCCTATGGATATAGGAAGGGCTGACTCTTGCAGTAGACAAAGGAATGGTTGACACTCACTATTATGAATGAGAAAGGGCTGACACTTGCTGTGGACGAAGGAGTGCGTGCTGACACTTTCTGTGGACAAATGAATGGCTGATATTTTGCTGAGGGCAAAGAAGGATGGACTTACACTTATTCTGAACGGGGAAGGAAAGGCTGACACTTGCTCTGGACGATGGATAGGAATGGCTGACATTTGTTCTGGAAGAAGGACAGACTTTCAGATAACTTGGAAGTTGGGGGATCATCTCATGTTTCTCACAGATGAGGTGATGTTTCTAACTACTGAGCCAAGGCAGTTACATAATTTTTCCTTCCCCACCATTTTAAATAATAACAGGAATCAATGTTTGCATATTCTTAATTACAGTTTTCGTTTCTATTTAAATGACAAATATTCTCCATTGCTATTCTGTCCAAATGCACCTCCCAATAGTTATGGGAAATTACCCCGTAATCACTGCCCCTGTTCTTTTCAAACTTTTTGGTAATAATAATAATAATAATAATAATAATAATAATAATAATAATAATAATAATAATAATATAATATAATAATAATAATAAAGTAACAGGTTCTGGAATCACTGTTACTATTCCTTACAAATTTGATTCAGATATTCTCTAGTAGAAGCACAGGTGAGAGATGGGGTCGAATCGAATATTACCCAACGGATCAACACTGGAATGATAGGCCAATGTCACAGGAAGGTAAGGGATCCAATCATAGGCTACAATGGACATTAGTCTAATATTAGTCTCATTAATTCCTGGCAATATCCCTCTGTCAATATCCTCTATGTAAGTATGTAGGTACGCACACATATATACACTAATACAACAAAGTAATTTTTACCCACACAGGAAGTTGACATGGCTCTAGGCCCATTCAGCATAACATATCCGAGAAGCCTTCTGATCGACTTTTCCGTTCCTGTCTACATCGACAACGAAGGTATATTCCTCCCGAGGCCTGCACGCGAACGAGACCTCACTGGTTTTGTTAAGCCGTTGCCTGGCAGGTAAGACGCCTTCAGAAATGCAAGGCTCCTCACTGTGTATTTATCTACAAGCTTGAATGTATGTAGATTATATTCAAAACAGTTTGTGTCAATTTCGAATAAGAAAAAAGTTGTCATCTTAGCACTTGCTAGTCAATGTTTTACCTGAAGATTATTCTCATGAACTGATACATCTCGGATTTACAGATAGGAAGGATAGATACACTTGCATGCAATACTCAAATATAATAAACACTTATACATAATGTGTCAACAATGTATTGACACCATTCTTATGTATTTTATCCTGATTGCCTGCCCATTCCATTCTTCTACCCACTACAGGTATGGATAGCTTTGTCAGTGGCAGTTGTTGGAAGTATGGTACTAGGAGTCACTATGAGATGGTTTGTTCAACAGTGGGGGCCAGTAAGGCTGGAGCATCATGGTCTCCAGGAGTTTCGAGGAAAGATTTGGCCACTGCTGACTTTTGAACCTGTTTGGCTGATCAGGTTACTTCTGCTTGAAGGTTAGGAAGAATGGAGAGAAAGAATGGAATTGTTTATTAATTCTAGTAGAGTAGTCAAATATTAACCATCAAACTGAGGGAGAGGAATTATGCTAATTTAAATACACTTGTGGAGTACAATAAAGTAAAAGACATAATTGCTTTTCAAACTTCTGAGTTTTCTATTCATTCAGCAAACAGTGGGCTCTGGATTCCATTGGAACGTGCAGAATAGCCGGAGAATTGTCTCCAGTATTAAGTATGATTGACTAATAATAATAGAAGACAAAACCAGCAACTGTTTTGTGTGATTCTGCAAAAGCATTCCATTCAACAATCTAGCATTGGGCCATTTTAGATTCATTTCTCTGTAGGAACCGAAGTTGGCTCCCATTTAAGACTTAATTTCTAGAAGGTGAAGGAACAGCTGGTGGAATAGACCCCAGCATCCTCAAGAGGTCTCAGAACATATAAGTCAAATTGCGTGTTTTCCCAATATTGAACCAAGTCGCGATATTATCACAGCTTGTCTGAGAAAACCTGGGACCCAGGTTTACCTGAGGGTCCTTGCTCTGGGACTCCCCACTGAATCCTGGGGGATTATCAAGGGTTTGTAAAGGAATTAGGAGTTGTTATGGTTTCAGAATTTTTTGTTGAGGCTTGTTTACGCTTCCTTTGACACCAATGATAATTTGACCAATGAACCGAGTGATCTTTAGCATCAAACAGTAAATAGTCATATTAAGTTTACTTGTTTAAGTTAGATAAATAACCATATATCTGTCGTAGGTGTAGAGCTCCACCTATGATGCTGACTGGTCAACTGTTTATGGGAACGTGGATGGTAGCAACCTTAATTCTAAGTTCAGCTTACCAAGGTGTTCTGACCTCTCTTCTGGCAATACCGATGGTTGAAATTCCTGTTGTATTCTCCGCAGGATTTGGTTGACTATGGCAAGATCCCTTGGGTTACCGAACGTGGAACCTCTCTTCATCAGTTTATTGGGGTAAGATGATTCTTAGCTTTGTCTTGCAAAAGAAACTAAAGTTTACGCCAGATTTCGTTGAGCAGAGGGATTGGGACTCTTAACACCTTATGATGGATGGAGGCAGTGGGAAAGAGGGAAACACATAAGCAGTAAAAGAGTTTCAATCCTTAGCAATATAGAGTGAACAGGACACCAAACATTGCATTCGGAGAGTTGCTGACTATATATCTATATATGAGATTTTACTATTAACAGTTGGAAACAAGGATAATTAAACTGCTCTTAAGTTAGATTATAGGACGCTAAAATCAGGCATTTACAAGGTGATAAACGACAAAGGCTTCCTTATCACAGCTTCTTACGACGAACGCCACGGATGAAGGTTGCGAAGTTCGCCATATTGTGTGATTTCTTCTCCATGAGGAAGGTGCGAGTCTTTCGTTCTTATGATAAGACGACCGGGAGGGAAAACAAGTGGCCTTAACTGAGTCCTCATTGAAAGTGGCTCCATACCTTAACTATTGAGGAAATAAGAAGATTTAAATATTCTGGAAACAGAATACTGGGAGATTCAAAATTCCAGTAGTCAACGGCATCGGGAATAATCGAGTAAACTCATACCTTATCTAAATAATAGTTTTCTTTTTCTTTGGGGAGTGGGCTGGTTGAGAAGAATGGGATGAAAACAGAGCGGTATAGGACGAGGACTAGCTGTTTTATAGATTAATCTGTCCTTATGCCAGCATACCCTTACCTCGAGGCCACCTGTAAGTTCGATACGGTGTGAAAGTGTACAGGCCACCTGCAGTGAATCACTAGATCATCCAAATATCCAAGACCTGAGTACTACTGGGATAGTGTATAGTTTCCAAGTTTGGTCTACTAGTTCATTCCAGGAGCCATAATTTCGTCAGGGGAAATGATAGACATACTGATGGTTGTGTTCTGAGAGAGGGATGCTGCATATATTGATAGCGACCTTACTTTTCAACTGCTCCTTCTTAATCAGTTTATAAATGGTGTGTAATAAAACTGCATCTGTCAAATGCGTAAAAAATTATTTAATAATGTCCTTTTTATATATGAAGACCTGAATTCAGATCCATTACATTCTTGGTCCTGATTACTCTTATCTTAACGAATTCCGTGTTTGTTTTGTTTTCTTTCAGATCATGAGCGACGACTACAGTGAAACCGGCCAGTGAACTATTACATTGCAAAGGAGATCATCTTGGTATCAAGTGTTGCCTTTGGCTTTCCTAGAAAAGTTCGATCATACCACACTTTAACAAACTGTAAGCAAATAGAAATACTACTAAAAATTTCACGAGTTTCGGGCCTCATATATTTAAAAACTAATATGTAAACTGCACGATTCCTGTTCACCCTTTGCACCCGTTTTCTATGCATTACCTTCACGATATAACCCAGCCTATCTCACACAATGTTTATTTTTGTGGAGCGATTAGTATAATGCATCCTTAAATGAAGATAGAATCCTAGTACTTTGTTGGAAGAATTGTTTTCGCTTTTCCCTGTCATTTAAGAGTACGATGCTGAAGGAGGGCGTATAGTAAGCAGATACATTCAGGATTTCACGGCAAATGCTACGGCGTGCATGGTGAGGCCCGGGAAGGAGGACGGAGTTTCTACACTGGTGCTCTCGCTGGCTGATTTTGGCTGCTTCTTCCTGCTCTGTCTGGGAGGTATGTATGGTAAGAGTGCATTCGTTTATATATATATATATATATATATATATATATATATATATATATATATATCTATATATATATATATATATATATATAGATAGATAGATAGATAGAAAAATAGGCAGATAGATACAGATTAGTAAGTGATGTACAAAAACTGGACCACTGTTTGAAAGCGATTATGATTATTATTATTATTATTATTTTTTTTTTTTTTTTTGCTCTATCACAGTCCTCCAATTCGACGGGTGGTATTTATATGTGGGGGTTCCGGGTTGCATCCTGCCTCCTTAGGAGTCCATCACTTTTCTTACTATGTGTGCCATTTCTAGGATCACACTCTTCTGCATGAGTCCTGGAGCTACTTCAGCCTCTAGTTTTTCTAGATTCCTTTTCAGGGATCTTGGGATCGTGCCTAGTGCTCCTATGATTATGGGTACGATTTCCACTGGCATATCCCATATCCTTCTTATTTCTATTTTCAGATCTTGATACTTATCCATTTTTTCCCTCTCTTTCTCTTCAACTCTGGTGTCCCATGGTATTGCAACATCAATGAGTGATACTTTCTTCTTGACTTTGTCAATCAACGTCACGTCTGGTCTGTTTGCACGTATCACCCTATCCGTTCTGATACCATAGTCCAGAGGATCTTTGCCTGATCGTTTTCTATCACTCCTTCAGGTTGGTGCTCGTACCACTTATTACTGCAAGGTAGCTGATGTTTCTTGCACAGGCTCCAGTGGAGGGCTTTTGCCACTCAATCATGCCTCGTTTTTGTACTGGTTCTGTGCAAGTGCGGGCATTCACTTGCTATGTGGTTATGATTTCATTTTTCGTATTGCACTTCCTACATAGGGGAGAGATGTTATTTCCGTCTATCGTTCTTTGAACATATCTGGTTCTTAGGGCCTGATCTTGTGCCGCTGTTATCATTCCTTCAGTTTCCTTCTTGAGCTCTCCCCTCTGTAGCCATTGCCAATTGTCATCGCTGGCTAGTCTTAGTCTGTCTCATGTATTGTCCGTGCATTGGTTTGTTGTGCCAGTCTTCTGTTCTGTCTGTCTTTCTCCTGTCTCTGTATATTTCTGGGTCTTCGTCTTCTTTTATTAGTCCTTCTTCCCATGCACTCTTTAGCCACTCGTCTTCACTGGTTTTCAGATATTGCCCCAGTGCTCTGTTCTCGATGTTGACGCAGTCCTCTATACTTAGTAGTCCTCTCCCTCCTTCCTTTCGTGTTATGTATATCGTCTGTATTTCTCTTGGGTGTAGTGCTTTGTGTATTGTCATATGTTTCCTGGTTTTTCTGATCTATGCTGCGGAGTTCTGCCTTCGTCCATTCCACTATTCCTGGGCTGTATCTGATTACTGGCACTGCCATGTGTTTATGGCTTTTATCATATTTCCGGCGTTGAGTTTGACTTGAGTATCGCCTTGAGTCTCTGCATATATTCTTTCCTGATCGTGTCCTTCATCTCTTGTGTTTTATATCCCCTCCTTCCAGTATTCCCAGGTATTTGTATCCTGTCTCATCTATGTGTTTGATGTTGCTCCCATCTGGTAGCTTTATCCCTTCAGTTCTCGTTACTTTGCCTTTTTGTATGTGACTAAGGCGCATTTTTCTATTCCAAACTCCATCCTGATGTCCCCAGATACAATCCTTACAGTCTGGATTAGGGTATCTATTTCCTTGATGCTCTTACCATACACCTTGAGTCGTCCATGAACATCAGATGGTTGATTCTGTTGCCTCTTTTCTTGAGTTGGTACCCGGCATCCATCTTCTGTAGTACTTTTGTCATGGGAATCATGGCTACTATTATTATTATTATTATCTAGAAGATAGGGAGTAAGATATAGATTAGTGAGGGAATCAAAAAGTGGACCGCACTGTCTGAAAGCGATTATTTTATTATTATTATTATTATTATTATTATATTATTATTATTATTATTTCTTATTATTATTATTATATTATTATCTAGAAAGGTATAGTTTAGTAAGTGATGGAACAAAGACTGAACCACTGTTTGAAAGCGATTATTATTATTATTCTTATTATTATTATTATTATATTATTATTATTATAGGACTAGTATTCAGTGCAATCGTCCTGCTGGGAGAACTGGCTACACACCGGACACAAAGTGATCGACTCTTACCCCATCACTGCTACCACTGCAATTACAGTAACAGTGCTTCGTTGATGGGTCACTCGTACTTGCAACAAACGTTTGGTAATTGGTCGATTAGTTATGTTTTCCTTTAGTTTATGATGGTTAATTTCAATAAATTATCTTTAAGCAGTTTTGTATATGTATGTACCTGGTTGTTTGCCTTTTTAATGTTCTCGTATCTTTGAATTTATAAAACATTTGTTATATGCTTTATTAAATTATAATATTTATATATATATATATATATATATATATATATATATATATATATATCTATATATATATATATATACATATATATGTATATAGGTATATATATATATATATATATATATATATATATATATATATATATATATATTTATATATAAATATATATGTATATATATATATATTAATATATATATATATATATATCTATATATATATATATATATATTTTATATATATATCATATATATATTATATATATATATATATATATATATATATATATATACATGGGTGTTGAATGCTGTTTTTACTGTAAAACAACAAATTATAGTATGAAGATAAAAGGCCCATAAAACACTATTCTAACGTTGCAACCATATATTTCGAGCACTTCCTTCTGTGCTCCTGAGATCACTGGTAAACTATGGACATAGGATGTCTTACAAGAGTATACATGCAAAAACAAAAATATGTAGATGTGGCAGTAAGTCTCTGTTGGTGACCTAGGAAGGGGTGGAAATTAGACTATTCCCTGGTGATTTTTGACCTTATAATATATATGGTTGCAAGGTTGAAATAGTGTTTTATGGGCCTTTTATCTTCATGTATATATATGTATATATATATATATATATATATATATATATAATATATATATATATATATATATATATATATATATATATATATATATATATAAAACCTCCAGGGGATGTTCATGATACGAGATGTAATAATGACAATTTATTCTGAGAAACGTTTCGCACATTAAATTCTCTGTGCATCATCAGTCTGAAAGAACATAAAGACACAATTATTAGTAAAATACAATAAAAGTGCAAAAAACAGGAATTCACATATACTAAAAATAGCCTTAAAATTATATAAAAGAACAAAGTAAAAAACAGGTTAAAAGAGACTGCTTAAGACACCAACCGTTCATTGTGAGGAAAGAAGATGGAATGAACTAAGAAACGTTAAAATAAACGACTTCAACTAAGCCAGGTACAGAGTTGCTGAGGACTTATTACTGTTGATGGAGGGAACAAGTATTTTGATATATAAAGACTCAAGGGTAGTTAAATGGCCAGGCTGCTTGACATGGTCTATTATGGAAAACTGTTCTTTTTGTACTTCTATTTTGCAATGAGAGGCATGATTCCTGATGCTGGAAAATTCAGGTGTTTTATTCTCTGACCAGTACGAAAGCTGAAGCCCAAGGGAGAGCATATCTGATCCTTAACACCTTGCGAGTTGATCCGACGTAAGAGTCCGGACATCCAGGGCATGTAAATTTATATATAACGTTGGATCGCATAAAAGGCTGAAGGCGATCTTTATAGTTAAAAAAGGAACCAATTTTGCAGGGATTGCTAGATATGAGCTTAAACTTTAAGGCATGGTATCTCATGTTCAATAATTCATGTGAGGATGGATATAAATTTACATGCCCTGGATGTCCGGGCTCTTACGTTGGATCAACTCAAAGGCTGTTAAGGGCCAGATATTGCTCTACTTAGGCTTCAGCTTTCGTACTGGTCAGAGAAAATAAAACAACCTGAATTTTCCAGCATCAGGATTCATGCCTCTCATTACAAAATAGAAGTACAAAAAGAACAGTTTTCCATAATAAACCATGTCAAACAGCCTGACCATTTAACATACCCTTTGCGTCTTTGCTATATCAAGAAACTTGTTCCCTCCTCAACAGTAAATACGTCCTCAGCAACTCTGTACCTGGCATAGTTGAAGTCGTTTATTTTAACGTTTCTTAGTTCATTCCATCTTCTCTCCTCACAATGAACGGTTGGTGTCTTAAGCAATCTCTTTTAACCTGTTTTTTACTTTGTTCTTTTATATAATTCTTAAGACTATTTTTAGTATATGTGAATTTCGGTTTATTGCACTTTTATTGTATTTTTTACTTATAAATGTGTCTTTAATGTTCTTTCAGACTGATGATGCACAGAGAATTTAATGTGCGAAACGTTTCTTTGAATAAATTGTCATTATTACATCTCGTATCATGGACATCCCCCTGGAGGTTTTATGGGTGTATTGCTGACCTGCTGTATATATTATATATATATATATATATATATATATATATATATATATATATATATATATATATATATATATATATATATACTACATATATACCTATAATATCATATATAGACTATATATATACACTATATATATATAGATATATATATATAATATATATACATACATACATATATATAAATATAATATATACACATATATATATATATATATATATATATATATATATATATATATATATATATATATATATACATACATATCATA
>NC_087207.1:11116417-11118917 GCF_015104395.2 Macrobrachium nipponense
TAATCCCTCTAAACTGACAATTAACACATCTTGCTGTAGTTACTGTCTACGAAAGACAGTAATTAATAGACTTTAGTGGAAATTTTATTTATTCTTTCTTTTTAATTATTTTTTAATAGCCACATATCATAACAAAATTCGCTCTCAAGTTAACAAAAGGCATCTGTTTCCTGTTTTGTAAAGCGTTTCTTTTTACTGACCCGAACTTCATATAAATACCTACAGTTAATGTAGTGAAACTATTGTAATCCTTTTTTGTCCTATAATAATTGAACCTGAACAATAATGTATTTAAAAAATTGTCTCTGTTTACGTTACAAGTATGAAATGGCACACTTTTGAAATACGTCAATGTTGTTTTTATGTGCCTAAAAAATTAAAAAGTATGCAATATGTATTCAACATCTTCGCAATTATTTTATGTTATCGAGTATAAATTTGGTCACTATTTTCGCGCATGTGAAACACTATTATGCAGGACAGCTGAACGTCCTGTTTGAATCTCTGGGAACATGCATATTCAACATTCGCTTTGTCCCAACCTTTGCAAAATAAAAACAGCAGCAGCGTAGAAATGACCTTCACGAAACCCCAAAAATTAACTCACGGTATTGACTTTATTCATGGGAATTTGTAAGCATTTCCATATGTTCATGACTGTGGTGCCTGACTAGAATTGGCATATTACGTAATGTCTGGCAGTGGGAATTTAGTTATATTACGTTCATCCCTACATGACAGAAAAAAATAACACGGGATAATGTCGTCACATATGGAGTTTGTTTTTCTGTATATTTGCCAATGCCTTATCGTGGGCAAAGTTCACGGGAGTTTGCAAATGTAAGTTAAATCCTAAAATCCTATCAATAAAAGATGGAAGTCATGAACACCAGGAACAACCAGTATGATCAGCTTCTCCATCGTTTGCCCTTCTCTGTTTGTATTCTCTATAATCTAAAATCCCGCAGATAACAGAAGAAGGTCATGAATCCCAGTATCAACCGGTATGATTAGTCACTCCATTTCCTTCTTTCCTGCTAATCTTAAATCTTGATCTGAGCTTAAAAAAAAAAAAAAAAATTAAAAAAAAAAAAAAATTCCCTTTGTATACTAACATGACCTCATCAGCGAGTGTGTCTAAGTTCGATCCCATAGGGAAAAGGAACATTATCAGTGATTTTCGCTTTAAAAAAAAAAAAAAAAATTCAAACCCGCTTAAAAAAAAAAATTCAAACCCGCTGTGTACATGTTGACCTTAACAGTGAATTATGTATACCTAGAAGTCGGTCGACTATAGCTAATATATCCAGGCTATACAAGGACGTGGTATTAGTAACGTGATCCTCCAAAATGATTATCAAAAACGGGTTCGCTGGCACTTTGTAAGTCACTCTCTCTCTCTTCTCTTACTGAAAAAGGCAACTATATACCATCTATTAATCTAAAGAATGACGCGAGGAATTAGGGCATCGTCCTCGCTTTTCTTAAATCATGATCCTCAGTTTCTCTTTTTCGAGTTCGTCGCGACTGCTCGCAATCAGTTGCTCGTTGCTCGGTGAGATGTGAAGCACGAAAAAGTAAGTTTGGGTAAATTCACTCCTGGATGGGTAACTTTTCGTTTTTTGTTTATATTTTTTGGTGCGTTTAGATCACTACTCAAGAAAACTGATGCGTGTTGCTACCACATACGTTATTTAGTGAAAGAGATATATACATATTTTTTCAAGTCTCGCATTACGAAGGACAATTGCATCGTGTTCAGTTTCCTAAGCTTTCCGAGAACATTTAGGTACGATAACGTTTCCTGAGAAGCTACGAAATGTTCACACTTCACACTAGAGTTTCCCAGTCATCATGACGGTAAGATGATCAAATATTTTTGTATCGTTTATTGGTTCGATTGGCATAAAGAATACCAAGTGATTTACTCCATTTGTTTTTAGCATAAAAGGCGTGCGCTAAGTCTGGTGTTGTAAAATTATATTTGAAAGTATTTCTTCAGTAGGATTGTTAGGTCTGCTAATTCTGTCATTTATGCGATTTTTTTTTTTTTTCATATTGACCAATAAATAGTTTTTGGAGATCCTCCTTACTTAAACAAAAACCTGCAAATGAATGTTACTCTAGGTTTTGGTTGCCTTTTGAAAATCCATCTTGTTAGCTACATCTTGAATGGCTGTGAACTAGAATACGCGCAGTTCCTTGACTGTAATAATTACCCTGTTAATTACCTAGCTAGTTTAGGGTATTATTTTGCCGCAATTTATTGGTAGTTAACTTAATCAAATAGTGTGCAAACTTATCAAAGAATCTTGTTACAATCATATGAATTTTTGAATGTTGATACTGCATACCTTTATTGCAATATGTTTGTTTACTATACATTAAACTGCGGTGGTTTATTGTTCCATAGCTTGTTAGGCGGTAGTTCTTGTTTAAAGTTCCAGAAACTGGCAGTTTTCTTAACTGGTCAGCGAGTTTAATTGAAGCGCATGTCAGG
>NC_087207.1:11123917-11136417 GCF_015104395.2 Macrobrachium nipponense
TAAAAGAAAAAATCAGCAAAGTAGTTGGACTATGGTGGTCCGTAAGATTTGCTCGAGAGCGTGGGATGTACTTTCGATTGATGCAAGTCTGTAGGAGTCACGCAACCGTGTTGTGAAACTATAAAAAAAATGAAATTGAGGATCAAAAGGACTCAAACTGGTACTTATGCCCACACAAACCCACAGCTATAAAAAGGAAAAAAATGTAGGTGACGATCAAAATGGCTCAGTTGGGACTTATATCCACACACACCCACATATATATCCACGACGCTCCAACATCCTGAACAAAGCCCTTAAGGGCAAAAGACTGGAAGATATTCCCAGAAGGTATCATCTAAAATAAAACCGAATAACTTGAATGAATGATATCGAATAAGTGTGACAAAAGGAGAACCGAGAAACCTTTAAACTGAAAGAAAATGGATTGAGCACCCGACCTCCTGATAGAAGAAAGATATTTATGCCACGGGAGGGTCCGATTCATCTCTCACGAGATTAGGAAGGCTCGGAATGCATAGGACAGACTAATCTGGTAGAAAATTTGTCCGTTCACGTTACTGGTTATAGAATGGAAGTGACGAGGCGGAGCTTTTCGTTCCCAGTAATGTAATTACATTGCAAGACTGCTGGAACAGAAAGAGCGTATCAGGTAAAGGTCGCCACAGAAACAACCGAGTTCTCGTGTTCAGTGATTCGAGGCCGTGAGGCGACAAATTTTTTAACTATAATTCCCCTTCAGTACATACACACACACATATTATGTATATATATATATATATATAATATATATATTATATATATATATATATATATATACACACACACATATATTATTTCCAACGTAGATCTGAAGGTGTGGAAGGCCCTGAGCTGAGTGAGGGCTTTGGATGCCTGGTCTCATGAACTTTTCGACACTTATATAAATTCTCACTAGGTAGGTAGGGAGAGAGAGAGAGAGAGAGAGAGAGAGAGAGAGAGAGAGAGAGAGAGAGAGATCTGTCAAATTTCAAGGGTCTCAGATTATGTCTGATTATTTTTAAGACCATATCAATGACATTTCCTCTATTTATTGTGATTACTGAAGGAAAAACAATCTAGGCCTAATGTCACTATGGATTAATTTTTTTCATCTATTTTACCATTACCTAGCAAGATGGCACTTTTATTGTATTCATAAATGTCGCCGATATTGGCATTATCTTTTATGTCAACTGACACTGTAATGGGAAAATAAGGTAGGAATAGGGCGAGTTTACAAAGTCATAACCATGAAATGGTGAAGATGTGGATTAATTTATGATGCGTTCATTCCTATTGGATTCATTCCTGATCTTCGCAAAGCCTAATACAGGACTTGCAATGGCTCCACAGACGTAGCACTTCCAGGGGAGGCATAATAATGGAATCTCGGGTCAGCCGAATTTCTCTTGCATTAATGATCTCCAACTGAAAGCATCTCCACCAAAGACATTAGGCTGTTGTTTGAATTATTTTTATTTCTAAATTCAGGTGACATATAGAAACGGTAAATTAGAATATATACATATACAAATAAGGACAGCTGTTATCCATTATGATTGGTGACAGAATTTCCCATTTCTTTGCTGAGTTTGTAAAACGAATTCATGATAATAGAGGTAGTTTCGATTTATGTTAACTAATGTTAATATCGAATATCTATAATAAAATAATATGTTCCGTGCATGTCGACACCGTTAAGAGAACTAAATATACATCGGTGACATACAAAAGAAAATTTGCGACTCCGAATATATAGACGGTGAACTTAAACACATCACGACTACTTTTAGAAGTCTCAGATATCACCCTCACTTCATTGAGAAAGCAATTTCGCGAGCGAGGAAGTCGTTCTATGGACTGAGAGATAATACCAAGGGAAAAGCCAAAAAGATATTTGTCCCTTCCCTTTAATCCAGTAGTAAAGAATATAAGTGGACATATAAACAAAAGTCAGAAGGAAACTAAAATTGTGTTCAAATATGAAAATACAATAAGACGTTCCCTCGTAAGAAACAATAACAATGATAAAAATCCCATAGTCCCAGGCGTTTACGAACTATCGTGTATGGATTGTAATAGTAAATATTTTGGTGAAAGTGGACGGGGACTAGATAAACGTTTGGGCGAACAGAAGCGAGCTTATGAACTACAATCACAAAACAGCGCAATAGTAGCACATGCATTCAGGAATGATCATAGACCCAACTGGAACGAGGCTAAAATTATCTTTTAAAAGTAACAATGTAAATGCCAGACGACTAGTCGAGGGAGCTGCTATAAGTTTAGGAGAATCATTCAAAGGAAACAAGTCTTTTGTCAACGAAGACCCATTTGTTAAATTTTAAATATTACTAGTATGGGGTTTTTAAAAGATTTTAACTGTAGGACGGCTCTGTTTTTCCCTCTCCTGATGCTGCCTCTGCCTTGCCTCTTCCAGTCCAGGTAACCGCTGCCCCGGGGGAGTCTGATTACGGTGCCCAATCTACGCCCTTGGATGAAGGACTTCATGTAATGTTGCAACAACCTGTACGAAGATCCAACAGAATTGCAGCCAGAAGGATTGATAGGGGAGAGGATATCACCTAGTTGTTGTTAACTACCCTCTTTCTTCATCACCTGGCCCATTAACGAGCTAACGACCGTTGTCAACGATCTTCAACGACTCTTGTTTTTTAGATTTACCTCTGCACTTGTTGTAACTTATTGTTCAATTGGACTGAAGATGAACCCAGGGAAGGGTTCGAAAGCTTTCTGTAAAGTCTTCAAAATTATACACGGGCTTTTTACACTTAGTATTATTGTGGACCCTTTAGAACATTATATATACTCTCGTGATAGAGAGTTTTTTCCCTACAATAACTAATGATAATAATAATAACCAATCCTAATATAATGAATGCAAGAAATCATAGGTTTATTATGCATATTATTTATACTCCATTTGTTTTCATTCTCCTCTAGTTAAGTATACTTACGCTAACATGACCTCCCTTATATCACCCCTACATTCTACCACGTATGAAGCATTAAAATTCACAGATTTCTAAAACTGATTTAGTCTACTGGGCGATATTCATTGAGATCGACAAGTAAGCATAAACCACACAAATACCATTTCAGCACACTTCTGAATCTTCAGAGCAAGCCAAGGTTCAAATTTCATTCGAAGGACACCTCTCTTTTCCGTTGCTTAGCCTGCAGAATTAATTCTCCCCTCCCTTTATGGCCGAATTTTATTGGCCGAGATCCCCCCATATGATGTCATAAAATCCAGGTAACCATGGGCGATAAAAGCCAAGAGGCTTTAATAATTCGTTCAATTATGAATTGCATCCAGCCAGGGAATTGGAAACGAAAGCTTTTTATAGGACTGTGCAAGAGAAGCATTTGTTTATGTTATTTTTGACTGACGAATATTCCTCTCTTCAAAATAGTTGTTAAATGGTTCGTAAAATTCAGTGGGATGGAAGGTAACTCTTCATGGTGGACTTGGAAATGCTTGTCTATTTTGTAGTTATTAGTTGTTGATCGAAAATATGCCTTACATATCGATTTTTCATTCAGGAACGTATTATTTTCGGCTTGCCCTTTTTCTTTTTACCGTAAATTCTTGCCTTAATTTTTACCTTAATTCCACTATGTCGATTTTTATTTTATTTCGCATGTCATTAGATTCGCATATTTTTAAAAGACGAGTATGTCATTACTTAATAACAAGAGGTGCTTTTTAAAGATATACTTTGACAATGAATCTTCTTTGTTAGATCACATAACCCAGATGAAAAATATATTTAAACAAAGCCAACTTCACGACGCAGGAAACTTAAAATTAAAATGGCCTATATATAAATTTCTGCTTGCTGTTTTGTTCTGAAGCGTAGTTTTCATGATTATTGCATTTGCGAAGGTTTCCACATCGTGAAATAAAGGTAAAAATTAAGGCAAGAATTTACGGTAAAAATGAAAAGGGCAAGTCGAAAATAATACGTTCTTCTTTGTGTAGATACATAGGGCCATTATCATGAAAAATCCTGTGACTGAAGGCAATATATTTTATACACATAAAGTACAAGGTAAAGCGTGGGGACATTTCAAAAGGTGTGGTCCATTGCTCCCTGATCTATTTCCATGAGCAATAGTATTCGTGTTGTTTTATCCTTACTTGTCTATTCTATATGAAATGACACCCAGTAAACTAAATTAATTTTAGAAATCTGTGAATTTTCATGCTTCATACGTGTTAGAATGTAGGGTGGATATATAAGGAGGTCGTGTTAGTGTAACTATACTTAACTTGAATAGAATAAAAACAAAAATTAGGTACAAATAATATGCATAATAACCCTATGATTTCTTACATTCATGATATTAGGACTGGCTATGGGAGTTTCTCTTATCTTGGAGGGGGTTCTCAAGAGGTTTATCTGCGAATATATTTGTCGAAATGGCAGCGTAATAAACATATAAGCAGAAAAAGAATAGACTACCAGGAACGCTTAAGCAAAATCGGGCAATTTTAACAACCGTAATTAATTAGATATATTTTACCGTTCCTTATTCCGCCGTGCAATGTGTTAATTTATGTTATAATGGGATTCGGATCATTTGCCTTTCTCTTACAAGTAACAAAAGAGGAAATAATCGAAAGTAATGAGTAACCAATTGCCATTTACAAGTTGCCAATCCATAGGCACTTAATGATTCTGTGTACCTCTACTGTGAGCAATGATTAGCTGCAGGGTAACTAAAAGTAAATTGCGCGCACGGTAATTGTATGGATACAGTATTCGAAAAGTTGGCCATTATCGTTTCATATAAATATGAACATTTATCAGTCAGTTCCGTTAATATTTCAGTTAACTTCCAGTCTGTTGCGCTGTGTGCAATTTAAAAAAAGCGAATGCATGCATAACTTAGCGCAATATTTACGAGGTTAAAACTTTGATGAATGACCCACTTAGTGTTTCACTTATGGAAGCACCTCTTTGCTCGTCCTGATGGCAGCGTCTTATAAAGAGATTTGACTGAGCAGAATATGTCAATGTCCGCTGTGGGCAGCGAACGGAAACTTGCCATGAAATTGATTAATATATAAAATTTCACCCAAAGCATATAACGTAAACACTGAACTTTATTCTTTACTTATTAGATATACATGAAAATTATAAAAGCCATTATACGTTAAATCGAAGCATAAGGTAAATGCTAATTTTAAATGAAAATGCTCTTTGGGTAATTTAATTTTCTCCGGCTCACTATTGAATAACTTGTACTTGCAAGGAATTAATTTAAACAAGCTTTCGTGATCAGAAGAGACTTCAACACATGGACATAATGATCCCGGTATTAATAAGCAGATAGTGATGTAAGCATTGGTATTTAAACAAACGTATCATATTTAAACATCGAATAAAACTGTACTTTAGCATATGAATAATTATGGTAACGTATGACTTGCTAGATTTTCTTTTTATAACAAGAAGAAATACGTCGTAGACCACAGTAGAATACGTTAGTATGATATACATTGTACTGTACGAAATCTATGGACGATGCAAATACGTGATTTATTTTATTATCTCTGTAGCATATGCTGTGAAAATATCCAGCTGACCCACGACATCTCTTTATTCTATGGAAAATATTTCGAATTTTCCTCCATTATCTGTAGCCTTCAAATTTCTGACCATCTTCGCTGCACGTACAAGACTATGGGTGGTGTTGCATCGTCTAACAATGTATTTGGCATTCTTTTCTGATAACCATATAGTAAGTAATGTGGGGATTCTCCTATTATCTCATTTACTGTATTATTCAGTGTGAACTGTACGTCTTCTAGAGCTAAGTCCCAATCTTCTGTATGTGGTTTTACTAAAGTTTTCAGGATATCCTTTATTTTACGATTAGTTCGTTCCACTGCTCCATTTGAACTGGGTTTATAAGCGGTTATTTTATTTCATAAAATTCACATACTTTCTTTAAAAGATCACTAGTAAATTCAGCAACATTATCAGAAAGAAGAACTTGTGGCCATGAATGTCTGTTGATTATTCTAGATTCAAAAGTTTCGGCTACTGTAGCTGCATCTGTTTCTTGCAGGTACTATTTCTACATATCTGGTAAGATGGTCTAAGAAGACTAATATTTGTTTATTTCCTTTAATAATTGTTGGAAATGGACCCAAAATATCTATAGTTACAACTTCAAATGGATTCAATTCGTTACCTTTATGTTGATTGCAAACTACATAGTTTCGTACAAAGTCCTTTGCATCTTCACTATAATATGGCCAAAAATAATTTCTGGTTATGATACTGGTTGTCTTTTTAATTCCTGGATGTCCTGCCAACTTATATGAGTGTGGTTCTAAAACTTTTCTGGTTAGTGTTTTTGGGATATATAGTCGAGAACAACCATTTTTCTCTGTCGCTATTTTATACAACAAACCATTTATTAACTGAAGATCAGGTTTTAAGGATTCATTAAGTAATAGCTGTCCTACTATTTGTTTGATTTCTGCATCTTTTTCTTGTATTTTCTCTCGTTCTAAATCTAAATCTACAATTTGACAACTAAAACAAAAGGTATTAGTTGTAATGCATTTTTCTGTTTCTTCTTGGGATTTCCTTGGAATATATCTGAATTCTGGAGCAAACTCTAATACACTAATGAACCATCTATTGAATTTTATGTTATTGGTAAAAGTTCTCTTTTTAAACATATCACAAATGGGTTTGTGATCAGTAAGCGTAGGGAAAAAAGGTTGGGAACAGTTTTTCCTTTTTTTTTTTGATGGAGCGAGGGGGAATTTCCCCACCCCCAGTTTTTTTTTTTTAATTTGGTTATCACGGGTTCCTCGTCAACCTAAAAAAAATATAACCCCAACAAACTATTTGCCTTTCTTTCCTCTTTCCAATGGTATATTTAACTTTAAAATTGGCCTTAAAATAAAAAAAGTAGTTAGTGTTTGAAGTAAAAAAAAGCGAAAACTGAAAAAACGGCCGTAAAGGTCAACAAGTGTCTTTTTTTTTTTTTGGCATTCGTGGAAAAAACTTATCTTTGAGCAAAATCATGTTACAAACAAATGTTAAATACTCACTAGCACTTAGTTCAGACAGCCTTTCCTTCTTTCTAATAGTTCTTAGTGCTTTTTATTTCTTGGTTTCTGGTTCCAAGTCCCCCCATCCCTAAAAAGGGGTATTATTCGCTCAAGGCAAGGGTATCATCAAGTGCCACTTGACTCATTTTTGCCTGGTTTGAAACCAAGAAAGTAAAAGTTTAGTATCTAACAGGCTAATTATCTTGGCTCATTTTTAGTCGTTTTTTTTTTTTTTTTTTTTTTTTTAGGTTTTGTCCTTTTAGTCTTTGGGGTTTGTTTTTCAACCCTTTCAGTCTCTCGAATACGAAGAACTTTTTCTATGCTTTCACTTGTGCCAAGCAGATGTGTTAGTAGATTAAACTTCTCATAGCCAAAGTTGTGTTCAATTGTTGTTACTAACCGCTAACCTAACTAAACTAACCTAAACTATAAGCTAACCTAACTAACCAACCAAACTAACCACTAAACCTAACCTATACGATAACCTAACCTATAACGCCTAAACCCTAACCTAACCTAAAGACCTATAAAGCTAACCTAACCTAAATACTAAACTAACCTAACCTATAAGCTAAGCTAAGCTAAGCTAACCTAAAACTAACCGCTATAAGCTAATAGTTAAGCCTAAACTAACCTAACCCATAAGCTAACCTAACCTAAACTAAACTAAACTAACCTAACCTAAACTAAACTAACCTATAAGCTAAGCTAACCTAAACTAAACTAAACTAACCTAATCTATAAGCTAAGCTAACCTAACCTAAGCTAACCTATCCTAACATAACTCACCCTCCCACCTAACCTAACTCTAACCTAACCCAAGCTAAGCTAACCCAACACAACCCAACCTAACCTAATATCCCGTCACCAACCCCAACAAACCACCTAACCTAACCCAACTCAACCAGACCTAACCAATCCCATCACCAAACCTAACCTAACCCATCCAAACCTAATAAATCCTGTCATCCAACCCAACCAAACCTAACCAACCCCATCACCCAACCTAACTTAACATATAACCTAACTAAGAAGTAAAAGAAACACTAGGAGACTTACCTAGCTAACTTAAACTAAGAAGTAAGATAAACACTAGGAGACTTACATAACTAACTTCAAAGCTTTGTGAAGGGTTTTTAAATTATACCTCGAAACCTTTTTATTATTGTGGACCCCTTAGAACTTTATATACTATTCTCTCGCGATAGAGAGTTTTTCCCAAATAATAATAATAATAATAATAATAATAATAATAATAATAATAATAATGAAAAGCCACAGTAGTGTTAAAATATATTATTGTACAATGGTAAAAAATACAAGGAGAGACTTTCGGATATTGCTCCGTATCCCTCTTCAGTCCTACTAATGGTCAAACAATGGAGGAAGCGTTACAACAGCGCAGGAAAAAAAACTGGTTCAAGGCAGATGGATTTAAGTGTTGGTCAGGCAACCCGCGTTCGGTTATTTCTGTTGGCGAGATGGCTGGAACGGCGAAGTGGTTATTCAGGTGATTCCGGCTCAGCAGACATTCCATCGGTGCCATGACTTGAAGCTGTAGTAACCTCAGTCATCTGGGATAAAAGAGAGGTGGGAGGCAACATCGGGGGTCTCACAATCACCAGACATATGAATCCTAAAATCATTGACAAATTGGCCAATTATTAAAGAATTGGTAATACTATCTTCATCAGTGAAGGTTTTGTTCCCTCCAAAAGCACACCCCTTTCTAATAGCAGCCCCTTCCACTAAGCGACGAACACCAACATCCCCACTCTTAAAAATGACTGAATCACCTGAACGACCAATTCACGGTTCCAACCGTCTCGCCAACAGAAACAACCGAGCGGAGGTTACCTGACCAACGCTTAAATCCTTCCGCCTTGAACCAGTTATTTTTTTTTTTTTAAGAGGGATACGGAGCAGTATCCGATAGTATCTCCTTGTATTTTTTACCATTGTACAATAATATATTTTAACACTACTGTGGCTTTTGATTGTCAATATTATAGCCTCGTTACGGAGGTTCCTTAGTTCAATAATAATAATAATAATAATAATAATAATAATAATAATAATAATAATAATAATAATAATAATAATAATAATAATAATAAGTCAGTATGTTACCTCATAAACTTCAGTTACCTAAAGATTCAATGGGCACAATTTCATTATTCATAAGATAAGAAATAAATTTGTATGCTCCTTTCTATATGCTCCCTTATGTGGAAATTTGGCCTAGGAAAATGGAGAGTGAAGAATGTAAAGAAAAAAGTTCTTTAATCAATGTTTCTACTCTGAGATTACTACTACTACTACTACTACTACTACTACTACTACTACTACTACTACTACTACTACTACTACTACTACTACTACTACTATATACTACTACTACTTCTACTGCTATAATATAATAATTAATCATAATAATAATAATAATAACAATAATATAATAATAATAATAATCAATAATAATAATAATAATAATAATAATAATAATAATAATAATAATAATAATAATATAATAATAATAATAATAATAATAATAATAATCATAATAATGCATATATATGTATATATATATATATATATATATATATATATATATATATATATATATTATAGTATATATATATATAAATATATATATATATATATATCAAGATGTAATAGCTAATTTTGTATAAGTGAAATAATATGATTTTGCTAGATAGGACAAATAAATAAGTTTTTATAATCATGCCATTGTCACATATTTAGAAATATCAAAGAAGAATCCTTCACTTTGAAAGATAATTGTATCTGTCGGTATAGGTAAAAAAAATAACTATTTTAATATCAAATACATTTAAAAAAATACTTAGCCAAGATCAAATCAGTTTGACCAAAGTGACATAATTTTTTTTCCCTTTTTTGCACATTTTCTGGTGCCACAAACAAATGAATAAGATGCCAGTCGCATAAAATAATGAGTAAATACACGATCCTCTTCAGAACGAAATTCAGGTGGAAAACTATTATCGAATAAATGTCAGGTCATTTTCACGCCGCCCATACCCTACCTGCCCAACCGCCCCCGGAAGTGTTGTCAAATGCAGGGGTGTGACAGTTTTTGATATTTCGCCGACGACTAAAAAGAGGGGAAAAAATATTTTGGAATCCATGATTTTTTTTGCATCGTGAGAGGTGATTTTTACCCCCCAATATATGTGTTTTATTTTTTATTTTTTTTAGATTTTTAAATTAATTTTCATGAATGTTTTATTATATTTTATATTTTTTGTCTTTTTTATGCTTCATAATTATTATCATCATATACTGTAATAGGATCTTTTGTAATATTTCATCTTTTCATGCTGGATTATCCTGTTAGTTTAGATTGCCTTAACTTAATATTATTATTATTATTATTAATTATTATTATTATTATTATTCAAAGAAACCCTTATAATCACATGAGTTAATAAAATAAAAATGGAAAAGTAAATCCACAGTAATGTCAGATCTGTTGTTTTATTTAAATACAAAGCAGAGAGCTTTCGAAGACCTGCACGGTCCTCCTTGTCAATCTGGATTGACAAGGAGGACCGTGCAGGTCTTCGAAAGCTCTCTGCTTTGTATTTTAAATAACAGATCTGACATATTACTGTGGATTTACTTTTCCATTATTATTATTATTATTATTATCATTATTAGTTATTATTATTATTATTATTATTATTGTATTATTATTAAGCAAGTCTTCAGTCCACCTTAACAATAATGTACAACGACTCTCTATCTACCGGTAAATATCTGAAGAAATATATTTAGAGCAGAAATAAATACAACACCAAACTCAATTTCGTTGACGACTTATATATTCTTTCCTGTTTACAAACCTCATTTTTTTTTCTGTGATGTCAAGTCCAAAAATACGTAGGTATTCTCTTTACAGCGCAGACTGGGCGGAACTTCTTCTACCTCCCATTCGTTTGCTGTGTTTTGAAGGCTTCCCAATTTTCCTTTTTAAGGTAAGAATCGAAGACATTGTGGTCGGCAGCAGGGGACAGAAAAGAGAGGAATTTAGTGGAGGGAAAAATCTGTCCTTTTCCAAATCGTGAAACCGAGGGAGTGATGAAGGGTTTAAAGCTTTTATGGAAGAAGGGCTGACTAGACAAGCAGCTGAACTTTCTGCCAGTGCTCTAAACTTCCTTGAGGCGCATATTAGTCTTATCGGAAGGCTGATAGAATTTCTTCCGTCCCTAAGTTCCTCAATGGACGAGTCGGTTGCTTCCTCGCGGATCAATCTGGTAGCCAGAGTTCGCTCCTGCCTGCCGCCAACGGGGAAACAGAGGAATTTATGGTGATTAGAAATTTCTCGATGTAATGTGGTTCGAGTCCCACAATCAGCTGCAGGTCCCGTTGCTAAGAGACCAATTGGTTCCTAGCCGCGTAAATAAAAATCTAATCCTTCGGGCCAGCCCTAGGAGAGCTGTTAATCAGCTTAGTGGTCTGGTTAAACTAGGATATACTTAACTTTTCTTCTGTCTCTGATAAATGTCCCTGATGGGAAAATGGTTAGATGATGCACTTGCACAGAAAATTCCCGTCTTCCTTTAGTTTAGTTGTTATCTTAATTCAGGCAAACAATTGGTAACTATAATTAAAAGCAATGCGCTTGTAAGATCCCGTCGTAGCAAAGTTTCCCTGTAGAATATTATATTCCATTATCTTTTGCACATATTTTCAGTAGCCTGAACGAGTCCGTGTGCGTGTGTGTATGTGTGTGTGCGTATCTCATGCCCATTTGTATATTTTGTGTGAAAATCCATACTCCATACGTTGATTTCAGGGAATAAAGGTACTTGTTTCAAATGATTGTCATAGTATCAAAAGATAAGATGGAGAAATATATGTAAAATACAAATGAAGACAGATGATACCATAGCTTTAGTTACATTTCATAAAAAAAATACAATTACAAAATAATTTTTATTTTACCAAGAACATCATCGAAGCCTCCCGATAGCGGTTCAGTGATGCAATGAGGAAACTAATGTACTCGATTCCTCTTTGGGATTGTCTTCAAATCCTTATTCATGAATCCCCAGCACCACGCCCCTCGTCCTCAGCCTTATAAAAGCTCTCCTTGGGGAGCGCCCACGAGGAGTCTTTCAGGTTCTCATTGTAACCCTCGTGGTTGTGGGGGAAACAATGGTGCTCTGTGCGAAGATCCAGTTTTTCATGGTTTTAACAGATCAATCTTTAAACAACTACTTGAACTTGCAGTGCAAGATTCAATGTTGATTTTTAAAAAGCAGCCTATTCATAGGTCGATGGAATTGCCATGGGGTCGCCTCTGGGCCCCATTTTTGTTAACTTTTTTATG